>NC_043007.1:28227110-28382110 GCF_006345805.1 Octopus sinensis
GATTTCATCCAGATAGTTTTGGCCGACGAGCTACAAGTGGATTTTTTTGTAAGTAAAATTTACATTAATTCATTAATAGCGAAACAATTGTCCCAAAATAATCTGTATTTTTGTTATTTTTTATTTGCCCTGTCCGTGTGAGCTAACAATCGTGCTGACTTTCATGGGAAACATGTATTTTTAGTGGTTGAAACCTTTGGATTAACTGGTGCTAGAGTGAGCCATATAGTGACCACTCTCTTATAGTTTATTTGTAAAATATTATAATATATTATAAAATATATAATAATCCAGGTTTCTCGGAGCACTAGGCCACTTGGTGTTGAATGGATATACTATTAAATTAGTATCTAATTCTCTCACCCTTATTAATTAATTACATATATATATATATATATATACATATATATATATATATCTATAATATATGATTGATTGATTGATTGATTCTAGTTTCAGCTTATGAGCTGTGGCCATGCTGGGGCACCGCCATTTGGTGTTGCTACTTGGTTTCACTTCATGGGGTCTTTCTAGCACTGCTATTTGGTGCATGAGAGAGTTCGATGCAGCTGCCCTCATCTGTCACTCCTGCCGTGAAGTTGGTTCATCTGGGACACCTGACAGGAAGAGATCCAGCTAAAGGTTGTGCTCCAACATGGCCACAGTCAAATGACTGAAACAAATGAGAGTAAAAGAGTAAATAACGAGAAAAGTCCATGACCTGTTCACTAGGGAGATAGCAGAAAATATCTCCTAGAGTTACTTCCCTAACGTCATATGATACGTTTCATGTTGTAATATCTGTAATAAAGTAATAATGACATAATCAAGTTTCTTTTTTGTTTTATATAGTATATATGCGTATGTGGGTATATACACGTATATCTGTAAGTATATATATATATATATAAATACTGGAGCGCCGCCTTTAGTCGATCACACCGTCCGCAGCACTTCGTTGTAAGCCTAGTATTTATTCTAACTTATTCTCTTTTGCTGAACCACTAAAATACAGGGAGTAAAACAGCTACAGTCGTTCGAAGGTAATGACCAAACAGTCTACTCTTATCCACCAGTTCCAACACGATTTAACAAAAAAGGAGACAAATTGCTTAACTAGATTTCACTGCAAACCAGTAACATCTATGAACTTCCCAAAATCTACAAAAGTTAAGCCATAAACAAAACATGTAACAAGTTAACTTCTATAGTTATAAATATTCCACACTCGAGAGATCTCCGAATGAGGCCAATTATGGCCAATCCAGGTTTGTAGATACGAGAGGCATTGGGTGCTTAACACTCGCAAATCTGAAGTCGCTAAAGGTGCAAGAAATTGAACTTCTTTTCATTTAGAACTTAGGGATCTGCAAATGGGGTATCTTGGAGATGCTTAAAGTGTTTGTTGTAGCTGTAATTGTCGCACACACACAAACGAATAAAGACACAGTCGCTCACACACACGTACACACAAAATTAAAAACATTCACAAAACACAGACACTGAAATGAAAATAGCAACACACACACACATATAAAAAGTCCCCGACACAAAACACTGAAAAAATATTCTCACACAAACACTCACATACGCACAAAGACAAACACACAAATAAAAATACAGATACATATTCACACACTCAAACACGCGGACAAACACAGAAATGAAAACAGTTACATACCTACACATGCACAAACACAGACACACACAAATAGAAATTGGAAATACGGTTACACATCCAACTCGCACACACTAACATACGCACAAACACACACCCACACACACAAACATAAGCACCCACACACAGAAATGAAAACGCAGTTACACACTCACACATAAAACCCTAACCGTAACTAGCACAAACATACATTTATTCAGAATGTAAAGAGGCTTGGGTGCTTTGAACTCGCAGTTAGAATATCAGCCCCCTCCAAGCGAGCATGAGAATTTCTTTTATCCACTTGTGAAATTAATACATTGTCGACACATGGGAAAAATATGAGCAACACCTCAAGTCACTAAAGGTGCAATAAATTGAACTTATTTTGATTTAGTACTTAGTGATCTCAAATGTGGGTATCTTAGAAATGGTCAAAGTGCTTGTTGCATTTGTAAGTGTCGCACACACACAAACAAATAGAAACACTCAGTCGCTCACACACTCGCGCACACAGAAAAAAGCACTCTCTCACACACACACACACACAAAACACTGAAATGAAAATACCCACAATCACATAAATAAAAACAGTCCCACACACACAAGGAGCCCCAATAGGTATATCAAAAAAGCTTCTAGTATTTTCCTAGCCCATAATTTATGATAACTGAAGTTCTAACAGTAAATAAATAACTACTAAATCAGTACATCGAACATTACGTCCCCGTAACTTATCGGTTTTGCAAAAGAGACCTATACGTTAAGTAATAGGCATACAAAGAATAATTGCTGGGGTTGATTTGTTTGACTAAAGGCGGTGCCCCACCATGAAAGAGTCAAAGAGCGACAAAGTCTATATTGCGATAACTACATACTTAAGGGAAATAACTACAAAGTATCTTCTACAGTTACTTCCCTTAAATATTAAAATTTAACAATAATAAAATAATATTTAAGGAAATTAACTCTCGGAAGGGAGATAACTAGATAACATCTTCCGGAGTTACTTTCCTTACATATAATTATACTACTTTTATTTAAATTATAATATCCAGGGGAAATAACTCTCGAAAATATTATTCAGACATGACAATCTTTTACGCTATTTTGGAGTTTAACTGCTCTATCTAGTGAGTCGAATGTCCCATTATGGCCATCCCTTATATGTTTAAATATCTAAATGTATATACATAAATCTGTCAATATATACTTATGTCTCTCTCTCTTTATATATATACATACACCTATCTATATACGACGGGCTACTTTCTGTTTCCGTGTACCAAATCTACTCAGAAATGTTGGTCTGTCCGAGGCTATATTGGAAGACACTTGCCCATGGGGCCACGTAGTTGGACTGAACCAGAATCACCGTGTTTGGAAAGCAAGCTACATACCACAGCCACTCTTACTGCTACATATATATATATACGACAGTCTTCTTTTAGTTTCCGTCTCCCAAATCCACTCACAAGGCTTTGGTCGGCCCGAGACTATAGTAGAAGACATTTGCCCAACATGCCACCCAGTGGGACTGAACTCGGAAACATTTGTTAGGTAAGCAAGCTAATTCCCATTCAGACACTACTGTTTGTTAACCGGACAAGTTCAAGGTGAGACCTACTTGTTTGTATGCAAATGAGTTCATTAATGGGGTCCGGAACTTTCACGGCTGGTTCCCATAAGACAATGCAACCACCTTGGGTATATGTGGACTGTGCTCACACACGCACAAACACTCACACGTCCGCACCCACGAATATAGATACATGCAAAGACGCAATCTCGTACCTATTTATGTTTTAAATATGTTGACCTTAAAACTGCGACATTCTGGAAACACACGTCCGCAACCATGCACATAGAGACATGCATGTATGCAAACTCGTAGCTATTTATGTTTTAAACATGTTGACCTTTAAACCGTGATATTCTGTGTCTGTGCGCGCATTTCTGTGAGAATGATTGCTCACAAAACGCAATGAGTTCAAACCAACAGCGTTGCACCTTCAGCAAGTGTATTCAACTATAGCCTTGGGCCGACCAAAGTATTCTGAGTGGAGTGTGTAGAGGGAAACTGAAAGAATCCGTCGTATATATGAATATCGGCGTAGCAATGGCTATGTTGTAAAGTAGTTCGCTTGCGAACCACATGGTTTGCTGTTCACTCCCACTGCCTGTCATCTTATGCAATTGTCTACTACTGTACCCCAAGGCCGACCTAATCCTTGTGATTGGATTTAGTGGAAGGAAACTGAAAAAATACCATCGTATATATGTTTAAATGTGTGCGTGTGTGTGTGTGTGTGTGTGTTTGTTCGCACTCGAAGGGCACACGAGAATGCACGCACGTACTATCACACATACAGATGCAAGTTTTCTTAATAAAACGGAAAGAACTCCCGTTCCATCCCTTACAGTTTCTTTTTTGTTTTAGACACTACATATACGTGCGTGGGTATATACACGTATATCTGTATGTGTATGTCTGGGTAAAACAGACTTTCGCGGTTGGGTCACATTAGCCGATGTGACAACCTTGGGTATGTGTGGACTGTGCTCACACACGCACAAATACCCACACTTCCGCACTCATGCACATAGATACATGCAAAGCTTTAGATTATATATATAGCGTGTGTGGGTATATATACGTATATCTGTATGTGTATATATAAATATATATATACATACATATATATATATATATATATATATATATATATATATATATATATATATATATATATATATATATACTGGAGCGCCGCCTTTAATCGAGCACATCGTCCGCAGCACATATTCTTTGTAAGCCTAGTATTTATTCTAACTTGTTCTCTTTTGCCGAACCGCTAAAATACGGGGAGTAAAACACACCTGTATCGGTTAAAAGCATCAACAACTACAGTCAATCGAAGATAATGACCAAACTGTCTACTCTTACCCACCAGTTCCAACACGGTTTAACAAAAAAGGAGACAAATTGCTTGAGTAGATTTGACTGCAAAGCCAGTAACATCTACAAAAGTTGAGCCATAAACAAAACCTGTAACAAGTTAACTTCTATAGTCATAAATATTCCACACCCGAGAGATCTCCGAATGAGGCCAATTATGGCCGATCCAGGTATGTAGATACGGGGTGCTTAACACTCGCAAATCTGGAGTCACTAAAGGTGCAATTGAACTTCTTTTCATTTAGAACTTAGGGATCTGCAAATGTGGGTATCTTAGAGATGCTTAAGGTGTTTGTTGTAGCTGTAATTGTCGCATACAAACAGACGCTCACACACACGTATACACAGAAATAAAAACATTCACACAAACACAAACACTGAAATGAAAACAGTTACATACCTACACATGCACACACACAAATAGAAATGAAAATAGTCACACACAGAAATGAAAACGCAGTTACACATTCACACATAAAACCCTAACTAGCATAAACATACAATTTATTCAGAATGTAGAGGGGCATTGGGTGCTTTGCACTCGCAGTTAGAATATCAGCTCCCTCCACGCCAGTATTAGAATTTCTGTCATCCACTTGTGAAATTAATACATTGACGACACATGGGAAAAATATGAGCAACATCTGAAGCCACTAAAGGTGCAATAAATTGAACTTATTTTGATTTAGTAGTTAGTGATTTCAAATGTGGGTATCTTAGAAGTGGTCAATGTGTTTGTTGTAGTTGTAAGTGTCGCACACACACAAATAGAAACACACAGTCGCTCACACACTCGTGCACACAGAAATAAAAACACTCACACACACACACAAACACTGAAATGAAAATAACCACACTCACATAAATAAAAACAGTCCCCCACACACAAGGAGCCCCAATAGGTCTATCAAAAAAGTTTCTAGTATTTTTCCTAGCCCATAATTTATGATAATTGAAATTCTTACAATAAATAAATACCTACTAAATCAGTATATCGAACATTACGTCCCCGTAACTTATCGGTTCTGCAAAAGAGAACCATACATTAAGTAATAGGCATACAAAGAATAATTCCTGAGGTTGATTTGCTTCACTAAAGGCAGTGCTCCACCATGGTCACAGCGAAATAACTGAAAGAGTCTAAGAGCGACAAAGTGTATATTACAACTACATACTTAAGGGTGATAACTACAAAGTATCTTCTACAGTTACTTCCCTTGAATATCATAAGTTAACAATAAAAAATATGCTGGGAAATTAACTCTCGGAAGGGAGATAACTAGATAACGTCTTCCAGAGTTACTTTCCTTACATACAATTATATTACTTTTAATAAATTATAATGAGCAAGAGGAAGTAACTTTCGAATATATTATTCAGACATGACAGATTTTACGATTTTTTGGAGTTTAACTGCTCTCTCTAGTGAGTCGGATGTCCCATTATGGCCATCCCATATATGTTTAAATATCTATATGTATATACATATATATGTCAATATATCAATATATACCTATGTCTCTCTCTATATATAACGCCTTTTAACGTCATTTAACGTTATTTAACGTCATTAATGTCATTTCATTTAACGTCATTTAATGTAATATAAGGTCATGCCATTTAGCGTCATGTCATTTAACGTCATTTAACGTCACGTCATTTAACGTCATGTCATTAAACGTCATGTCAATTAACGTCATTTAACATCATTTAACGTCATTTCACGTCCTGTCATTTAACGTCATTTACATCGAGTCATTTAAAGTTATTTAACCTCAGTTAATGTCATGTCATTTAACATCATTGAACGTCACGGCATTTAACCCCATTTCACGTCATGTCATTCAACTATATTTAACGTCATGTTATTTAACGAAATTTAACGGCATGTCATTTAACGTCATTTAAAGTCATGTCATTGAACGTCATGACATTTAACGTCATGTCATTTAACGTCATTTAACGTAATATCATTTCACTTCATTTAACATCATTTAACATCATGTCATTTAGCGTCACTTAACATCATGTCATATAGTGTCATTTAACGTCATTTAACGTTATTTAACGTCATTTAACGACATGTCATTTAACGTCATATCATTCAAAGTCATTTAACGTCATGTCATTTATCGTTAAGTAACGTAATTTAACGTCATTTCATCTAACGTCATTTAACGTAATATAACGTCATTTAACGTAATATAACGTCATGTCACTTATCATCATTGAACGTCATTTAACGTGATGTCATTTAACGTCATTTAACGACATGTCATTTACCATCATTTAACGTCATTTAACGTCATGTCATTTAACGTCATTTAATCTCATGTCATTTAACGTCATATAAAATCATTTAGCGTCATTTAACGTCATGTCATTCAACGTCATGTCATTTAACGTAATTTAACGTTTTTTAACGTCATGTCATTTAACGTCATTTAACATCATGTCATTTTACGTCTTGTCATTTAACATGATTTAACGTCATTTAAGGTCATATCATTTAACGTCATTTAACGTCATTTTACGTTATGTCAATTTACGTTATTTAACGTCATTTAACGTCATGTCATTTCAAGTTATTTCGCGTCATGTCATTTAACGTCATTTAATAGCATGTCATATAACATCATTTAACGTCTCTTAACGTCATGTCATTTAACATTATGTAACGTCATATAACGTCATGTCAATTAACGTCATTTTACGTAATATGACGTCATGTCATTTAACGTCATTTAACGTCATGTCATTTATCATCATTTAGCGTCATTTAACGTCATGTCATTTACCATCATTTAACGTCATTTAACCTCATAAAACGCCATTTAACGTCATTTCATTTAATGTCATTTAGCGTCATGTCATTTAACATCATTCAACGTCATTTAGCGTCATGTAATTATACGTGATTTAACGTCATGTCATTTAACGTCATTTAACCTCATTTAACGTCATGTCATTCAAATTTATTTAACGTCATGTCATTTAACGCCATTTAACGTCATATAACGTCATGTCATTTAACGTCATTTAACGTCACGTCATGAAATTTAACATCATTTAACGTCATTTAAAGTCATGTCATTTAACGTCATTTACCGTCATGTCATTCAACGTATTTTAACGTCATGTCATTGAACGTCATGTCCTATAACATCATTTAACTTCATTTCATTTAACGTCATTTACCGTCAAGTCATTTAACATCATTTAAATTGATTTAACGACACATCATTTAACATAATTTAACGTCATTTAAGTTAACGGCATTTAACATCATGTTATATAACTTCAAATACCGTCAAATTACGTCATGTCATTCAACGTCATGTAACGTCATATAACGTCATGTCATTTAAGGTCATTTAGCGTCATTTAACGTCATTTTATTTAACATTATTTAGCATCATTTCACGTCATGTCATTTAACTTCATTTAACGTCATTTGACGTCATTTAACATCATGTCATTTAACGTCATTAAACGACATTCAACGTCATGTCATTTAATGTCATTTAACTTCATGTCATTTAACGTCATGACTTTTAAATCATTTGACGGCTTTTCATTTAACGTTATTTAACGTCATGTCATTTAAGGTCGTCATTTAACGTCATTTAACATCTCGTAATTTACGTCATTTAAAGTCATTTAGCGTCATGTCATTTAACGTTATCTAACGTCATGTCAATTAACGTCATTTAACGTTATTTACCGTCATTTCATTTAACATCATATAAAGTCATTTCATTTAGCATCATTTACCGTCATGTCATTTAACGTCATTTAACGTCACGTCATTTAACGTCATTTAACGTAATATAGCGTCATGTCATTTAACCTCATGTCATTTAACCTCATGTCATTTAACGTCATGTTATATAAAGTTATTTAACGTCATTCAACATCATGTCATTTAACATCATTTAGCATCATGTCATTTAACGTCATGTAATTTTACTTCATTTAATTTCATTTAACGTCATGTCATTTAACGTCATTTAACATCATTTAACGTCATGTCATTTAACATCATTTAACATAATTTAACGTCATGTCATTTAACGTCATTTAGCGTCATGTCATTTAAAGTCATTTAACGTCATGTCATTTTACGTGTTTAACTTCATGTCATTTAACGCCATATCATATAAGGTCAATTAACTTTATGTCATTCAACTTTTTTAAAGTCATGTCATTTAACGTTAGTTAATGTCATGTCATTTAACATCATTTAACGTCATTTAACGACATGTCATTTAACGTCAATTAACGTTATTTAACGTCATGTCATTTAACATCATTAAACGTCTTTTAACATCATGTCATTTAATGTCATTTAACGTCATGTCATTTAACATCATGTCATTCAGCGTCATTTAACGTCATGTATTGAACGTCATGTTATTTAACGACATTTAACGACGTGTCATTTAACGTCATTTAACGTCATGTCATTTAAAGTAATTGAACGTCATGTCATTTCGCGTCATTTAACGTCATGTCATTTAGCGTCATTTAACGTCATGTCATCTAACGTTTTTTAACGCTGTTTAACGACATGTCATGTAACGTCATTTAACTTTATGACATTTAACGTTAATTAACGTCATGTAATTTAACGTCATTTAACGTCATGTCATTTCACGTCATGGCATTTAACGTCGTTTTACGTCATTTAACGTCATGTTTTGTAACATCATTTAACATCATGTTATGTAACGTTATTTAACGTCATTTTACGTTATGTCATTCAACATCAGGTACTTCAGCTCATTTAACGTCATGTAACGTCATTTAACGTCTTGTTATTTCAGGTCATTTAACGTTATTTAACGGCATTTTATTTAACGTCATGTCCTTTAACTGCATTTAACGTCATGTATTGTAACGTCATGACATTTAACGTCATTTACTGTCATTCATCGTCATGTCATTTAACGTCATTTAACTACATGTCATTTAACGTCATTTAATGTCATGTCATTTAACGTCATGTCATTTCACGTAATTTAACGTCATGTTATTTAACGTAATGTCATTCAACGTCATTTAACGTCATGTCATTTAACGACATATAACGTCATTTCATTTAGCATCATTTAACGTCATGTCATTTAACGTCATTTAACGTAATATAACTTCATATCATTTAACGTCATTGAACGTCATTTAACTTCATGTCATATAAAGTCATTTAACGTCATGTCATTTCACGTCATGTTATTTAACGTCATGTCATTCAACGTCATTTAACGACATATAACGTCATTTCATTTAGCATCATTTAACGTCATGTCATTTAACGTCATGTCATTTAACGTCATGTCATTTAACGTAATATAACTTCATATCATTTAACGTCATTGAACGTCATGTCATATAAAGTCATTTAACGTCATTCAACGTCATGTCATTTAACGTCATATAACGTCCTTTCATTTAACGACTTTTAGCCTCATGACATTTAACTTCATTTAGCGTCATGTCATTTAACGTCATGTCATTTAACATCATTTAACATCATTTTAAGTCATTTAACGTAATTTTTTCGTCATTTAACGTTTTGTCATTTAATGTCATGTCATTTAACGTCATATCATTTAACGTCTTGTCCTTTAAAGTTATTTAACGTCAGTTCACGTCATGTCACTTAACGTAATTTAACGTCATATCATTTAACGTCATGTCATTTAACGTTATGTCATTTTACGTCATTTAATGTCATGTCATTTAGCGTCATTTCACGTCATGTTATTTAACGACATTTAACGTCATGTCATTAAAGGTCATGTAATTTAACGTCATGTCATTCAACTTTATTTAACGTCATGTCATTTAACGTTATTTAACGGCATGTCGTTTAACGTCATGTCATTTAACGTCATGACATTTAACGTCATGTCATTCAACGCCATGTCATTGAATGACATGTCATTTAACGTCAAGTCATTTAACGACATGTCATTTAACATAATATAACGTCACTTAACGTCGTGTCATTTAACGTCATTTCATTTAACGTCATGTCATATAACGTCATTTAAGGTAATGTCATTTAACATCATTTCACGTCATATCATCTAACGTCATTTAACTTCATGTCATTTAGCACCATTTAACGTCATGTCATTTAGCGTCATTTAACGTTATTTACCGTCATTTAACGTAATGTCATTTAACGTTATTTAACGTCATTTAACGTTATATAATTTAACATCATTTAACGTAATATAATGACATGTCATTTAACGTCATGTCATTTACTATCATTTAACGTACTTAATCGTCATTTAATGTCCTTTCGTTTAACGTTCTTTAACGACATGTCATTCAACTTTATTTAACGTCATGTCATTTAACGTTATTTAACGGCATGACATTTAACGTCATGTTATTTAACGTTTTTTAACATCATGTCATTCAACGTCATTTAACATCATGTCATTGAATGTCATGTCATTTAACGTCATTTAAAGTCATGTCATTTAACGTCACGTCATTCAACTTCATTTAACGTCATTTTAAGTCATTTAACGTCATCTCATTTAACATAATTTAACGTCAAGTCTTTTAACGTCATTTAACGTCATGTCATTTAGCGTCATTTAATGTCATGTCATTTAATGTCATGTCATTTAAAATTATTTAACGTCATTTCATTTAACGTCATTTAACAGCATGTCATCTAACGTCATTTAATGTCATGTCATTTAACGTCATGTCATTTAAAGTCATTTAACGCTATGTAACGTCATTTAACGTCATGTCATTTAACATCATTTAACGGAACATAACGTCATGTCATATAACGTCATTCAACGTCATGTCATTTAACGTCATTATTCGTCATGTCATTTAATGTAATTTCGCGTCATGTAATTTGACGTCAATTAACGTCATGTCATTTAATTACATTTAACGTAATTTCACGTCATTTGACGTCATGTCGTTCAACTTTATTTAACGTCATGTCATTTAACGTTTTTTAACGGCATGTCATTTAACATTAAACGTCATGTCATTTAATGTCATTTAACATCATATCATTCAACGTAATTTAACGTCATGTCATTGAACGTCATGTCATTTAATGTCATGTCTTTTAAAGTCATTTAACAAGTCATTTAACGTCATGTCATTTAACATAATTTAACGTCATATCTTACGTCATTTAAAGTGATGTCATTTAACATAATTTAACACCATTTAACGTCAAGTCATTTAACGTCATGTCCTTTAATGTCATTTCATTTAACGTTATTTAACATCATATCATCAAAGGTCATTTAATGTCATGTCATTTAACATCATTTAACGTCATTTAACCTCATGTCATTTTACGTCATTTAACTTCATGTCATTTAACGTCTTTTAACGTCATGTCATTTCACGTGATTTTACCTCTCTTTATGTCATGTCACGTCATTTAACGTTATATTACGTCATTTAACGTAATATAACGTAATGTAATTTAACGTCATGTCATTTAACGTCATATCATTTACCATCATTTAACGTCATTAAACGTTATTTACCGTCATTTCACTTAATGTCATTCAGCGTCATGTCATTTAACGTCATTTAGTGTCATGTAATGTAACATCATGTCATTTAACGACATTTAACGTAATTTCACGTCATGTCATTTTAGGTTATTTAACGGCATGTCATTTAACATCATTTAACGTCATGTCATTGAACGTCATTTACCGTTATTTTACGTCATGTCATTGAACGTCACGTCATTTAACGCCATTTCATTGAACGTCACGTCATGTCATTTAACGTAATTTCACGTCATTTACTGTCATGTCATTCAACTTTATTTAACGTCATGTTATTGAACGTCACGTCATTTAACGTCATGTCATTGAACGTCACGTCATGTCTTTTAACGTCATGTTATTTAACATAATTTAACGTCATGTCATCTAACGTCATATCATTTAACGTCATTTCATTTAACGTCAAGTCATTTAACGTCATGTAATTTAAAGTAATTTAACGTCAAGTCATTTAATATCATTTGACGTCATTTAAGGTCATATCATCTAACGTCATTTAACTTCATGGCATTTAACATCATTTAAAGTCATGTAATTTCACGTCATGTAAAAAGTAATTTAACGTCTTGTCATTTAACATAATTTAACGTCATGTTATTTAACTTCATTTTACGTCGTTTAACGTCATGTCATTTAACGTCATGTCATTTAGCGTCATGTCATTTAACGTTATTTAACGTCATTTAATGTCATGTCATTTAACGTTATTTAAAGTCATGTCATTTAACATCATGTAAGTTAACGTCATTTATCGCCATTTACTGTCATGTCATTCAACTTTATTTAACGTCATGTTATTGAACGTCACGTCATTTAACGTCATGTCATTGAACGTCACGTCATGTCTTTTAACGTCATGTTATTTAACATAATTTAACGTCATGTCATCTAACGTCATATCATTTAACGTCATTTCATTTAACGTCAAGTCATTTAACGTCATGTAATTTAAAGTAATTTAACGTCAAGTCATTTAATATCATTTGACGTCATTTAAGGTCATATCATCTAACGTCATTTAACTTCATGGCATTTAACATCATTTAAAGTCATGTAATTTCACGTCATGTAAAAAGTCATTTAACATCTTGTCATTTAACATAATTTAACGTCATGTTATTTAACTTCATTTTACGTCATGTCATTTAACGTCATGTCATTTAGCGTCATGTCATTTAACGTTATTTAACGTCATTTAATGTCATGTCATTTAACGTTATTTAAAGTCATGTCATTTAACATCATGTAAGTTAACGTCATTTATCGCCATTTAACGTCATCTCATTTAAATTCATTTAACGTCATGTCATTTAACGTTATGTAACGTCATATAACTTCATGTCATTTAACGTCATTTAATTTAATGTCATTTAGCGTCATGTCTTTTAACATAATTCAACGTCATTTAGCGTCATGTCATTTAACGACATTTAACATTATTTAACGTCATGTCATTTAACGTCATGTTATTGAACGTCACGTCATTTAACGTCATGTCATTGAACGTCACGTCATGTCTTTTAACGTCATGTTATTTAACATAATTTAACGTCATGTCATCTAATGTCATTTCATTTAACGTCAAGTCATTTAACGTCATGTCATTTAAAGTAATTTAACGTCAAGTCATTTAATATCATTTGACGTCATTTAAGGTCATATCATCTAACATCATTTAACTTCATGGCATTTAACGTCATTTAAAGTCATGTCATTTCACGTCATGTAAAAAGTCATTTAACGTCTTGTCATTTAACATAATTTAACGTCGTTATTTAACCTCATTTTACGTCGTTTAACGTCATGTCATTTAGCGTCATGTCATTTAACGTCATTTAATGTCATGTCATTTAACGTTATTTAAAGTCATGTCATTTAACATCATGTAAGTTTAACGTCATTTATCGCCATTTAACGTCATCTCATTTAAATTCATTTAACGTCATGTCATTTAACGTTATGTAACGTCATATAACTTCATGTCATTTAACGTAATATAACGTCATGTCATTTAACTTAATGTCATTTAGCGTCATGTCTTTTAACATAATTCAACGTCATTTAGCGTCATGTCATTTAACGACATTTAACATTATTTAACGTCATGTCATTTAACGTCCTTTAACGTTGTCATTTTACGTCATTTAACATCATGTCATTTAACGTTATTTAACGTCCTTTAACGTCATGTCATTCAACGTCATTTCCCATATCATTTAACATCATATAACGTCATGTCATTTAACATTTAAAGTCATGTCATTTAACATCGTTTAATGTCATGTCCATAACGTCATTTAAAGTCATGTCATTTAACGTAATTTAGCGTCATGTCATTTAACGTCATGCTATTTAACGTGATGTCATTTAACGTGATGTCATCTAACGTCATGTCATTTAACCTCATGTAATTTAAAGTCATTTAACGTCGTTCAACGTCATGTCATTTGACATCATATCATTTAAAGTCATGTCACTAAATGTCATATCATTGGACGTCATGTCATTTATCCTTATTTAACCTCATGTCATATTACGTCATGTAAAGTCATTTACCGTCATGTCATTTAATGTAATTTAACACCATGTCATTTAACGTTTATCGTCATGTCATTTAACTTCACTTAACGTCATGTCATTTAAAATCATTTAATGTCGTGTCATTTTACTTCATTTAACGTAATATAACATCATGTCATTTAACGTCATGTCATTTAACGTTGTTTATCATGTCATTTAACTTCAATTAACGTCATGTCATTTAAAATCATTTAACGTCGTGTCATTTTACTTCATTTAACATAATATAACATCATGTCGTTTAACGTCATGTTATTTAACATCATTTAACGTCATGTCATTTAATGTCATTTAGCGTCATGTCATTTACCTACATTTAACGTCATATCATATAACATCATGTCATTTACCGTCAGGTACGTTAACGTCATTCAAAGTAATTTAACGCCATGTCTTTTAATGTCATTTAACGTTATGTCATTTTACGGCATATAACATCATGTCATTTAACGTCATGTCATTTAACATCATATCATTTAACGTCATGTAATTTAACGTCATGTCATTTAACGTTATATAACATCATGTCATTTAAAGTTATTTAACGTCATGTCATTTAACATCATGTCAGTTAACGTCATGTCATTGAACGTCCTTTAACGTCATGTCATTCAACATCATTTCACATCATATGTCATTTAACGACATTTAAAGTCATGTCATTTAACGTCGTTTAATGTCATGTCCATAACGTCATTTAAATATTTTAACGTCATGCCATTTAACGTCATATCATTTTACGTCATGTCATTTAACGTGATGTCATTTAACGTCATGTCATTTAACCTCATGTCATTTAACCTTATGTAATTTAAAGTCATTTAACGTCGTGTCATTTAACATCATATCATTTAACGTCATATCATTGGACGTCATGTCATTTAACCTTGTCATTTTACGTCATGTAAAGTCATTTACCGTCATGTCATTTAACGTTATTTATCGTCATGTCATTTAAAATCATTTAACGTCGTATCATTTTACTTCATTTAACGTGATATAACGTCATGTCATTTAACGGCATGTTATTTAACATCATTTAGCGTTATGTCATGTGACTTAACGTCCTGTCATTTACCTACATTTAACGTCATATCAAAGAACATGTCGTTTACCTTCATGTTATTTAACCACATTTAACGTCATGTCATTAACGTTATTTAACGTCATGTCATTTAATATCATTTAACGTCATGTCATTTAACTTCATGTCATTTAACATCATGGATATGGTGGACCTGCAGGTGATGAATATTGTAGATTTATGGATATGTTACTGCAGTGGTATATGCAGGTGACTAAGCCCCAGGATTACTTTGATATAGCAGATCTATGATCAAAGACTTCCAGCAGTGATCATACTATCTTTTATTCAGACATATTACATCTAAGACTACATTATGTAATGAGTTCTTCCTTCATAATGTTGTTTGACTCCAGGTCAGCCCTAATGAAGTAGGACTATAATTAAACAAGTTTCAGATATGTCCATCATGCTTTGTATATTTAATATTACATTATTCAATGTATCCCATTTTAGGGAGATTTGGTTATTTCTAGTAGTTGAACAACCAAATAGATGGCCTCTTGTTGATTCATTTTTGCTCATATTGATAGAATAAAGAAAAGGTGTGAATATCACAACTTCCCATTCCTGCAGAACCTATCCAAGAATATTACATTAAAACAATAAAAATACATTCATTCTTAAAGAAATTATTTGAAATCTGAACACTTTACTTTCTTGTTTTTTTTCTTTGTTAATTAAAGAGAGTTGTACTAATTACTTTATATTCCAGACTTGAAACAACAACGAAAAGAGGCAATCGGCCCTTTATTTGGTTAGAAATGAGAACTGTTATGATCTCCCTTTGCATTCTTGCAACTGGTCTTGGTATAAGCCTTGTGGTAATTCTCAGCATGAAGAACCAGAAAGGTAAGTCAGAAGACATGAATATTAACAGGTTTTGTTACTTCATAGAAAAGGCAGAGTTACCACAATTCCAAGTTCAAATCTTACAGAGCTTGACTTTGTCTTTCATCCTTGTAATAGTTAGAATAAATCTCAAGGATATATTACAGATCAGTTCAATCAACAGCCATAACAAAAAGTGGCTTTATGTTGAATTAAAATCTATGTTGTTAATCCTATAACATTTAAACTGGCTAAATCAGGTTAATGATACGGCCACTTCTTAAAACTAGCCACAGTTGGTTTCATGAAATGGAACTGCCAATCTAGATGTATAAGATATCCAGATTGAAAACTGGCGGATAGCCATTTGCTTTAAATACAAACATCTATTCTTTATACTTTTTAAACTGAGATTGTAGGTTTTTAGCTGAATAAATAATCATATCATGAGCTACTGGTTGTGTGATTAAGACATTCACAATCACTTAGTTTTGACTACATAATGTAGTCTTAGATGTGCAGTACTTTGAGCAAGTACATTTTACAATGGCTCTGGGCTGATCAAAGCCTCATGAGTAAATTTGTTGGTAAAAACTGAAAAGATACTAGTACGTGTGTTTTGATAAAACATACCACTAAACATACTAATCATCATTATTTTACATCCACTTTCAATGCTGGCACGAGTTGGACAGGATTCACCTGAGCTCTAATGTCTCAGTTTTCATTTCCAGTGGCCTAACGTGTAAAAATTTAGTCCAAAGACTATGTATTAGTCATAACATACAATGTACATTTAAACACATAAGGAATTCACTCGTGGGATTTAACACGCTAGAAAGAACAGCTAGGTTCTATAACCACAAAAATTAGGGATAAAATTTGATAGGAACAAAATGAAAAAATAAAAACATTTTACTATCAAGTTTCCTGGACCAATTGGTATATATATATATATATATATATATATATATATCATCATCATCATTGTTTAACGTCCGCTTTCCATGCTGGCATGGGTTGTACGGTTTGACTGAGGACTGGCAAGCCAGATGGCTGTACCAGGTTCCAATCTGATTTGGCAGAGTTTCTACAACTGGATGCCCTTCCTAATGCCAACCACTCCGAGAGTGTAGTGGGTGCTTTTATGTGCCACTGGCACGAGGTCAGTCAGGTGGTACTGGCAATGGCCATACTCAAATGGTGTTTTTACGTGCCACCTGCACAGGAGCCAGTCCAGTGGTACTGGCAACAACCTCGCTCAAATGTTGTCTTTTACATGCCACCAGTAAGGCGATGCTGGTAATGATCATGCTCGAATGGTGTTTTTTACATGTCACCGGCACAGGAGCCAGTCAGCAGCCCTGGCAACAATCACGCATATTATATATATATATATATATATATGTGTGTGTGTGCGTGTGTGTGTATGTGTGTGTGTGTGTATGTGTGTGTGTGAGAGTGAGAGAATTTTAATATGATTAATTATATATCAATAATGAATGTAAACAATTATAATTTTATTACTATAAATACAATTTTACAATTAATGATAGAAAGTATCTACATTGGTAATATCTTAGAAAAGTATTTCTTCAGTTTCCATGAAATTGATTGCTTTTTCCAAGCAGACAGCTGGACAGTATCCAACATTGTCACCTGTGTCAACTTCCCACCATTCAGTATTTCCATTTCCATCGTTCTTTGTAATGACTGTAACAAACTGTCCTTCATAGAGAGATACTTCTGGTTGGTTAGCGTGTGCATCATAAGGGATTTTTGCAAAGTAGAACTGTAGAGAGGGGAAAGACATCAAGAAATATTTTATTTACAACAATTAGTGTTAATATTTTTTTTAAAATGAATATAAATGTAGTGTTATAAAAATTTAAAGAGTCCTGCTTTCAAAGAACTGTAAAGCATTTAGAAAATTTTAAAATATATATATTTTACATTTTTCACTTCAAAAATGTTTAGGTAATATATCTTGCAGTAACTATTGTCAACTGGCTAACTTAACAGTGTCAATCCATTTGCTAGCTCCTATTGTATCCTCTATTAGCAATATGTTGTTGTCATTAAGGTGGCGAGCTGGCAGAAAAATTAGCACACAGGGCGAAATGCCTAGCAGTATTTCGTCTGCCATTACGTTCTGAGTTCAAATTCTACTGAGGTTGCCTTTGCCTTTCATTCTTCTGGGGTCTATTAAATAAGTACCAATTATGCACTGGGATTGGTGTAATCGACTTAAAACCCTTTGTCTGTCCTTGTTTATCCCCTCTATCTTTAGCCCCCTGTAGGCAATAATGAAATATGTTGTTGGCATTAAGGTGGCGAGCTAGCAGAAATGTTAGCACGCTGGGCAAAATGCTTAGCAGTATTTTGTCTTTACATTCTGAGTTCAAATTCTGCTGAGGTCGACTTTGCCTTTCATCCTTTCAGAGTCAATAAATTAAGTACCAGTTGCATACTGGGGGTCAATCTAATCAACTGTCCCCATCCCCCAAAATTTCGGGCCTTGTGCCTAGAGTAGAAAAGAATATGTTGTTGCCATTGTTGTTGCCCAGGTTAGGGCTTTGGATGCAGACCTATGATCGAAAGCATTCCAACCATTCCACCTTTATCAGCTTATATCATCCTTCCTTATTAGTTTTCTTCTACCTGTACATTCTGATCATGACCACAGTGCAGGTGATCAAGTCAGAATGCAGCAGTTACATATTATTGGTGATGTATATCCTAGCAGAATGTTTGGTTCTAATGAAGTTCCAACAATATGATGTGTCTCTATCCAAGACATTTTACTCACTCAAGCTACAAATAAATAATGTGACTAGATGCCACTCATCACCCATTAGCGGCACTAAATAACAATGGTGGTGACGGTGATATAGCTAATTGTATTTAACTGAGAAGTATAGTTGTTTGCATCAATACCCACAAAAAGATGGAAAGCAAAGTGAATTGTGTTAAAACAACTTATGATTGTGGGAAGAAAGGACAAAATACTCAAATAAAATTAAGCTAGCATTTTCTTTTACTTTGCTCTTCTAAAGTATTACAAATTGATAAGTGTTTTGATTACCTTATGTTCTGAAGTTAAATGTCACCAGGATATAAGATTTTGAGATGGGGAGGGGTGGGGGTTACAAGTGTTAGGATGTTGATAAAATCCAAAGTCATACTGGAATTAAATAAAAATTAGTTTGAAAAAGTGGTGTGTGGGTGTAGTTCAAATCTTCTACTTGACAATGGATATTATAAAGTTTGAAGATTTGGATATTTGTATAGAAATTTTGTAAGGCTAAAATAAGCAAATAAAATCTTTTCTTTCCTTTATTAGTCTGGCTATTCATATTTAGATAATGAAAAGATGTTATATCTTTAATAAATGTCGGCAAAAATATCTCTTTTTCATTTGTATTGTCTCTGAATTTAAATTTGAAAACAGATATGCTGGTTGCAGTTAGAACACTTCCATTCTTACTAATGCAGCAAATATTTCTGAATCCATAAAATATACAACTGGAAAATTTTAAAGAAATAATTGCTTCAATAAAAACAACCAGTTGGCCACAGCTAGAAGTTTCATTCTTACTTATGTTTGATAACTGCATGAATAAATTCTGATTTTTTGGTGACCTGACCACTGAAATTTGCTTAATTTAGTGCCTCTTCAACAAAAAAACTACATCAAACTCTTTTGTTTTGGATTTGCCAAATTACTGATTTGGTCTGTGAAATAAAGAATACTAAGAAAATACAGACAACTTAGTAGTCAGGGCACTCAACTGATGGAATTGCATCTTAATACTATACCTCACTCACTTCTAGCTGTTACATTGTCTAACCAATAAAATATATTGTATAAGGCAGTGAGTAGGCAGAAACGTTAGCATTTCAGGCGAAATACTGAGCGGTATTTCGTTTGTCATTATGTTCTGAGTTCAAATTCCACCGAGGTTGACTTTGCCTTTCATCCTTTTGGGGTCAATAAATTAAGTACCAGTTTCATACTGGGGTCAATCCAACTGACCGGCTCCCTCCCCCAAAATTTTGGGCCTTAAGCCTTGATAGAAAAGAATAATATATATTGTATAAGATGGTGAGCTGGCAGAAACGTTAGCATGCAGGCGAAATGCTTAGCAGTATTTCGTCTGTCTTTATGTTCTGAGTTCAAATTCTGCTGAGGTTGACCTTGCCTTTCATTCTTTTAGGGTCAATAAATTAAGTACCACTTGCATACTGGGGTCAATCCTATCGACTGGTCCCTTCCCCAAAAATTTCAGGCCTTGTGCCTAGAGTAGAAAAAAAATAATATATATTGTATGTACACTTGATTTTCAAGACCACTGTCTCTAAAATATTTTTGTTAAAGTAAGAAATTTTAACAGCTAGAAGTTAAAATTTTGTTTGATACTACTAAAAATATTTGTTGTAATGATTTTCATTACATCAAAACCCATATAACATTTTCATTAAGATTATAATCAGAAATTGAAACTTAAACTTTGATCTATTGGTATTCATAATAATGAAATTTCATCTGTTAAATAATTTGGAATAAGACAAGTTACATACAATAAATGGCTTAATCAGAGAAGGAAGAGCAGTATCCATAACATTTTTGCAAAGAAAGATTCTTTGACTAGTAGTAGAAAGGGAGAAAGTTATCTCTGGGCTGGAAACTAGGTTCAAATACTTGCAAATACTCAATAACCAACTGTGAAAATGGGTGAAGGAATAACTTTTGGATCAGGTGCTTTTTGTCCTGGATAATTATTAACTACTAGCATTATGACCCATCGTTGCCAGGTAATAGTGCTAGTGCATGTATATATGTGTATATATATGTGTACATATTACATGTACATCTATATATACATCTACACATAAAATACAAAGTTATATTTTGATATCGCTAGTGATAACAATACTCGAAATATATAACAGACTGGAATTGTAGGCCCGTCTCTTGCAATTTCGATCAAATTTTATCTTGTCCTCCCTCTTGTATAGAAGTGTGGCTACAATCCAGCCTACCTCTACTTCTGGGGGGACATTTTTAATTTTTATCCAGGACGTCCTACGTCCCAGATATAAAGGTAAAAATAAAATATTTCCACTTTGCAAGGTTTGAGTCGAGTACTCCCTTGCACGCTACGTTGACTCGAACCTTGCTTCTATTGTGGTGAATTTACCACCTCTGGTTAGATATTTGATATCTTTGCACCAAGACACTTTTCGATGGTGCTTTCCTCCAGGTGTTCAAATTTTTTTTTTTCTCTACATAGTGTACTTTATAGACAATAGTCTTTTCTTTAATTTAATTTTTTATTTCGTTTGGTGGTGTTATCCTAGATTCACCATCTTTGTCGGTGATCAATCCGAAATAGGTTTGTATTTCTTCCATTTTAATTTTAATGAGTTCGCACCTGCTGATGGCTGCAGTGAAATTCATTTTCGACTTTCTTCTATCAAAGGCATTTTAACAAAAATGCTTCCGTATAAACGGTGAAAATATTGTCAATTTTCCCAAACAGGGACACAATTCAATTTTTAAACAATAACCAAAGCTTCTTTTCCTAGAGTGGGAGGGTTACGGTTTACAATTATTTAACACAACAATGTTTCCCTTTCGAGGAACCAACAAACGTGATAACAATAGTTAAACAGAAATAATAATAACAACAAACCTTACGGTGAATCAAAAAGCAGTACGCAGTTGAAGCTATAGTCCTTTATGTATAAGAAATAAACCAACAGCAGTACTCAGTAGAAGCGGCTGTTTGAGAAAACAGACATCACATATAGCCAAACTTCATGTAGATACTTAATGCTAGCTAATTAGCAAATAATCTAATGTAAAAGCCGTGGTAAAAGGTATGTGCACAGCTCCATCTAGACTATTCCATTTCTGCACACTAATTTTATTTTTAATTTATTCCCATTCATGTGAAACCATTTATTCAAGTTCAAGTCATTGATGCAATTTTATACCAATTGCTATTTTTACTTTTGTTAGTTTACGATTTAATTATTATATTATACTTTAGTTTGATTTTAATTATTACTTACTACATATAACTCAATTGTTATTATTATCACTAATTTTTATTGTTAAAGTCAAAGTATCTGACATAAAATAGAGAAATGTTTTCGTTTCACTTTTAACACGTAATACTGAAAGAGTGGAGAAGATATGATATTGCTATGGGCTCGCCCTAGGCAAGAAGTTGAACATTTTTTTTTGCCATGAAACTACAAGGACCCTAAGTAAGGCATGTGTAAAATTTGAATGAAATTGGTTGTGTAGTTAGTTTTAGGGAAACATACAGACAGACAGACACACACACACACACATTCCCAGTTTTATATATAGAGAGATGACAAAGTAATTATGGTACTTTTCATTTCGATAGTTATTGCTGTAGCTATAAGAAAACAACAATTGCTATTGAACATTTAAAATCAAGTAGCCATGATCATAACTGTTAGCTAGCATAGTTATAAGGAAATATTACTAAAAGCCCTTATGTATTTCTAAATTGTGATAAAAATTATAGGAAATTGATTGACTTCAAATGTATATATTTACTTACACCATCATCTTCATCAATCATCAGTGACTGCTTCAGCTCAATATTACCTGATTACCATAAATAAAATGAATCAATTAAAATATTTTACAAAAGAATACACAGAGACAAGCTACTACGAACAGATTGTAGTCACTATCAGTCTTTAATAATACAAATACAAGATTGAATAACATTCTGGATCAAACATTTCTTGGAAACACTTCATGTCACAGTTAAATACTCTATAATAGAATATATAATGGTGTTTCAAATCAGACTGAAGTTTAGGCCATCCATAATGCAAAACCAATAGGCAACCCTAAATGTCTGACGGACTATTAGGGTTCCAGAATCAAGTAAGATTTCCCAAATAACATCCTTGACTATGAAAAGTTTGCTTCCTTTAGATGATATTTCCCCCTTTTTAACCTTGTCATTGTGATTTTAATGATTGCTAAGCCTATTGAAAATGTTGCTAGGTAACAAATACTTCTAAATTTCTTTCACTATGGATAAAATACAAAATGTTAACTTGTGCTTAGGAAGAGGCACAGGTTCATGTTTTTAGTTGGGACATGAAGTATGAGTGATAAATTTTGTAGGGCAAATGACCTTTATGCTATTATGCTGGACTTAGTATTTTCATCATTCTTATCATTTTAAAGTTTGTTTTTCTAAAGTTAGCACAAGTTTGAAATACATCAAGTTAAAAATTCAAGGAGAAATACAGCATTTCTCTATGAATTTTGATGATGTATCTTCTTGGATTCAATCTAATTTATCCTCTGTATTTTACACAACCAGCAAATGGCACCTGTTCATCAAGTATGCATTCTTAGCCATATTTCAAGTTAATTAAGGAACACAAATTTATACAGTGAATCCTTACAATTTTACCTCCACATAGGGACTAAAATATATTCTGTTTTCAACAAAGTTGGTTAGGTTCTTTTGGTGGAGAGAGAGGATTGCTACTACAGGTTAATTATATCTCATCATTAACAAAACACATCAACTGCTTCAAGTGAACCGTTTGAACACTTCATAGCAGGTCAATGTTAATACTAGACACAGCTAATCCAGTGCATCCAATACCTCAAAAAAATCAGCTACTTTTACACTACAAGGCATTGGAAATACTTTTTGTGCACTATACTAGGTACCATAAAATAACTGATCTGACACATGCTAATTTTCATAAATGAGGAAACCTCTACATAGTTGTTGGTCTGGTTAAAAATATCAGCTAAATCTCCCGCAAATCACGCTCTACCATTTATTATTTCAGGATTATTTTTCATGTTCACACAAGAAAGACAGTTTGATGAGGTGGGTCAAGTAGGTGGACCCAGTGACAGAATGGGTTAGTCCATCTGCCATGCCACCATGGGTTGGGCAGTTCATCAGAGTCCAAGACAATTCTTACTGAAGTTATACAGATTTATTGTTGGGGGAGGGGGGTGCAGAAACAGTAACAGTATAGAAGACAAGCATTAAACAAAAATGATGATTATTCTCTGTTTTCTTTAAATTATTTATTGTATGTGTGTGTGTGTGTGTGTATGTATACATGAGATAGTGTAGTTCTTGATTTACAAAAGAATTATTTGAGCTCAATTTTCTGTAAAATTAATAAAAAATTGAGAGATGCTACTGACTGAATTGATAAAGTACCAAACCTATTGAAGTGATCCAGTTCATATCTCATCACTGACACTGCATTGGACCCATAGCAAATATAATTATTGCTAACTAACCCTCATAGCTGCAGACAGGTACCAAATAACGATACAGTTCACCAGTAAAAATAGTAGAAATTATTAAGGTTATTATTACAAAACATTTACATGTGTGGCTTCACCTAATTAGTATAACTTGCAGATACACTCATTGAAAGAAGCATTTAACTATGTAAATTTAATCAAGTATGTGTGTGAAAGGGAGATCCATTTTGTCTTAAGGTGGTAATTATTGAAATATGACAGGTGCTTTTCAGCTTACTAATTCTGCTGGCTGTCATTAGTAAGAGGCAAATTTTTATTAGCTGATTAATTGAAGTGACTCACCTGTTACTGGAAAATGATCAGTATTCATACCCGTTTTAGGTCTAGTTGCTTTGTTTGTATTTACAGGCAAACTATACCTGCATGTTTCAGAAGGTAACACAGGTACATTAAGTAATACCTGAAAAATAAATTCATATATACATGCATATAACTATGCAAACTACATGACTACAACTGAATATTACTATGGATACCCATATTTGATGCAACCATCTCTGTTAATGAGAAAAGGAGTATAGGGATGACAAGTACCCAAAGTCAATTCATATCTTTCGCAAATGGGAATTGAGAATAATCTAGAGTGAGTTTAGTGAAAAAAATGTTTAATCTAAACTGCTAGATGCTGAAACATAAACCAAAAGTAGTACAATTTCCTCAAGTAACTCAGTAAATATTTTCTATTGGTTTGCTTCAACCCTTATTCTAATATTCAACATTTGATGAGGTAATTACTATTTCTCTGTTGCATATATAGTTGTTTCATATTACTGACACTTATTCTCTCCACATTCTAACAATCCACATGACCAGCAATGGCTAATTTTTCAAATATTATTTACTATACAAAATTCATTATAGAAATAATGAATAGTAAAAATTATACCATCTTCATTATCATCATCATTTGACATCCGTTTTCTATACTGGCATGGGTTGGACAGCCAGACAGGAGCTGGCTAGCCAGAGCACTGCACCAGACTCTATCAGCTGCTTTGGCATGATTTCTACAGCTGGATGCTCTTTTTAATGCCAAACATTTTACACAGAAGACTGGCTACATGGCATCAGCACAAGCAGGTCACTAAGTAACTTGCAAGACAAACAGCCCTCAACTGGGAGGTGGGGTTGTATTGATGGCAGTGCATACTGACTTTGTGCATATTGACAAGAAATAAAAGTATAATTGAGGGATAGAGATAGGTGTCTTGCTGTAGAGGAGATACATGGCTACTCCTATGGGGGAAGAAAAGCAGAAAGTTAGAAAGGAAGATAGAGAGGTACAGAGAAAGAGTGAAAAAGAGAGATGGTGCTGGAGATGTGTGAAGATAGAGAGAGAGGTGACTATAAATGAAAGATGTAGAGAGGATTGGACTGGGTGAGTGGGCAGAGGAGACAGAGGGGAAGTTTCATAATAAGAGTGTGAGGAGAGATGATTAGAGATGGAGAAGAAGCAAATGGTGGTTACTCAGTGAGACTGATAGATATGTGGGAGCAGTGAGAGTGAGAGCAGATAAGAGAGATGTTAAAGATGGAGTGTAGCAGAAGGGAGAGAGAAATGGCTAAAAGCATACAAAGGAGTGGAAAGGAAATAGTGGGGGCAGGGAAGATAATGAGAAATGGGTTCTAGTGGGGAGGAAGGTAAGCAAAAGGGAGGAAATGTAGTATGTGCCTATTCTGCTCCTGGATGATTATAGTATAGAAAGCGAAGTGATGAGTGTAAGGGGATGCAATATGGAGGAAATGCTTGATGGGGCAGGGCCCCTCAGGTACAGACATTACCAAAGTAGTTTTAGGATGGAGATCTGCTGTGATTGAGAAGACCCAGCAACTAAAGTGAGATTGCAGCCATGGTCAATGTCAGTGTTGCATGTTCAGCCCATTTAAGAGTATCCTAGGTGCTTCAGGTGATATATGCTTGAGAAGGCCTGTTGAGTGAATCATCATCATCATCATCGTTTAGCGTCCGCTTTCCATGCTAGCATGGGTTGGACAGTAAAATAAAACCAAAATCGCAGCTGTGGCCAGTGCCAACTGACTGGCTTCCATTCTGGTGGCACATAAAATGCATCATCTGAACGTAATCGATGCCAGTGTCCCCTACTGGCTCCCATGCCAGTGGCATGTAAAGAGCACCATCCAAGTGTGGTCAATGCCAATACCCTCTGACTGGCCCCCATGCTAGTGGCACATAACAAGCACTATCTGAATGTGATTGATGCCAGATTCACCTGACTGGCCCCTGTGCTGGTGGCACAGGAAAAACACCGTCCAAATACAGCCAATGCCACTACCCATTGACTGGCTCCCGTGGTTGGCATTAGGAAGGGCATCCAACTGTAAAAACATTGCCAGATCAGACTGGAGCCTGGTGCAGCCAGTGGCTCTCCAGACCTCAGTCAAACCGTCCAACCCATGCCAGCATGGAAAACGGACATTAGACGATGATGATGATGATGATGATTTTTGCTGAGGTGAATGAGTCCTCTCAAACACAGCAAAACACCAACCATCTTGCTCAGGATCTTGAGATCGGCCTTCAATACATCTCCTAAGTATTCCTAGGTCTCCCTCTTCAAATAGTTTGATTTGTTTTAAGGAATCAGCATTTCTTTATGGAACTGTTTAAATATGCATTACTTGGCCAAATCAGTGCAGTCATCTCTCTTGCACACTGCATCTAATTCCTCTTGCGCCTAACTTTTCTCTCAGTCATACATGTACACTGAAGTTACACACCTACTGGCGTATACAAGTTTCATTCCTCTCTAGTTGTTGCATGTCCTCTGCATTCAGGGCCCACGTTTCACTACCGTGTAGCAATGATGCTCATACACAAGCATCATACAATCTTCCTTTCATTTGGAGAAAGAAAACTTTTGTTGCCAACAGAGGTAAAATTTCTCTTAATTTTCTCCATCCTATTCTTATTCTGGTAAGTACTCTTTCAGAACATGCTCCTCTACATCTAATTAGGTCACCTAGGTAACAGAAATTATCTACTGCCTCTAGAGAGCCTCCAGTGTATTTGAGAAAAATCAATTTTCTGTGTATCTATAGTCTTTATGACCCCTGTGCATATTCCACACACTAACACTACTTTCTCGTTAACCTTCCTGTAATTCTACTGCACCTCTTGTGTGTCCATAGCTTGCACTGTATGGAATTCCTGTTTACACCTTCCCTACATATTGAGCAGAGCCGTTTACCTGTTGTAGGTAGAGTCTTATCTATTTTCTTCTTTACTAGAACTTTGGCATTTACTCAGTTAACTTTAAGGCCCTTCTATTCTAGCTTTGGCATCCACACCTGGAATTTCTTTTCTAATTCTGTTACAGACACCAGTATGAGAACACGATCATCAGCATATAGTAGTTCCTAGGGTCAGCCAGTCTAAAATCCTTTTATGTTCTGGAGGATGATGAATAGGAAGGAAGAGAGAACATAGCCCGGATGAACGCCTCCATGTACACTAGATTTGTCATTGTGCTCATGGTTAACTCTTACCCTACTGACAGCATCCCTGTATAGTTTTCACAAGTCCATCATCTATCTCTAGCTACTTCAGAGATCAGTATTTTGCAGAGTAAGGTTCTCAGTCAAAGACTTTCACAATGTCATCAATTGTCAAGTACAATAGTTATTTTTAGTTAACTACTTCTGAAGTTGTCTGACTAAGAAGATAGCATCAGTAGTACTTCTTGCTTGCACAAAACCAGAGTGCATTTCATCAAGCCTAACTCCATTTTTAATTAATCAGGTTATAACACTTTCTGTAACTTTTATGACCTGGTCCAGCAATTAAATATCAACTTGATTAACTATAGAGGTAACTAGACTATATATTATAAGCATCTCAGTGGGCCAGAGGCTTTCCCCATCTTCATATCCTTAATTGTTTTATTTATCATACTGTTGTCAGCTAAAATAACTGGTCCCTCTTTTGGTTTCACACTGGAAAGACTCTTTCTTCCATGCATTCCTACATTTAAGAGTCATTTATAGTAGTTCATCTATGCCTCTTCCTTTTCAGAGTCACTAAGTACAAGCATACTATTCATATACATGTCTTTCATGCAACAATTTGATTCTCTGATACACTGACTAGCAATCTGGAACACTTCCAGTCTCCGATCTTCATGCTGTAAGATGTTTGCAAACTTCTTCCATTCTATTTCTGCCCTTGATAGATAAACTTGTCACTTAACTTCCTTCCTAGCTACTTGATACAGCTCCATTTTTCTAGTTTTTCCAAGCCTGTATCTTCACTTTTATGCCCCTATCTACCTTACAATTTCACCACTGTCATATCCTCTGACTAGTTGGGGCTTTGCTCCAGCCACAGATTTGATCTGCCGTCTTCAGACGGTTGTCTTGTAAGAACTTTCCATTGTCTTCTACATTATACATCACTATTACTCCTCTTTCTTGTTCAATGCTTTAATCAGAACATCTTGAAATTTCTGACTGTTTGATGGATCTTTGAAATAAATGGTGATAACTGATTTTTAGAAAAATATGTTAGAGACTAATAATGTTACAACATTTTTGCTTAGTTAAAATTAGTTTTTCTTTGCCATCACAATTTACTCATTCATCTATTATGATTAGTGTTATGCACAATATCCCAGTTTCAAGATCTCAAAAATTATACCAAATTCATTGTACAAATTTTATTTATGAAACATTTTCTGCCCTAATTCCTTAACTAGACTTAATTCAAGCCAAACAATGGTTCTAACCTAAACCAGCTTTCTGGTAAACTTTAACTAAGCAGTTGCTATAAAATAGAAAAATCAAAATTGCAGGCGTGGCTGACAACAGTACTGCCTGATTGGCACTCGTGCCAGTGGAACATTGAAAGCACATCCGAACATGGGGTGTAACCACTCCACATTCATTGGACAATGAACTTTGCTTGCAAAGACCTGTTGAGGCAAGTGTAAACAAACCAAAATTGCTGACGTAGCCAATGACAATACCACCTGATTGGCACTCATGCATGATCATCTGAGAATGATTGTTGCCAGGGCCACGGATTGCCTCCCAATCCGGTGACACATGAAAAGCACCATTCGAGCATGGTCGTTGCCAGTGTCACTGGACTGGCTCTCGTGCAGGTAGTACATAAAATCACCTTTTGAGTGTGAGTGTGGTCGTTGCCAGAACCGCCTGACTGGCCCTCATGCAGGTGGCATGTAAAAAGCACCCACTACACTCTCGGAGTGGTTGGCATTAGGAAGGGCATCCAACTGTAGAAACTTTGCCAAACCAGAGTGAGCCTGGTGCAGCCTCTGGCTCACCAGTGCTCAGTCAAACCATCCAACCCATGCCAGCATAGAAAGTGGACGTTAAACGATGATGATGATGATATAAACTTACACGATTAACATCAAACTGTTGAAACCACAACTCAGAAAATATTTTCTGTACCTGCCAGTTGCTGGGTTCATTTTTATTCTTGTCGTCCTTCATTTCAATAAACTGAAAACAAAGCAAAGATCATATTCATTTTACACATACAATTATTTTAATGATAGAGAGTATTTTCATTCATTTTAACTGTTTAGCATGCAAATTACTCTGTCAAATGTAATGCTTATTTTTGCACATCATTTTGAATTAATCATGCATTATCTTGTTGATTTGGGATTTTGATGTGATTGTTTATTTTTAGGATTACATTGTAGGGTAGTTATGAGAGGCTGAACCTGGCTGGTTTGAACATAAAACAGGTAGAATATTTTGGGGTAAATATTATAATTTTAAATGGTAAAGGGTTAAAATATATTTTTTAATGGTTTTTTAAAACGATTTCTATGACAGCCTTAGTTGGATGGTTCTATAAGTTTGTTAAAAAATCATCATTTTAGCTATTTAAAACTCAAACTATTGAATGTTGAAACATTAACTAAATGCAGTACAATGTCATCAAGCAATTCATTAATTTTTTTTTTACGTGGGTTTGTTTCAACTCTTATTCTACCATTCAGTATTCGATGACATAATTACTCAGTTGCATGTATAGTTGTTTCATATTACTCACACTTGTTTTCTCCATATTCTAACAATCCATAGGACCAGCCTATGGCTATTTATTTCTAATATAATTTAACTGAAATTATGTATTACAATAGATGCTTTCTGTGGTTTCATAAAGTTTTAGTAAATGGTGCAAATTTTTTCCATTCTTCATTGACACAGCTTCATTCACTTTCTTAATATTTTTGAGAACTGCATAAACAACTACCACATTTCTTCAGCTCTGTGTTTAACCATAAAAATTATACAATTTATGAAAAGATGTCCCAATATTGGATTGATTACCAAACAGACATTCATACTGATTAACTAACTGCTTGGATCAATTTGCTTACAATTAAATTCAGTTCTGCTTATCTTTGTTGATTTGATAATAACCAAAATTCTTGATATCACTTAAGTCAGTTAATGATAAATGTTAAATTTCTTTTAATAAATTAAGTATTCAACTTAAATTCAATAGAGGAAATGTAAAGGCTTTATCCATATGTTACACTGACAACTTTCAATTAACATCAAATTTATCCTGCTATGTGATGCAAGGCTATGGTGAATGAATTCAAATATCCTCAAAAAGATACAAACTTTCATGGAAGGGTACATCAGAAACCCACTAAATATTAGATGCCCTGAAAAAATTGTGAGCAATGGAAACCTTTGGGCCAAACACAAACAGGAACCCATCCGCCATAAAAGTAAATGATATAAGTGGAAATAGGTAAGCAACAAATTTAAAATATCAGAAGGAGGTTTGGCAAGATGAGCCTTGAATTGGAACCCAGAGGAAAAGAGAAAGGCAGGACAACAAAGGCTCATTTGTTAGAGACTGGCAGGTTAAAAACTGAGGATAAAAGAAAAGAATGATATGGAATTAAGTGAAAAGCAAAGTACAAGACAGAACACAACTGAAGACTGCTGTTCAGCATCTATGTTCTACCAACAATCAAAGCAGGTCATGATGAAGATGTAATCAAAGGGAGATTAAGCATCATCCTGGAGAGAATGCTAGTTATTTACAAGTAATATTTCAAGATCTATTATTATTATTTGCAACAATTAGGTGAGTTGCATTGTAATAACTGTTCTGCTTAAAACACATCAAAAAGGCTGCAGTGCATTTTAGTTGGTAGTCTTATTAAGTCTCATCCATTTCAACATGTTGCTCGGACAAGTTTAATCATCATCATCATCATTTAACGTCTGCTTTCCATGCTCGCATGGGTTGGATGGTTTGACTGAGAACTAGTGAGCTAAAAGGCTGCACCAAGCTCCAATCTGATTTGGTAAGGTTCCTACATCTGGATACTCTTCCTAACACCAACCACTCCCAGAGTGTAGTAGGTTATTTTTTACGAGCCACTGGCATGGGTGTCAGTCAGGCGTCCCTGGCATCAGCCACGCTCAAATGATGCCCTTTATATACCAGTCAGGTAGCTCTGGCATTGGCCACACTTGAATGGTGCTTTTTACATGCCACCGGCACGGGTGCCAGTCAGGTGACACTGGCATCGGCCACAACTACAATCTCCACTGGCACAGGAGCCAATCAGCTCCGGCATCAGCCATGCTCAAATTGTGCTTTTTACATGTCATCAGCACGGGTGCCAGTCAGGTGACACTAGCATCAGCCATCACAATGATCCCACCTGGCTTGACGGGTCTTCTCAAGCACGGCATATCTCTAATGGTCTTGGTCACTTGTCATTGCCTCTGTGAGACCCAACATTCAAAGATTCTGCTTCACCACTTCATCCCATGTCTTCCTGAGTCTACCTCTTCACATATGCATCACATGCCCATACCAGTGCAGTTGTCTCTCTTGCATACCACATCTAATGATTCTTATGTCCAACTTTTCTCTCAGGACACTCACACTCTGTCATACATGCACACTGAGATTACACATCCAGCGGAGCATACTAGCTTCATTTCTTACAAGCCTAATATTTATACATCATTATTTTATTTTCAGTGGAGATTGTTAAAATCTCTAAATGACACTTAATTTGACAACTCTAGGAGAAAGTGTTGATTGTTCAATCAACTAGGTCAATGACAAAATGTATATAATGTTGCAAGATATATAACCCTGTTGTTTTTTCAGAAATTTTATGACTTGTGGAAGGAAGTTATTCTCTAATTAGAGACCTGGCCTAACTGTTTGCACTAAATGCACCCAATGACCAGGTTGTGATGTTAAAATGAGTGGCAGATTAAGTTTACCATCTAAGGGAATACTAGAGCCAATCCAAGGTGATATCTTGTCTGACAGTATTAATAATTTTGTTAATTTACCAAACTTTGATATTACTGATTCTGAAATAATGAAATTTAGCAGAGTTTAAACTCAGATCACAGTGAGTTGGAATTAATACAGCAAGGCATTTTGTCTCATACTAAAGATGCTGCCAATTCACTCAATAATGTATTCGTAAATACTGTTAAATATTGAGTTGACAGCAACTACTACGACCACAAGTATAATCCTTTAGAGGTTGTGGGACTACAAAATAGCAATAATCAGAATCTTGTCTATTCATTTAAATATTTTTTTCAAATCACAATAAAAATCTTAAATTCCTTACTTCAATAAATTTCTTCAATCCTGTAACCCAGAGTTCTTGATAGTAATTCTTAAGCAGTATGAAGTTTACAATAATGTCCAAGATAACTTCTGATGATATTTTACACAGATCTGGCAAGCCCTTTATCAATTGACAGTTTAAGGATTCATATTCTTTTTTTACCAACTCCAAAGATTCATTACCCTAAAAATTGAAAGAAATATTTTCACACTATTTTTATTATCTGATATCCAATAAAAAATAAAGGCAATATTTTCAATTTTAGTTTCACTTTAAATACTACTATTGCCAGGATGTATTTCATTTAGTACAGAGGGATACCTTTCCATTGACATCTGAAGAAATACATACTTTTCAGTCAGGCAGATTGCATCCAGCAAAGTAATTGACCCTCAACATAAATTCCAAGCCAAGTATCTGCATGATAGCTTAACCTGCAAGAAATAGCAGCCCTATTTCTTTCAACTCATACCCTAACCCTTCATTAAATAAGATGGGATGGGCACAAGCAGCCTGTTGTTAATCACTGGCTTGCTCAATCAGTGGCAAAACAAATGTTTACAGCAAGGTTTCAACTGGCAGCATTCCAGTATCTTAATCTCTCACATCTACTATTAACATTTGCAGCTTCACATGAATTAGAAAAATTACTAACATATATCTTAGTTTGATTTGATTACCTTGTGCTACATCTTGGCATCTGAAGATTCCTCACCTGACTCAAACCTCATGTAATCTGATCATATTCCACTCTCTTATGTCTGACTCAACATGCTATCCAACTTCACTTCACCAAAATACTCTATGTTTTACATGATACAGAACACTCCACCTTGTATGGCAACAAATCCCATTTCATCTTAATATACTTTCTTGCCTCTTCATTAATTTCATACTTACATGTATCTCCATTAATTTATCATTCCGTTTTTTTATCAGAGCCTCTGGTCCTTCATATAGTTTAATTAACACAATTAGGGGTTGAAGAAGCAAAGTTGTTACCTTCTCTACCTAAATATTCACAAAAAAAGTAAAATTCAAATCAGTTAATTTGATCAATTATATCAAGAAAAAAAATCAAACAAAATTGTTGAGCGGTCAATTGAAGATTGGACAAATCACGTAGTTGTTTAGGAAAATGATACATCCAACACAGCTTCTCCTTTCCAGTTGTAGTAATATTTGTATACTACTTGTTTGATTAGATCTCTTTCATAAAACGTCCCTTTTATCACTGTGGTAATGTAAAGTGTTCAACCTAGAACATGTTTAACTTTCAGATGAGTTAATTACTCTTGATAAACACTTTATCAGCCAATCAAAACATCACATAAAGCTGAAAATGTTAGTGGTTACTTAAACTGTTAAAAGTTATAAAGAATTCTCATTTAACAATCCTGTAAACCCAAGGAGATATCATTCTTAATAAGTTTACTATATCATGGTATTACAGAGTATCTAATGGTATATATGGATATATGCTGGGAAGTATATCCAGATGGGTATATCTGTATTGGAGACAGATTTATGAAAAGAGTTCTCCACTATACAACCTGTAACCTCATAATAAATGGATTGTTCCTATTGAGACCAATTAGGTAAGATGATAGACAAGCCAGTAATATGTTGAAGCTCAAGTCCATGAAACCTCTTGAACTCAATACTTCAGGTTTGATATATTTGTTAGTTATATAGTTGTCTTGTTTCTACATAATATACTTAAACCTGATTGGCTTACAACTGTTAAATGAAGTGGGCCAGTGTCTTCATCATACATAATGCACAAAGACTAATCATCATCATCATTATTTAACATCCGCTTTCCATGATAGCATGGGTTGGATGATTTGACTGAGGGCTGGCGAACCAGATGGCTGCACCAGGCTTCAATCTTGATCTGGTAGAATTTCTACAGCTGGATGCCCTTCCTAACGCCAACCACTCCGAGAGTGTAGTGGGTGCTTTTATGTGCCACCGGCACGGAGCCAGTCAGGTGGTACTGGCAACAACCTTGCTTGAATCTTTTACACATGCCACCGGCACAGGTGCCAGTAAAGCGATGCTGGTAACGATCATGCTTGAATGGTTCTTTTTATGTGCCACTAGCACAGAAGCCAGTTAGCCACTCTGGCAATGAACACGCTCAGATGGTGCTCTTGGCACCCTACTAGCATGGGGCTCAAGTGCCAGTAAGGCAACGCTGGTAACGATCACACTCAAATGGTGCCTTTTATGTACCACTGGAACAGAAGCCGGTTAGCTGCTCTGTCAACAATCACACTCGTATGGTGCTCTTTGTACCCCGCTAGCACGGATGCCAGTCATCAAATTTGATTTTGATTTCACTTGTCTCAACAGGTCTTCACAAGCAGAGTTTTAGTGTCCAAAGAAGGAAAAGGTATGCATAAGTGGGCTGGTTACACCCCTGGCATAGGCCACGAGGTTATGGTCTCATTTGACTTGCCAGGTCTTCTCAAGCACAACATATTTCCAAGTGTCAATCACTAGTCATTTCCTTGGTGAGGCCTAAAGTTCGAAGGTCGTGCTTCACCACTTCATCCCAGGTCTTCCTGGTCTACCTCTTCCACAGGTTCCCTCAACTGCTAGGGTATGGCACTTTTTCACACAGTTATTCTCATCCATTCTCGCCACATGACCATACCAGCGCAGTTGTCTCTCTTGCACACATCTGATGCTTCTTAGGTCCAACTTTTCTCTCAAGGTACTTACACTGTCGAGTATGCATACTGACATTACACATCCATCGGATCATGCTGGCTTCATTCCTAGTGAGCTTACGCATGTCCTCAGCAGTCAAAGCCCATGTTTCATTGCCATGTAGCATGGCTGTTCGTACACATGCATCATACAGTCTACATTTTACTCTGAGTGATAGACCCTTTTTCACCTGCAGAGGTAAGAGCTCTCTAAACTTTGCCCAAGCTATTCTTATTCTAGCAACTACACTTTCACCGCACCCACCCCCGCTACTGACTTGGTCACCTAGGTAACAGAAGCTATCAACTACTTCTAGTTTTTCTCTCTGGAATGCGATGGAAGCTATTCTCTGCACATTTTCAGAGTTTATTGCTCCAGAGTATCTGCCACATACAAAAACTATCTTCCAAGTTAGCCTTCCTTTGATATTACTGCACCTCTTATGTGTCCATAGCTAACACTGGGTACATTTTATAGATTTTCTACCTATGCCTCTACTACAGATCGAGCAGGGCCATCTACCTGAAGGGATTTGTGGTTTGCCTTCCTACTTATGAGGACTTTGGTTTTAGCTAGGTTGACTTTAAGGGCCTTCGATTCTAATCCTTGTTTCCACACCTGAAACTTCTCCTAGTTCTGACAGTGACTCAGCAATTAGAGCAAGGTCATCAGCATAGAGGAGCTCCCAGGGGCATCCTGTCTTGAATTCCTCTGTTATTGCCTGGAGGACTATGATAAATAGGAGGGGGCTGAGGACTGAGCCCTGGTGGACCCCTACCTCTAGCCTGAATTCTTCACTGTACTCGTTGCCAACCCTCACCTTACTGACAGCGTCCCTGTACATGGCTTGCACAGCTCTCACTAACCATTCATCTATCTCTAGTTTCCTCATTGACTACCAGATAAGGTATCGGGGGACCCTGTCAAAGGCTTTCTCCATGTCAACAAAAGCCAGATACTTTTTCTGCAGCTGTCTTACTAGAAATATAGCATCAGTGGTGCTTTTCCTTGGCACAAACCCAAACTGTATCTCATCTAAACCGACTCTCTCCCTAATTAGTTGGGCTAAGACCCTCTCCATGACCTTCATTACCTGATCCAACAGCTTGATACCTCTGTAATTATTTGTATCTAAAGCGTCACCTTTACCTTTGTAGCAGTTGACTATAGCGCTGCTACACCAGTCATTGGGTATGACTTTGTGGTTAACTATATAGGTGACTAGGCTATAGCCGATACTGCCAGATATTTTGAGCATCTCTGCAGTAATTCCTGATGGGCCGGGGGCTTTCCCTGTTTCCATACTCTTAATTGCTTTATTTACCAAGGTACTGTCAACTCGGATAGCTGGTCCCCTCTGTTGGGTCGACATTCGGCATACTCTCTTTCTCCCTTTCATTTTCTTTATTCAGCAACCTTTCATAGTGGCATCTCCAAACCTCTCTCTTTGCAGCCTCATCAAATGAAAAAAAAAAAAAAACACCATTTGGGCGTGGCCATTGCCAGTACTGCCTGACTGGCCCTCATGCCGGTGGTACGTAAAAGCACCGACTACACTCTTGGAGTGGTTGGCGTTAGGAAGGGCATCCAGCTGTAGAAACTCTGCCAGATCAAAATTGGATCCTGGTGCAGCCACCTGGTTCGCCAGTCCTCAGTCAAATCGTCCAACCCATGCCAGCATGGAAAGCAGACGTTAAACGAAGATGATGATGATGATGATGATGATAATGTACCAAAGCTCACTTTGAAACATCCAAATGGAGCTTCTTAATATCAAATACTGCTTTTTTAACAATAACAACTAACCACTGATTGTTATTAAGGAATTTTATCAATCAATGATATCTGTTTATTGATAAACAAAACTACCAAGAATTGTGTTGTGGCCATAATCATCACTTGAACAAATTAAGGGGAAACGATTAGCTCGATAGGCAATATTTCGACTTGACTGGGAACAATCCTGTCAGCTCTTGTACAATATCTTATCCATAAATGGGGAATGAATACAGATGTGATAAAAATAGGATTTAAACCGTATTTCTACACAATTTATGAGACAGTCAAGATAGTGCTAATTACATATTCCAATACAAAAATTAGTAGATATGATCAAAGCATTTGAAAAAAAAGAATAAATTCAGATATTACAGCAGACTTTTTTTTTCAGATATTACAACAGATTAACATCCATTTTCTATGTTAACATGAGTGGGGAAATTATTTTTTTTTTTTCAGAACTAGACACCATAAATACTTTGAAACTTATTGATGTCTATTTAGACATCATCAAACACCTCAACCTCAATTGCTAAAAAATTGAAAAATTAAACAAGTTACTTACTACTGATTGACAAATAGAACAAGAAGACTTGTTGAGTTCTTGTAAATGAAAGACAAATAAATTCCTTGCTTCGTCTCCATATAAAACAACAACATGACTAACAAGTTCATCGAAAGTAATCATTGATTTCTGAAACAGAAGCAAAAAAATATGATAGAAAACTGATTTTTTATATCACTTACAACTTTGTTGTTGGTCAGATTAATATCTATTTTATCAACTTAGGGAAGATGGAAACAATGAGAACAGAAGAGCAGAAAGTAAATACTTCCAGCAAAGCACTTAATCTAGTGTTTCAAACCATTCCTTCACCATTAATGTTAATAAAATAACACAGGTTATGAATGGCTTTTCAGAAGATAATGAACATCATCAGCATCATTTCTGCTTTCCGTGCTGACATGGGTTGGAGGGTTTGACTAAAGATTGGCAAGCTGGGAGGCTGCACCAGCTCCAATCTCATTTGGCAAGATTTCTACAGCTGGATGCCCTTCCTAACGCCAACCACTCAGAGTGTAGTGGGTGCTTTATACGTGTCACCAGTATGGGTGCCAGCCAAGCAGCACTGGCATTGACAGGCTCAAATGGTACTTTTTACATGTCACCAGCACGGGTGCCAGTCAGGCAGCACTGGCATTGGCCAGGCTCAAATGGTACTTTTTACATGTCACCAGCACGGGTGCCAGTCAGGCAGCCCTGGCATTGGCCAGGCTCAAATGGTACTTTTTACATGTCACCAGCACGGGTGCCCGCCAAGCAGCACTGGCATTGGCCAGGCTCAAATGGTACTTTTTACATGTCACCAGCATGGGTGCCAGTCAGGCAGCCCTGGCATTGGCCAGGCTCAAATGGTACTTTTTACATGTCACCAGCACAGGTGCCAGTCAGGCAGCCCTGGCATTGGCCAGGCTCAAATGGTACTTTTTACATGTCACCAGCACGGGTGCCAGTCAAGCAGCCCTGGCATTGGCCAGGCTCAAATGGTACTTTTTACATGTCACCAGCACGGGTGCCAGTCAGGCAGCCCTGGCATTGGCCAGGCTCAAATGGTACTTTTTACATGTCATCAGCACGGGTGCCAGCCAAGCAGCACTGGCATTGGCCAGGCTCAAATGGTACTTTTTACATGTCACCAACACAGGTGCCAGTCAGGCAGCACTGGCATTGGCCAGGCTCAAATGGTACTTTTTACATGTCACCAGCACGGGTGCCAGTCAGGCAGCACTGGCATTGGCCAGGCTCAAATGGTACTTTTTACATGTCACCAGCACGGGTGCCAGTCAGGCAGCCCTGGCATTGGCCAGGCTCAAATGGTACTTTTTACATGTCACCAGCACGGGTGCCAGTCAGGCAGCCTGGCATTGGCCAGGTCAAATGGTACTTTTTACATGTCACCAGCACGGGTGCCAGTCAGGCAGCCCTGGCATTGGCCAGGCTCAAATGGTACTTTTCACATGTCACCAGCACGGGTGCCAGTCAGGCAGCCCTGGCATTGGCCAGGCTCAAATGGTACTTTTTACATGTCACCAGCACGGGTGCCAGCCAAGCAGCACTGGCATTGGCCAGGCTCAAACGGTACTTTTTACATGTCACCAGCACGGGTGCCAGTCAAGCAGCCCTGGCATTGGCCAGGCTCAAATGGTACTTTTTACATGTCACCAGCACGGGTGCCAGTCAGGCAGCCCTGGCATTGGCCAGGCTCAAATGGTACTTTTTACATGTCACCAGCACGGGTGCCAGCCAAGCAGCACTGGCATTGGCCAGGCTCAAATGGTACTTTTTACATGTCACCAACACAGGTGCCAGTCAGGCAGCACTGGCATTGGCCAGGCTCAAATGGTACTTTTTACATGTCACCAGCACGGGTGCCAGTCAGGCAGCCCTGGCATTGGCCAGGCTCAAATGGTACTTTTTACATGTCACCAGCACGGGTGCCAGTCAGGCAGCCCTGGCATTGGCCAGGTCAAATGGTACTTTTTACATGTCACCAGCACGGGTGCCAGTCAGGCAGCCCTGGCATTGGCCAGGCTCAAATGGTACTTTTCACATGTCACCAGCACGGGTGCCAGTCAGGCAGCCCTGGCATTGGCCAGGCTCAAATGGTACTTTTTACATGTCACCAGCACGGGTGCCAGCCAAGCAGCACTGGCATTGGCCAGGCTCAAATGGTACTTTTTACATGTCACCAGCACGGGTGCCAGTCAAGCAGCACTGGCATTGGCCAGGCTCAAATGGTACTTTTTACATGTCACCAGCACGGGTGCCAGTCAGGCAGCACTGGCATTGGCCAGGCTCAAATGGTACTTTTTACATGTCACCAGCACGGGTGCCAGCCAAGCAGCACTGGCATTGGCCAGGCTCAAATGGTACTTTTTACATGTCACCAGCACGGGTGCCAGTCAGGCAGCCCTGGCATTGGCCAGGCTCAAATGGTACTTTTTACATGTCACCAGCACGGGTGCCAGTCAGGCAGCACTGGCATTGGCCAGGCTCAAATGGTACTTTTTACATGTCACCAGCACGGGTGCCAGTCAGGCAGCCCTGGCATTGGCCAGGTCAAATGGTACTTTTCACATGTCACCAGCACGGGTGCCAGTCAGGCAGCCCTGGCATTGGCCAGGCTCAAATGGTACTTTTTACATGTCACCAGCACGGGTGCCAGTCAGGCAGCCCTGGCATTGGCCAGGCTCAAATGGTACTTTTTACATGTCACCAGCACGGGTGCCAGCCAAGCAGCACTGGCATTGGCCAGGCTCAAATGGTACTTTTTACATGTCACCAGCACGGGTGCCAGCCAAGCAGCACTGGCATTGGCCAGGCTCAAATGGTACTTTTTACATGTCACCAGCACGGGTGCCAGTCAGGCAGCACTGGCATTGGCCAGGCTCAAATGGTACTTTTTACATGTCACCAGCATGGGTGCCAGCCAAGCAGCACTGGCATTGGCCAGGCTCAAATGGTACTTTTTACATGTCACCAGCACGGGTGCCAGTCAGGCAGCCCTGGCATTGGCCAGGCTCAAATGGTACTTTTTACATGTCACCAGCACGGGTGCCAGTCAGGCAGCACTGGCATTGGCCAGGCTCAAATGGTACTTTTTACATGTCACCAGCATGGGTGCCAGCCAAGCAGCACTGGCATTGGCCAGGCTCAAATGGTACTTTTTACATGTCACCAGCACGGGTGCCAGTCAGGCAGCCCTGGCATTGGCCAGGCTCAAATGGTACTTTTTACATGTCACCAGCACGGGTGCCAGTCAGGCAGCACTGGCATTGGCCAGGCTCAAATGGTACTTTTTACATGTCACCAGCATGGGTGCCAGCCAAGCAGCACTGGCATTGGCCAGGCTCAAATGGTACTTTTTACATGTCACCAGCACGGGTGCCAGTCAGGCAGCCCTGGCATTGGCCAGGCTCAAATGGTACTTTTTACGTGTCACCAGCACGGGTGCCAGTCAGGCAGCCCTGGCATTGGCCAGGCTCAAATGGTACTTTTTACATGTCACCAGCACGGGTGCCAGCCAAGCAGCACTGGCATTGGCCAGGCTCAAATGGTACTTTTTACATGTCACCAGCACGGGTGCCAGTCAGGCAGCACTGGCATTGGCCAGGCTCAAATGGTACTTTTTACATGTCACCAGCATGGGTGCCAGCCAAGCAGCACTGGCATTGGCCAGGCTCAAATGGTACTTTTTACATGTCACCAGCACGGGTGCCAGTCAGGCAGCCCTGGCATTGGCCAGGCTCAAATGGTACTTTTTACATGTCACCAGCACGGGTGCCAGTCAGGCAGCCCTGGCATTGGCCAGGCTCAAATGGTACTTTTTACATGTCACCAGCACGGGTGCCAGTCAGGCAGCTCTGGCATTGGCCAGGCTCAAATGGTACTTTTCACATGTCACCAGCACGGGTGCCAGCCAAGCAGCACTGGCATTGGCCAGGCTCAAATGGTACTTTTTACATGTCACCAGCACGGGTGCCAGTCAGGCAGCTCTGGCATTGGCCAGGCTCAAATGGTACTTTTCACATGTCACCAGCACGGGTGCCAGTCAGGCAGCACTGGCATCAGCCACACTCGAATGGTTCATGCAGCTGGCAACACTACTTTTCAGGATATAAAAATTTGTTTGTTATTTTCAAACAGTAATTTTTTTGGAAAATCTACACTAAGCTAAAATAACAAACATCAATGGGTAATTGATTTTTGGACATTGTATAAAAACATAGGAAATTTAGGGACACAAAAAAAAAATCAATGAGAAATCATTTAACAAACCTGAAATTGAAGCTTTGCAGACAACTTTCACATGCAAATGCTACCAGTCGAATGCACACAGCCAGCAAGTGTATGGGATCATCAGGAGAGAATGCACGCCATTTTGGGACCTACCTCTCGACGGCATCAATGAGCACCGGCCCCTCTCATTGATATGAGACCCTGCTTGCTAGATCAACTGGTTATCAAATAAAGCTCAATATTCATCTAGCCATTGCTCATCATCTCTTTTTAACCAAATCCAGTACCCAGCCTTTTCCACTGTCGTTTGGATATCGTTCATGGTGGTATTTACTTTATGATGAGTTAGGCCTAATGATAACAACAGTCACCTCACACTGTGTCCAATGAATCTTCTACATCCAATTTCATATGGAAAATGCTCTGCTTTCCTGCCTCACGGGGGTTTACATGACGGGCAATCATTTGAGCCCAAGCGGCATCCATGTTATCTTCACAAAGAACCATTAACTCAAGTTGATTCCCTACTTTCTTTCTTTCACACCACATTATAATATCTAGCTTTTTTTGTAACTGGAACAGTAAAAAATCCTTGGCACCCTGGTAAATCTGCAGCCACCTCCCAATAGTTGTCCATACACACCATATGATCATACCAGCACAGTTATCTCTCTTGCACACCACATCTCATGCTTCTTACATCTAACTTTTCTCTCAAGGTGCTTACACTATCGAACATGCACACTGACACTGCACATCCAGTAAAGCATACTGGCTTCATTTCTTTTAAGCCTTCGCATTTCCTCAGCTGTCACAGTCCATGTTTCACTGCCATGTAGCATCATACAAAATGCCTTTCACTGTGAGAGAGGCCCTTTGTAGCTAGCAGAGGCAGGCGCTCTCTAAACTTTGCCCAGCCTAATCTTATTCCAACAGCTACGCCCTCAGAGCATCCACCTCCACAACTAACTTGATCACCTAGGTAACGGAAGCTATCTACTACCTCTAGCTTACCCCCATGGCAGCTGATGGAATCTATTTTCTGTACATTTTTTGGTGTTTATTGTATCTGTGCATCTACCACACACTAAAGCTATTTTACCTGGCAAAAGATTTTAATTAATCTATATAATTTCAAGCTGAACAAGTTTCGTTTATTTCTCTTTAATTTAACAGGAGCATCCAACTGTAGAAAGTAGCCAAAGAAGACAGCAGAGCTTTGCACAGCTGCCTGGCTTGCCAACTCCTATCAAACCAGTCAAAACCAGCCAAACCAACCAGCATGGAATGTGGATATGTAATGATGATGTTGATGGCTGGTTTTTTTTTTTTTTCTTATCTACATATACAGAACAGAAAACTTTAAAACGAAACAGGTTTTAAGAGAATGATGTAAAGTCTGACAAGTTGAAGCCTGTGTTTTGACATTAGTAACCAGTTGCTATGTGAATCCATGAATTTTTTTCTTATCAATAGTACTGAGTCTCTGGCCAGAAGACTTAAGTGTCAAATACTTCAATACAAACTGTACTATTAGTTGGTACAATAACAGTAGTTAAGTATATTTGATATGGTATTTCATTAACAAAGTTTCAGTCTTTTTAAAAGTGTAGCTGAAATAAAGATACGGCAGGCTAAGATGACTTGCCTTAGAAATAAAACTAAGGTAACAAACAATTTAATAAGTTATGAAATCTCCTTTATAATGACAAAACTAAACATAGACAAAAGCTTACCTCAAATTCTTTGAGGTAATCTTCAAGGTTCTTTTTTAAATCAGACACAGTTTTCTGAACAGAAATAAATTTTTGCAGATTACAATCAAATTCTTCATCTTCGACCTATAATATTAAAAGATAATTCCTCATTTATGATTGAGTCTCATGAAACAATGAAAATAAAAAGTTAGAAGAGTGCATTGACAAACCAAAAGATAATGATCATGAAAAATTATATAGTGGCAATAATGGATTGTTTCCTTGACAGAAGAATGGTTTGAATAAAACACATTCATTGGCAGAAACAGCACAGTGCCAAACTGAATTTGGTTCAAGTTATCAACCAACAAGTTTTGTTGGGTAGGAAGGAATTATAAAACATTTGCTTCCATAGTAACAAGAGTAAACAAAAGAGAGTCTTTAGCAAAAACTCAACAAACACATCCAAAATTTAAAACTAAATCACAGAATTCAAACTGATTTTTAACTAGCACATATACTGTTGTTATTTTCTGACCAATAAATATTATTTTGAATTTAATTCTGCTTTAATGAAATAATTCAGATCAAAATAACCATATGTAGTCATAATGAATGTAACTAAATCTCACGTTACATGTGAGACACTATAGTGACCAATGTGTCATCACAATTTCTTATTTAAACAATATTAATAAACATGTCATGACTGCTACATCACAGAATTCATTTATACACAGTGAACTACATATATTCCAGGAATATACTTCAGATCCAAGTATACCACATTTCATTCTTACAAATGTATAAAATATATGCATGCATGCACATTTATGCATTGCAAGTACGATATTTAGAAAATATCTAATGTTTAATAAGCATGCTATTCTTAGTTTTTTATGACCATTTTACAGCTATTCAGAAAAAGAAAATTGTTATGGCTTCGTGTATGCGTGAATTATGCAACAGAATGAGTCACAGTTCTAAAGTAAAACAGTACCCTAAGAATCACATCTGCCATCTACATACAAAAGGGGAGAACTATTTTCTATCTGCCTTCAATGTGCCAGTTACTTTCAGACAATCCCAAAACAAAAAATCAAAAAACAAATTCTGTTGGACAAGCTCTGGGAAATGGCATGACTATCAAATTGGCTCGTTCAATGATTGCCTGTATGTCTTCCCCCATAATTAATAATAACTAGCAGTATAACCCGGCCTTGCCCGGGATTAAGTTACGGTTATTAAGCTAATCAAGTTCTTTATTTCAAACCAAACTAAGTAATATCGATGTCAAATTTGGGCGAAATCCGTTGAAATTGGTTATATCATATATATATTGTATATATATATTATATATATATATTATATATATAAAATATAATATAATATAAATATATATGGGCAACGACACGAACACACATACGTACATACACCTATTGCATGTTTTGTGCATGCATAGATGTTCATAAACAGAAATGAATGGAAAAAATGTTGTTGAATTTATAGATTAACACTCGCACGATTTTCACTAAGAAAAAAAATCGTTTTTTTTTTTGCATGGAATCAACTACTCTGGTATCCTAATATGCTACAAAACCCTATTTGTGGTCCATGAAACGGTGTGGGGTGTGGTGGAAGCCTCGGAAATTGTACCTGTGTATATTGTGTAATTCACTGACAAATTGTTACCTCTTTCTTTCTTTGTTGTTAAATACATGGATTCTCAACAAAACACTTTTTTACTTGGCGTAAAATAAAAACAAAACTCTTTCGCACCCAAAGTAATGTGTGTGAGAGAGAGAGAGAGAGGCAGGGAGAAAGATGAACGATTTAAAATAAATAAATGATTTAAAATAAATATATTGTAATTGTTGTGTGAGAAAGTATAATACTATGATTATAAAATATAGTGTCTTTCAAAAATATCCTGAATTTGAACACTATATCTCGTGTTTAAGAAAAAACAAAACATTTTACATTTTATTTTTATGAACGTCGTCACTTACTCTCTCTCTCCCTCTCTCACGTCCTTCTCATGAAACTCTCTGCCGCCTTCTTCCAAGATTGTGCCATTCTTTTCCATCTGTGCCTTTAGTAGAAAGGATTATTATTAAGATGTTAGCAAACCAGAGAAGATGCTTAGTGGCATTTTGTCCGTTTTCATATTCTGAGTCTAAATTCCACCAAGGTTGACTTTGCCTTTCATCTTTTGGTGGGGCTTAATAAAATAAGTACTAGTTGGGTACTGGGGATTCATGTAACAGACTAATCTCAAAATTTCAGGCCTTATGCCTACCAGTTTCGCATAACAAGCCCCAGCCCATTCAAAAGTACCTTGGATCCTAGGGCGACCTGCTGTGCTTGAGGAGACCTAATGAGTTAAGTACATTAACATCAAAATGAAAATCAAATGGTAATTGTAGTTGTGATACTCATGCCAGTGACACGTAAAAAACACCATCCAAACGTGGCAGATGTCAGCGCCGGCTTGACTGGCTTGCATGCCAGTGACATGTAAAAACCACCAACTGATCATGGCCGTTGCCAGCTTCCTCTGGCCCCTGTGCTGGTGGCATATAAAAAGCACCTACTACACTCTCAGAGTGGCTGGTGTTAGAAGGGCATCCTGCTGTAGAAACACTGCCAGATCAGACAGGAGCCTGGTGCAGCTTCCTGGCTTTCCACACCCCAGTCATGCTAGCATGGAAAACAGACGTTAAATGATGATGATGATTATTATTAAGGTAGTGAACTGGCAGAATCATTAGCACACTTCACAATATGCTTAGCAGCATTTCTTCTGACTTATCATTCTAAGTTCAAACTCTGCCAGGGTCAACTTTACCTTTTATCCTTTCAGGTACAATAAAATAAGTACCTGTTCTGCAGTTGACATAACTTACTTGACCCCTGCCTCGAAATTTTAGGCTTTGCACCTATAGTAGAAAAGATAATTACTATTATTATCTATTCTTTTAATCTCGGGTTTTGTTGTAATTCCTGGACTCTTGCATGCACAGCAGGCTTGCTACCTGCAGCCTACGGCACTATGCTATTCATTCTTTTCAGCTATCTAATACTTTCCTGATTATTCTGGCTATGCCAAGGAGGCAAACCTTTTGTAACAGTTCTACTGGACACTCTATTCCAATTTCTTTTGCCTTCTGATACTGTTCCCAAGAACCCAACAATAATTGGCACGATCTTCACCTTCTTCAGTTTCCATAGCCGGGTTATTTCATAATTAAGGGGATTATTAGTATTGAGTGAGAGAGTAGTGCATGTCATCAAAGTGACACTGGAGTAAAATATATAAAGCCCAGTATACCCATCATGACTACCCCTCTGATAAGGGTACACCAGGCACATGCATCACAACCATATGTGTGCAACATGGTGATCTCACATCAAGGTAAACAGCACATGACCTTGCAGGTGGGACCAAGTTAGAATTTTCTTCAGGTCAAGTAGCCCCTCCTGCTCAAAAGGTCCCTGAATAAAGGTCACTTAAGGATGTTGAATGAAACACCCGTTTCCAAGAATTATTCAAACTCTACATTATTATTATTGCTTTTATTACTTTGTCATGCAATGTAAATGGAAAATGCACAGGAGTTTTTAGTCATCTGTCAAATCACTACAAGGACCTCGGACAGACCATAATTTCCTTAAAATGTGTGCAATACCTAACAAAGCTGATTTTTGTACAACACCAATCTCGCATGGTATTCTCAACTGCTTTAAGAAGTCTTGAAGTTTCAGTGGGATTGATCTGAATGCCCTGATCACAACTGGTATCACCTCTACTTTCAGTTTGGAATACTTGCAGACTTTTTCTTGCAATATTCATGTCATCTGGTATGGCCAAATCAATGATCTGACAGTATTTGTCTTTCTTGTTCAATACAACCATATCTGGTCAGTGATTCTCAATTACCCTATCAGTCAGAAAATCATAATCCCAGAATGTCACTGCTTTCCTAACTTCCAGCATTACATATTCTAGGTACATACTCATACCAGTTCTTTGTTAGTCTGTATTGCTATTTACAATAAAAAGCCAATGTAAGTACAAATGGCACTTGTATTCTTTTTGCATAAGGCTCTCACATCTACTTACCAAGTAGGTTACATTTTCAACATCCTTTCCACAGAGTCTGCATTTCTGGGTGTCAGATGTTTTGTAGATATTACTCTTCACCAAAATGATAGCAAAAATTTAATTTGCTCCAGTGCTGCAATTATAAGGCTTTTAGTGGTAGGCTTTAAATTGCCTTGCTTAAGCCATATCCATAATGTTTTTTATCCTTGATAATCTGTGCATTTCTTTCAAAATGACCATGCATTCTCATTTTCTGAATACTTTTTCTCTTCTCTTCAACTCTTTGGCTAAAAGGTCCCTTACCAAAGATTTCACCTGCATTTATATCCATATCTTCTGCTGCATATTGTAGCAGCCCTTCTTCACAGTTTACCAAATATTCTACATTCTCCTTTCACTCCTTATACAGTAATCTACATAGTAGAGACATCTACCATCATTCTTTCTTTTTGTGTACAATCTATTTATATTTGCATTCGAATATAAAGCTCTATACAATGTCATTAACTTTTCTGTCTTTTTATCCAGCTTTGAATTTTCTTCTCCAGTCCACCTGAGGATGGATACACTCTAGCTGACCACTGCAGCTACCCAAATATTCATTGCAGTGAATAGATTTCTCACATTCAGGCTGGATTTTAAAGTCATTTTTACTCTATTTAAATACATCTCCCTGATATTTTCTTCCATTTCTGCATGTAAAATATCCAGTTCTAAAATCCCCAAATACTTCTATCCACTATCATCTAGTTCCTTAAGGGTTTCTTTCAATGGTAGCCATAATCCATTACACACAGCTTTCTTCCCTCTTTTTATATTGAGTTCAGAGCACTTCAAAATCTTAAATTCCATACCGATGTCGCTACTACATACTTGGACTGTTTTAACCAAATAATCTTTCAGACTTCCCCAACAGTTTCAGGTCATCCATTGACAGAAGATTGTTTAAGAATGGTCCCTTCTTTCCCCATTGGTAACCGATTTCAACTTTCCTAAGTGTCAGTGTTATAGGCATAAGTGCTATAACAAACTGTAAAGGGGAAAAGAAGTCACTTTGAAAAATACTCCTTTTAATTTCTACTTCTCCAAGGAATACATTGCTTACCAGGCCACAGACACGTTGGTATGATGTTTTTTACAATGCCTCAAAACTGTCTTATTGATAACCAGGTGATCCTTGGTACCCTGAAATCTCTTCCTACAGCCTTTTCTTTTCCCTTGGTAATATTTCTTCTTATAAAAGCAAAGTATATGCCTTCTCCATAAATATTCCAGTAAGTACTTTCCATTATGTTCAGGCATGCTATAGGATGGTAGTTTCCCACAACTTTCCCCCTACCTGCATCTTTCAAAAGGGAACCGCATCTGTCTGGACACATTCTTTCAATTGAGTTGCCAGTCTTTCATGAACCACATTTTATCTCTTGAACCAAAAGCCATAGATCTCATCTGGACTGGGAGTTTTCCAGTTTAGTTTCTTGGCCATTTGATTCTTCACATCAACTGTGCTTATGGTAATAGCTTTGTCTCTATTTCTTCTTCACAATTCTGTCTTGATGGTTTCTATTCCCTTGGTATCTCTTCTATGCATCACAGTGTTTCCTCATATTCCATTCCAGAACTTTCTGACATTGAAAACACATTCTTTTCCATTCAAAAGTTTCCACAGCTTCCTTTCAGTTTTGCTCTTTCATGATATTCAAGAAGTGCCACAGACTCTTACTTCATCCCTTTGTGTTTAGCTGTGGGAACGTTTTGTAAGTAATATATTGCTTAAAATGGTTATCTGGAGCCAAATCCCTTCCCCTGTTAAGGGGGACTTGAGACATGTTGGTCAAGAGACCTTCACCAAAATTGCTTCCAGTTTCATTCATGCCATTAACTATTTCATTATTGTTTAGCATTATGATTCCATGAGAATGGTTTATGGGGTTTTCCCATGAATATTTTTATTGAAATACCATCTCTATATAACCTTACCAGGATAAATTATTATTGTTCCTGTGTGCCAGGCTGTGTTGTTGTTACTGCTACTACTGTTATTGCTCCTGTTTCCTTTTGTTACTACTGTCACTGTCAGATATGTTACTACTGCCTTGGTTTTCGTAGTAGAGGTGCAGTTGTGGAGTAGTTGTTGTTGAGCAACAGTTCTTCCATGTGCTTCTTGAGGGGGGGGGGAAATGCTGGTAGCAGTACTTTTTTAAATGCTCCTGTGGTGTTGAAGATGGAGTAGTGGTGAAGATGAAGGTAGTGATGGAGTAGTGGTGGTGGTGATGGTGATTATTATTATTAATATTAAAAAGGAGAGGCAGAAAAGGAGGAGGAAAGTTGACTAAAAAGGGGCACACCAGACATAATGCTTGCAACATTTCTTCCAGCTTTATGTTTTGTGTTCAAATTCTGCCAAGGTCGATTTTTGCCATCATCCTTTTGGGGTCAATATAATAAAGTACCAGTCATATAACTACGACTGATGTAATCGACTAAGCCCTTCCTTCTAAAAACTACTCATTGCTTACCAAATTTGAAACTATTAAGGTGACAGACTGGTAGAATCATTTGTGAATGGGATATAATACTTATAGGCATTTCTTCCAGTTTTACATTCTGAGTTCAAATTCTGCCAAGGTTGACTTTGCCTTTCATCCTTTAGGATTGATAAAATAAGTACCGGTTAAACACAAAAGTCAATGTAAGTTGTGCCTATATTAGAAAGAATTATGATTATTCTAATTAATATTATTATTATTTTGTATTAAGTGTGGGGGCTTCATCTGTTATTAAAGCTTGATCAAACTCCATCTTCAGCACTCCCAAGCCACCAGCCTGTTCCACATATGACATTAATATATATTGGAGTCTAGGCTATTTGGATGAGAGAGTGTGACAGGTGACACAAGCCCATACCACTTAAAACAAATTCATTGTGTAGGTACTTTGAATACAAATTGAAAGTCCTATGATGGCAGGAACAAGCAGAGTGTTGCTGGAAGTTCCTAGCCAGAGTCTTACATATAGGTGGCACAGAGGGTGATGGCCATCACTTTGTGGAATCCAAAAGCATCTGCAAGATTCATATTTTCCTTTGTGTGGCAAGCAATCCTATCTAGGTGTAACACTACTTCTCTGATATCGGAGGTGGAGTGAGAAAAGGAACCCTAAAGAAAAGTCTTGCTTTCAATAAGCTTGGCATTAACTGCAGATATTTCTGGTAATCTAGTTTATTACAGTTGAGATAAAAATAAGAAAAAGAAACATGCTCATCTTTGGTTGTTGGACTGTAAGAATTTAATAAGACAGCAAAGACAGTCTAGAATGAAAAATAATACTAACTGCAAAGGTAACTGGTTCCTATGATATTGATATTGCTGTTCTGAGTGAAACCAGGTTTGTAGACACTGGTGAATGAGAAGTTTGGAAGAGGCTATACATTTTTGGGGGAGTGGAAAGCCGGCAAATAAATCAAGAATTTATGGTGTTGGCTTTGCTATTAAATCAACTCTACATTGCATGTTGCCATCCATCCCTCAAGCTGTTGATTAGCATCTCATGACATTCCGTATACCCATAGGCAATTCCTCATCACTGCACATTATCAGTGCATATACACCTACTTTTTCAGCATCCAAACAAGAACACATCTACTCTGAATTACAGACAGTTGTCAATAAAATTTCATATCATGACAAAGCCATATTAATGGACAATTGGATCTTTTCGGTTTGACCGGCAGTTTTTTCTAGCGGTGTCATATGAAATTGTCACCTATAATTATGACCCTAGTATCGATCTATTGCATTTCAATCTGTTTTAAGGTTAGGGTTAGTTAGGGTTAGGGGTGGGGGGAAAGGTATCTTTATTTATTCAGAAATGTAAATAAACCCAATCTGTTTCTTAAACGAGGGACATATTCATACGGCACAGAATGTTTTCACCTCAATAGACGTCATTGATTGGTTGAAATTGCAGAAATTGAAGAGAAAAAACAATAAATATCTTACAAACTATAGGATTTTCTCAATAAAGCCAAGAGAAAAAATGTTTTATAAATACATTCTACTAGTATACGAAGTTTAAAAGTGTTTAGTTACGTGGAAATTATTTTAAAAAACTGCCGGTCAAACTGAAAAGATCCGGACAATTTTAATGCCAGAACAGATAACACACACAGTGTGATCAAAAGTAATAGGAAAACATGGAACATGAAAGATGAATGCAAATGGTTTATGACTGCTGTCAACAGTTTGGTCAATCACAAAAAAAAGTGTTTCAGCAAGCAGATAAATACAAAAAAACCACATGAAACATTGGAGCTCACAGAGGTGATGACAAGGACTGAGAGCTCTGGCAATACGCTGTGTGGGAGAAGACTTGTCAGGCCAAATGAAATTATAGTTGTGGCCATGCCAGTGTCATGTAAATGGCACCTGTGAATCGTAGTCGTTCATTGCCAGTGCTGTATAAATGACACCCATGCATCATAGTTGAGGTTGTTGACGGTACTATGTACATGGCACCTGTGAATTGTTGCAGTTGATGCCAGTGCCATGCAAATGACACCTGTGCATTGTAGTCATGGTCATTGAGGGTATCCTGTACATTGGCACCTGGGAATCATGATCGTTGGTGGTTCCATGTCAACAGCACCCATGAGTTGTAGTTATTGCATATGGCACCCATGAATTGTCATGGTCACTGCTGGTGCCATGCAAATGACACCTGTGCATTGCAGTTGTGGCCGTTGCCAGGACAATGTAAATGGCACCCACTTGTCAATCATAGTCATGGTTGTTGCCTACATCATTTAAATGGCACCTGTGCTGGTGGCACATAAAAACATCCATTACATTCCTGGAGTGGCTGGTGTTAGGAATGGCATCCAGCTGAAGAAACCCTACCAAATAAGACAAGAACCTGGTGCAGCTCTCCATCAACTCCAGTCAAATTGTCTAACCCATGCTAGCATGGAGAGCAGACATTAAACAATGATTGTGGTGATGGTGATGAAAACATCACCAATCTGCTAAGTGGCACATGCTTGACTATATCATAACTAATAGCAAAGATTGCATTGACTTCAGATGAACCAGAGCTCATAAAACTATTGAGTGTTGGATCACAGAATGGTTTACACTAAGGAAGCGCTGGCCAACCTGAGGCTTTTTGCAACCTGCTTGATACTTTCTTGAAGTATTGTGTTTAATTTCAAAATAGTTTCATTATTGTTAGTGTAAAATTGTTTGTGTAAAACATTTGTTTCAAAATTAAAATTTATAAATGGCAATAAAGCAATAGCCTACAATTTTATAATTTTAAACAAACGAAAAGTATGAAAAATTCTTGATTCTGTAATTTGATTATTTGACTATTAGAGCATAAAGTATACAAGCAGCCCTTAAAAAACTTTCTCTGATTAAAGTGGCCTGCTATGTAATTTGAGTTGGCCAGACCTACACTAAGGTGTTTACTAAACCATATGCAAAGAGGCCACTGAGATCTAATATACCTCCAAGAATAATTGTGCCTTCTTCAAAAAAATTCAGAAATAACAAAGTATTTTGAAATGTTTGTAAATTCAAAACTTGAGAATATAGATGAAAGCAAAGATACTGAAGTTTTGTGGCATAATATTCAAGACAGTGTCACATCATCTGCTGAAGTTCTAGGATTCATCAAATGCAAGACAGGTTCAATAAAGATGATTCTCAAATCAAACCTCTCCTAGAAATTGTGCAGAGAAAACACAAGCCATGGATTTCAAACAATAACTCAGATTCCTATACATCTCCTCTAAGATGTAAGATGAAAAATTCTTGGTGGGCAAAAAAAAAAAAGCCCCAAGAATTGGAACAGGCTGCTAACTTGCAGCCTGAGAGCATTGCATGACAATATGAAAGGTGTATTTGGTCCAAAAAAGGGCAGCACAGAACTATTCTTCCTAACAATGGGTCAAAATACTTAAGTAGCAAAGATGAAAAGAGAGGCTGAATACTTGAAATCTGTATGAAATCAAGAATCCACTACCAATCCTGAAGAGATCAACATCATCATCATCATTATCATTTAACATCTGCTTTCCATGCTAGCATGGGTTGGATAGTTTGACTGATGACTGGCAAGCCAGGAGGCTGCACCAGGCTCCTATCTGATCTGGCAAGGTTTCTACAGCTGGATGCCCTTCCTAACGCCAACCACTCCGAGAGTGTAGTGGGTGCTTTTTATGTACCACCAGCATGGGAGCCAGTCAGGCAGCACTGGCATCGAACATATTCAAATGGGGCTTTTTTATGTGCCACCAGCATGCGAGCAAGTCATTGACCACACTTGAATGGTGCTTTTTAAATGCCAGTCAGGTGACACTGGCATCAGTCATGCTCAAATGGTACATTTTATGTGCCACGAGCATGGGTGCCAGTCAGGTGGCACTGGCATTGACCACACTTAAATGGTGCTTTTCATGTGCCACCAACATGGGTGCTAGTCAGGTGGCACTGACATCGGCCACGACTATGATTGATTTCACTTGACACAAAAGATCTTCTCAAGCACATTTAATAGGGCCAGTTATGTGACACTGGCATTGGCCATAGCTATGATCTCACTTGGCTTGCCAGGTCTTCTGAAGCACAGCATATCTCATACAGTTTATTGTCTCTTTGAACATTACAGCTTGCTGTCTCATTGTGAACACTACAACCTATTGTCAATGTGTGGATCCTATTGTCAATGTGTGGAGGGTCTTGATCACTTGTCATAGCCTTTGTAAAGCCCAACATTGAAAGGTCATGCTTCATCACCTCATCCCATGTCTTCTTGGGTCTACCTCTTCCATGTTCCCTCCACTGTTAGAGTGTGAAACTTCTTCACACAACTGCCCTCGTCCATATGCAACACATGACCATGCCAGCATAGTCATATCTCTTGCATACCAGATCTGATGCTTTTTATGTCCAACTTTTCTCTCAGGGTGCTTACTCTTTGTCGTGTATGCACACTGACATTACACATCCAGTGGATCATACTAACTTCATTTCTTTCAAGCCTACACATGTTCTCAGTAATCACAGCCCATGTTTCACTGCCATGTAGCATAGCTGTTTGCAGACATGCATCATACAATCTACCTTTCTCTCTGAGTGAGAGGCCCTTTGTTACCAGCAGAGATAGGAGCTCTCTGAGCTTTGCTCAGCTTATTCTTATTCTTGCAGCTACACACTTCTACTAACTTGGTCACTTTGGTAACGGAAGCTATCAACTACTTGATTTTTCTCCTTAGCAAATAATGCAGTTTGTTTTCTGTACATCATTGCTGTTTATTGCTCCTGTGCACTTGCCACATATAAAATAACTATCTTCCCCGTTAACCTTCCTTTGATATTGCTGCACCTCTTAAGTGTCTGTATTTTACACCAGGTACATCTTATAGAGTTTCTACCTATGCCTTTTCTACAGACTGAACAGGCCCATCTACTTGACTGGATTTGTGATTTGTCTACCTTTCTACTTACTAAGACTTTGGTTTTTGTTAGATTGACCTTAAGGCCCTTTGATTCTAGACCTTTCTTCCATACTTGAAATTTCTTCTCTAGTTCTGGTAGTGACTCAGCTATTAGAGCAACAACAGATTGTACTGTTCAAAGAAACAAGAAGCCACAGTGTTCACAAAAAGACAACAGGTTGTAGGATCCACACATTGACAATAGGTTGCAGTGTTCACAATGAGATGACAGGTTTTAGGGTTCACAATGAGATGACAGGCTTTAGTGTTCACAATGAGACAGCAAGCTGTAATGTTCAAAGAGACAACAAGCTGTAGTGTTCACAGACAACAGACTGAAGTGTCTACAGAGGTACAGACTTGACTATCCAGAGATGACAACAGACTAGTATCCTCAGGATCAACAGACTTGTATTCAAAGACACAAAGTAAATTGTTAACTGATAAAATTATCTCTACAGAGATAACAAACTTCAGTTTCCATCAAAGCAATAAATTGTAATGTTCATGCACACAAACTGAAATGTTCAGACACAAAATAAACTGAAGTTGTGACTGAGATAACAGACTGTAGTGTTACAGAGTAGACATAACTATAATTTTCACAGAGACAAGACATTAATGTCATAGACACCTAACTAGTATTACAGACATGACACTGTCATGATAAAAAGGCAACAGACATTAGTGTCATTGATATAACAAACAGGACATTTCACAAAAACAGACTGTAGTATTTATAGAGGGAACAGACTATTATTCTCAGGGAAAACAGACTGCAGTGTCTACAGATACACTTTTATTCCATGCCACAACAATAATAATCTGTTGCCACAAAAACAACAGGTTATATTGTCCCAAACACAGCAATAAGACTTTTAGAGCTTTCTGGTTATATTTATTTGATCTTAAAACAATAACATTTAAAACTAGTATACATAGAACAGAGGTGATATAATTTTATAACTCACTGTGGATGTTAATCCAATTTTAGAAACAACAACTCCTTTGAGTCGTCTAAATTTCTTCTGAACTGCATGTGAAGAGATACTGGCAAGTCTATCGCGGAAGCTAGCACTATTGGGTCGAAGATATTTAGTGACTGAAAAATAAAAGTTTAACAACATTTACATTATTTAAAAAGTTACAATAGATATTTTTGTAAATTGGCAGAAATAGTTGTTTGGTGGACTAATGAAGTTAAGCCTTTAGGTGGATTTCATATTCAGATCCTGGTGAGCTCTACTTTGTCTTTTAACTATCATCATCATTGTTTAATGTCCGTTTCCCATGCTAGCATGGGTTGGACAGTTTGACCAGGGTCTGGGAAGCCAGGGGGCTGCACCAGGCTCCAGTCTGATCTGGCAGTGTTTCTACAGCTGGATGCCCTTCCTAACGCCAACCACTCCATGAGTGTAGTGGATGCTTTTTACATGGCACCGGCACAGGTGGTAGGGGAGGCTGGCAACGGCCACGATTGGTTGGTGCTTTTTATGTGCCACCGGCACAGGTAACACAACTACAATTTCCATTTGATATTTATTTTGATGTTGATGTACTTGACTCAATAGGTCTCCTCAAGCACAGCAGGTCACCCTATGATCCAACGTAAGCACAGCAGGTTGTTCTGCAATCCAAGGTACTTTGGATGGGCTGGGGCTATGCAAAACTGATGCAGGAAACAGCCATGAACTCACATTATTTGTCAGGTCTTTGCAGTCACAGCATATCTCCAGAGATCTCGGTCTTTATTCATTGCCTCTGTGAGGCCCAACGTTCGATGGTCATGCTTGACCACCTCATCCCATGTCTTCCTGGGTCTACCGCTACCTCAGATACCTTCAATTGTTTGGGAGTGGCACTTCTTCACACATCTCTCCTCATCCATCCGTAGTATATGACCATACCAGCACAAACGTCTCTCTTGCACACCACATCCGATGCTTCTTATGTCCAGCATTTCTCTCAGGGCGCTTACACTCTGTCGTGTGTGCACATTGACATTACACATCCAGCGGATCGTGCTAGCTTCATTTCTTTCAAGCCTATGCATGTCCTCTGTAGTCACAGCCCAGTTTTCACTGCCATAAAGCATGGCAGTTTGCACACATGCATCATACAATCTACCTTTCACACTGAGCAAGAGACCCTTTGTCACCAGTTGGGGTAGAAGCTTTCTAAACTTTGCCCAAGCTATTCGTATTCTATTGGTGACACTCTCTGAGCATCCACCTCCACTACTAACTTGGTCACCTAGGTAGCGGAAACTATCAACTACTTCTAGTTTGTCACCCTGGAGTATGATGGAATCTGTTTTCTGAGTATCTGTGGTATCTATTGCCCCTGTGCATCTGCTGCACACGAAAGGACAGAAATAACATAAATAAAAGACCTACATTAAAGCCAACAGACTATAACTTTGTGAAATATCACAGAAAATTCTATATAATCGCGTAATCTTCTGTAAATAACACCCATACATCCTGCAAATATTGTATCATCTTAGAAAAAGAAAGAACATCATTATCATTTTTGTCATTTAACATCCGTTGTCCATGCTGGCATGACTTGGACAGTTTGACTAGGATTGGCAAGCTGGAAGGCTGCACCAGATTCCAGTCTGATTTGATGTGATTTCTATGGCTAGATGCCCTTCCTAATGTTAACAACTCTGAGAGTGCAATGAGTAATTTTACATGCCACCAGTATGAGTGCCATTTGTGTAACACTGGTACCTGCCATGACTGCAATTTTGCTTGGCTTGATGGGTCTTCTTCTCAAGTATTACATAATGCTAAAGGTATCAGTCACTGCCTCTGTGAGGCCAAAAACTCAAAAGGCGCTCAGCCACTTAGCCTCTATGAGGCTCAATGCTTGAAAGGTGCTTTTTACGCACCACCAGCATAGGTACCAGTAATGAGACACCAGGATCAGCCACAACAATGATTTCACTTGGTTTGACAGGTCCTCTCAAGCACAGCACACCACCAAAGGCCTCAGTTACTAGTCATTGCCTCTGTGAGACTCAAAGTTTGAAGATCATGCTTCACCTCCTTGTTCCATGTTTTCCTGGGTCTACCTCTACCACAGGTTCCTTCCACAGTTAGAGACTGGCATTTCTTTACACAGCTGTCCTTGTCCAAGTGCTTCACCATACTAGTGCAGTTGTCTATCTTGCACACCACGTCTAACACCTCTCATCCCCAATTTTTCTCTCAAAATTTTTACACTCTGATGAACATGCACACTGTCATTGCACATCCAGTGAAGCATACTTGCTTCATTTCTTTCAAGCCTACGCATGTCCTCAGCTGTCACAGCCCATGTTTCACTGCCATGTAGCATAGCTGTTCACACACAGGCATCATACAATCTGCCTTTCACTCTGAAAGAGAGGCTCTTTGTTACCAGCAGATGTAGGAGCTCTCTGAACCTTGCCCAACCTAATCTTATTCTCACAGCTATGCTCTCGGAGTATCCACCTCCACCACTAACTTGGTCACCTAGAGAACAGAAGCTATCTACTACCTCTAGCTTACTCCCATAGCAGTTGATGGAGACCATTACCTGTACATTTTCAGTGTTTATTGTACCTGTGCATCTTCCACATACAAAAGCTATTTTCCCTATTAACCTTCCTCTGATATTGCTGCACCTTTTATGCATCCAAAGTTTACCCTGGGTGCATCTTATGGAGTTTTACCTATGCCTTTTCTGCAGATTGAGCAGGGCCATCTACCTGAAAGGATTTGTGATTTGTCTGCCTTCCTACTTTCTAAGGCTTTGGTTTTTGCTAGGTTAACTCTAAGCCATTCAATTCTAGACTTTGCTTCCATACCTGAAACTTCTTCTCTAGTTCTAGTAGTGATTCAGTTATAAGAACAAGGTCATCAGCATTGAAGAGCTCCCAAGGACAGCCTGTCTTATTGCCTGGAGGACTATGATGAACAAGAGGGGGCTGAGGACTGATCTTTGGTGGACCCCCAATTGTACCCTGAATTCTTCGCTGTACTCGTTGCTAACTCTCATCTGATTGGTAGTGTCCCTGTACATGGCTTGTACAGCTCTCCACAACCCAACCACTTGTCTATCCCTAGTTTCCATATTGACAACCAGATAAGGGATTGGGGGACCTTGTCGAAGGCTTTCTTGAAGTCAACATAAGCTATGTATTTCTCTTGAAGCTACCTTACCAGAAATAAAACATCAGCTACCTTACCAGAAACTAAACCCGAATTGCATCTCATCTAGACTGACTTTCTCTTTAATTAGTTGGGCTATGACTCTCTCCCTGTAACTTTCATCATGTGATTCAACAATTTGATAACTTTGTAATTACACTTGTTAAACAGAGAAATTGAGGCGAATATAAAAATAGTTATTGTAGCCTAATTTTGAGGTGCTGATTTCAGATCAAAACCAGTTTTCACTCATCACCTCTAGTTTTTGAGATATACATTACTGATTTTGTGACAATCCACGTAACCACATATATGATAAATTTTTATTTTGTTTTCCAGATTTTTGTGATACAGATGATACATCTCTACAATGGCTTCAAAACATCGAGGATGCATCAACAAGGTAAATTCATTCTCCGAAATACGAGGGGATTTCACAACAGTTGCGCAACAATTACTTCCCTCCTGAGAACTTGCTACTTCCATTACTTTGACTGTAAAATTGAAGATCAGGACAAATCTTGGACCCCACACATCTGTTGTAAACTCTGCTACAATGGACTGACTGCAGGGCAAGAAAGCAACCTTCAACTTTGCTGTCCCGGTGGACTGGAGAGAGCTACAAAACCATGCAGATGTAAGAGGTTTCATTGCTTCTTCTTGAAAAACAATTCAAATATTCCAACCTTTTCTCAGCTATGAAACCTGTTCCCTACTCAGATTATCTTCCTGTCCCTACACCCCCACCAAATAAGGACCTTTTTCTTTCATCAGATGAAGAAATGCCTTCAGAGGGAGATCCTGCCAAGTTGATCTCTTCTGAAGACAACATTTCTGTTGTTTATTCAGGAGACACTGGACCACACAGGAAGACCAGAATGACCTTGCCCATGATTTGTATCTATCTAAGCAGCAGTCAGAGCTCCTGGCATCCCAGCTTAAGCAGTGGAACGTGGTCAAGGCAGATGTAAGGATCAGCAGTTTCAGGACATGGAACGAGGACTTTGCTTCATTCTTAGACATGGGAAACAGGTTGTGCTGCTGCACAAATGTCCCTGGTTTGTTTAGCTTTCTTGGTTTCCCACACAATCCCTCAGACCGGCATCTTTTCATAGACTCTTCCGAGCAAAGTTTGAAGGCTGTGCTCCTGCACAATGGGAATAAATACCCCAACATTTCCATTGCCTTCTGAGTCCATCTGAAAGAGTTGTATGACAATATGGTACTCCTTTTGGAAGCTGTCAAATATAACCGGTACCAGTGGAGTCTCTGCGGGGCTTCAAGGTCATTGAGCTCCTTATGGGTATGCAAGCAGGCTTCACAAAGTACTGTTGCTTTCTTTGTCTCTGGGACACTACAAGCAGGACTGGGGATCTAGGAGCACTTTCATGCCTGGTGAACACAGTGTCCAAGAAAATTATCTGGTGGACATAAACAAGGTGCTTCTTTCTCCTCTTCATATCAAGCTTGGTTTAATGAAGAATTTCATGAAAGTCATGGATAAAAGTGGTGCTACCTTCCAACGCTTGTGCACTCTGTTCCCACTTCAAGTTCTGCTAAGCTCAAGGAGGACATCTTCATTGGACAAGGACTTTGCAGAGCTTCTTACCTTAAAAGAACTGAATGCATGAGAAGCATTAAAGTCAATCTGCCATGGCTTCCTTGGTAACACATGGGTACTAGATTACCAAGAGTGTATTGAGAAGTTGTTACAGTCTTATGAAGATATGAGATGTCGAATGTCACTGAAAATTCACTTTTTCCACTTCAACCTCTTCCCTCCAAAGCTCAGAGCAGTGAGTGATGAGAATGAAGAAAGGTTCCACCAATATATTACTAAGATGGAGAGCAACTACCAAAGCAAGTGGAACCCCAGCATGATGGGGGACTTTTGAGGCAAAGCACACAAGATCATTAAAAAAACTCACTTCTGTCTGCTGTACTATGATTTGTGTGTATTGTATTAATGTCCATCAATGTCCTGTATCTATGCTGTATTTTTTCTGTAATATGCCTTTGTAACAGATGAAATAAACACATATTTTGAATTTATATAAGGTATAATTAAAATGGGATATGGGAAAACAAAACAAAAACAAAAACAGAGGTGATAGAGCAAAACTGTTCAGAAAATCAAATTCACCACATCAAAATTAGTAAAAAGCACTGATTTACATCCTTGCCTCAGAGCAAAAATAATTTTTGTAAATCAATGTTATTTCTATCCAAGGCATCACCTTTACCTTTGTACCAGTTGACTATGGTGCTGCTACACCAGTCATTGGGTATGACTCCTTCATGAACCACTTGATTTATAAAACGAATGACTAGACCATAACCCACACCACCAGATATTTTAAGCATCTCAGTGGTGATTCCTGATGGGCTGAGGAATTTCCCTATCTTCATATCCTTAATTGCTTTATCTACCAAGGTACTGTCGATTCGGGTAGCTGGTCCCTAAACTGGGTCAACATATGGCAGACTCTGCTCCTCCCATTCATTCTCCATGTTCAGCAGTCTTTCATAATGGCATTTCCAAGCCTCTTTCTTTGTAGAATTATTAAATGCAAGTGCACCATCATCCATGCTGTCACATTTCTCTCCCATAACATCACAATTTTCTCTTACACACTGTCTTACAATCTGAAACACTTCAGTTCTTTGGTCCTCACGTCACTAAACATAGGCAAACTTCTTTTCTGCTTCTCCCTTGGCTAGGTATACTCGTCTCTAAGCTTCCCTTCTGGTTATTTAATATAGTTCCCCGCTACCCCTACTCTTCCAGGCCTTCCAGCCTGTTTCTTTATTCTAATGGCCCTGTCTACAACATTGTTCCAACATCACATTGCCCTAGGTCTTAATGGGACTCTGCACCATCTGCAGATTTGGTCTATGGCACTCAGTAGAGCTGTTCCACAGGAATTCCCAGTTGCCCTCTGTGTCACAAGTGTGTAGCTCCTCTTCCCTTTCTAACCATATGAATGGTCCTTAAGCTTCAAAATCCTTCTTTTCTAGATTAGTCTGCTTCTTGGCATCCTTCTGGCCTGGAGTCTGAAGTCACTGGGGGGGTACATTTTTCACCAAGGAGGGTCTTAACATTTAAGAGCAACCATGCATCCCACTGTCTGGTGAGAATCTAATTGATCTGGCTAACACAGTCACCTGACTGGTAGGTTATCAAGTGAATGGTAGATTATCAGGTGGCTGGTTGGTGTTGCAGATCAATAGGTTATTTACATCACAGAACATTGGATAATGGGATGCTAACTATTTAAACAAGTCTGACTGGAAAGTTAAACAACAATTACTCTTCTACTCTTATGTAAATTGGTGTTGTGCTCATACCTGACTACTTACTATTCTCTTTTTTTACTTCTCTTCTAACATGGTCACAGTTTTTTCAGAAGAAAAAGTTTGTGGGTTCAGCATCAGATAATGTATGATATATGTGACTCTGACATGACAATACACCTAAAGGCATTTGTTTGCCATATGTTGCTTCTATTTCACATTTAGAGCCATTCGTAGCATCCTTGGGTAGCAGCCATTTAGCATCATCATTATCATCATTTAACATCCACTTTCCATGCTGGCATGGGTTAGATGGCTTGGCTGAAAACTGGTAAGCCAGAGAGCTGTGTCAGGTTCCAATCTGATTTGGCAAGGTTTCTACAGCTGGATAAGCTTCCTAACAACAACCTCTCAAAGAGTGTAGTGGGTGCTCTTAACATTCCACCAGCATGGGTGCCACTGATGTGACACTGGCATCGGCCATGACTACAATCTCACTTGGCTTGACAGATCAATACAAGCATGGTATACTACCAAAGGTATTAGTCAACTGTCACTGGCTCCATGAAGCCAAATGCTCGAACATTGCATTTTATGAGCCACTGGCACAGGTGCCAGTCAGACACCACTGGCATTGGCCACAACTACAATTTCACTTGGCTTGACAGATCTTCTCAAGCACAGTTTAACACCCAACTTTTGAAGGGTGCTTTATATGTGCCAGTTACACAACACTGGCATCAGCCACAACTACAATTTCACTTGGCTTCTCAAGCACAGCATATCACCAAAGATCTTGGTCACTTGTCATTGTCTCCATGAGGCCCAATATTTGAAGAACATGCTTCAACAGCTTGTCTACCTCTTCCACAGGTTCCCTCCACTGTTAGAATGTGGCACTTCATCACACAGCTGTCCTCCTTCATATGCATTACATGACCATACACATAGTTGTCTCTCTTGCACACCATGTATAACACCTCTTATCCTCAATTTTTCTCTCGGACACTTACACTCTGTTGTGCATGCACACTGACATTACACATCCAGCAGAACATACTAGCTTCATTCCTTACTAGCCTGTGCATGTTCTTGGCCACCACAGCTTATGTTTCACTGCTGTGTAGCAGGGCTGTTTACATGCTGGCATCATACCTTTTACTCTGAGAGAGAGACCATTTGTTACCAGCAGAGATAGGAGCTCTCTTAGCTTTGCCCAACTAATTCTTATTACAGCAGCTATGCTCTTGGAGCATCCACCCCCCACTACTAAGTTGGTCACCTAGGTAACAGAAGCTATTGATTACTTCTAGTTTTCCCCTCTGCCGTGTTATAGGATCTATTTTCTGTACATTTTTAGTGTTAATTGTACTTGTGCACCTTTCACACATAAAAACTATCTTCCCTGTTAACCTTCCTCTGATATTGCTGCACCATTTATGTGTCCATAGCTTACACTGGGTACATCTTATGGAGTTTCTACCTACGCCTTTTTACAGACTGAGCAGGGCCATCTCCCCGAAAGGATTTGTGATTTGTCTGCCTTCCTACTTACTAAGACTTCGGTTTTTGCTAGGTTAACTCTAAGGCCCTTTGATTCTAGACCTTGTTTCCATACCTAGAACTTCTTCTCTAGTTCTGGTAGTGATTCAGTTATAAGAACAAGGTCATCAGCATAGAGGAGCTCCCAGGGGCAGCTTGCCTTATTGCTTGGAGGACTATGATGAACAAGAGGGGGCTGAGGACTGACCTTTGGTGAACCCCTACTTGTACCCTGAATTCTTTGCTATACTCATTGTCAACCCTCACCTTACTGACAGTATGCCTGTACATGGCTTGTACAGCTCACACCAACCACCCATCTAGCCCTAGTTCCTGCATTGACCACAATATAATGGAGCAGAAGACCCTATCAAGGGCTTTTTCCAAGCCAACAAAAGTCAAGTATCGAGGTTTATCTTTGGCTAGGTATTTCTCCTGCAGCTGCCTTACCAGAAATATAGCATTGGTGGTGCTTCTCCCTGGCACAAAACCAAACTGCATCTCATCTTGACTAACTCTCTCCCTAATTAGTTGGGCTATGACCTTCTCAATGATTTTCATCACCTGATCCAACAATTTGATACCTTTGCAATAATTTCTATCCAAGGCATCACCTTTACCTTTGTACCAGTTGACTATGGTGCTGCTACACCAGTCATTGTGTATGACACTTTGTAAACCACTTGGTTAACTATACAGATGACTAGACCATAACCCACATTGCCAGATATTTTAAGCATCTCACTAGTGATTCCTAATGGGTCATATCCTTAATTGTTTTATCTACCAAGGTACTGTCGATTCAGATAGCTGGTCCCTCAGTTGGGTCAACATTTGACAGACTCTCCTCCTCTCATTCATTCGCTTTATTTAGTAGCCTTTCATAGTGGCATTTCCAAGCCTCTTTCTTTACAGTATCATTAAATGCAAGTGAACTGTCATCCCTGCAGACTCAGTTCTCTCATATGACATCGCAATTTTCTCTCATACACTGTCTTGCAATCTGGAACACTTTAAGTTTCTGGTCCTCACAGCACAGAACATTAGCAAACTTCTTTACTGCTTCCCCTCTGGCTAAGTATACCTGTCTCCTTGCTTCCCTTCTGGCTATCTAATATAGTTCCCTACTACCACCAGACTGCCAGTCCTTCCAAGCCTGTTTCCTTTTTCTAATGGCCCTGTCAACTACATTGTTCCACCACCATGTCACCTTCAGTTGAGAGGAGACTTTGCACCAGCCACATATCCCTCAACAAGTTGTTCCAAAGGAACCTCCAGTTGTCCTCAACATTATATGTCACTATATCCTTCTCTTTTTTGTCAAATGCTTTAAGTAATATGTCTCTGAATCTCTGTCCATTCAGAGGATCTTTAAGCTTCCAGACCCTTCTTTTCTACACTGGTTGTCTTCTGGGCAGCCATTTAGTCCTGATCTTGAAATCGCTGGCAACTAACCTATGCTGGGGAGGGCATGCATTCTTCACCTGAGAAAGCTTTGGCCTTTATAAGCAGCCATCATTCCCCATTTCCTGGTGAGAATGTGGTCAATTTAACTAGTGTGCCCACTGGACTGGTAGGTTTCCTCAAGTCAGTTTTGCATATCATAAGGTCTTTGCATCACAAAACTCCAGCAGCTTGGTTCCCTCCTCATAGCAGGAACCAAATCCGTTGCCACCATGCACACCATGGTAACTACCAGAATGTTGTCCAACATTCCCATTGAAGTCACCAGCCATAAAGAGAAGGTCCCTGTCATTCATCGATGAGGTAGTCTGCAAGGGAGTGTCATAAAACCAGTCTTGCTGTTCATCAGGTAGACCTGGTTGAGGGGCATAGGCAGAGATAATGGTTGCTGTTCCATGTTACAGCACCATTCTAAGCTTAAGTATTCTATCACAAACTCTGACTACCTCAATTATCTTATCGACCCACTTCTCCACAAGGAGTTTGCCCACACCCCAAACTCTATCACTTTTCCCCTCTCAGTAAATCTTATACCTATGCTCTTTGCCTCTCCACATTATTTCTTGGATGCAGCTAAATCTACAGGTCTCTGCTCAAGCATCTCAACAATCTCACCAGACCTACCTTTCAATGTACTCACATTAAGTATGCGAACTCTAAAGGTGTGGAGGGGAGGCGCTGGGGAGACACAGGGATTGGGGACATAATTTTGCATCTGAAAAGAAAGCACACATGTACATTTTTGTTACATTTACTAAGAGATAGTCACTAGATATGGATGGAAACAGGAGAGAGGGTACCATATAGGTAAGCATTAGAGGTGCTAGGAGAAAAACTTCTGGTAGAGGTTAGATGAGGAAGATTTCCAGTGCAGGTGGTGGGGGGAGGGTGCACTGAAAACAACGAAACACCTTGGCTGCCTCATTCCCTAGCAATGTGAAGTGTCCACAAACAAAGCAAAAGCTGCTAATTAACATTCAACATGGGAAAGCAAAGATACAGACATAATATGAGTGAGTGAAAATGTAGTAGGCAACAAAGCGAATATATATAGACATCAAGAGAGAGGGGGGGAGAGAGAAAGAGAGATATGAAATTTTCAAGAATTAGGGCTACAGTAGAGGAAACAATAGAACATTTGGATAAGAGAGTGGGTAACAAAACAAATGAAGAGATTAAAATTAACAAGATTTATGGCTACAGTAAACAAAATCGAACATTTGGGTTTCTTAACTTTGCTATAATATACAGTATAGGATAGACAAAGTTTTATAGATAAAATGGGTGAATAAATACTAATAATAATAATAATAATAATAATAATACGAGTGCTATAAACTGAAACAGAACTGAACATTTGGATTTCTTTACTATAACATATCACATGAAATAGACAAAGCTTTATAGGTAAATAGATAAATAAATGAATAATAATAATAATAATAATAAGAGCACTGAAAAGTATGCTAGGTTGGACAAACAAAAGTTATCTGAACATTTTTCTTTGTAATGTTCACTTCATGAGGTATCACAAATATGAGGTAGAGGAACTTAAGGGCGTTAATTTATAGGGTGCAGCAGTGATACCCTTGTGACCAACCCAAAATGGCTGAGATGCCCTATTCCCTAGATAAGGCAAAGTAAAACACACAGCAGCTTCACTGTCATATAATAGCACTGATTCAACAGTTGCAATGAACAGCTGGATTTTGATTTGCCTGCGTAATTTAGAGTGGCAGACCTTCTTTAGTTTGTGACATGCTGTCCATGCTTGAGCCTTCCTGATCTTGATGTCTGCTTCTGAACTGCTCACCCAAACACCTAAGTACTTTATGGAGACGTGCCAATCGATAGTGAGAAGATCAGGCAAAGAGGACCGTAACTATCTGGTCACTATATGGAAGCATCCAAATTAGTCTTGTGGAATCCACTTTATGGTGATGTAAAAAGAGGAAAATGCCACAATTACAGTGACAACTTGATCACAGACACTGGCATGGAATGTATCCAAGACCTTCATGTTGCACTGAAAAGTGTGATGAGTGGACTTTGTTACTGTGGCCCAGGTTGGAACCCAGTTATCGTCGTCGTCATCGCCACCACCATCGTCGTCAGCATAGTAGTAGTAGTAATAAATACCCTGATGCAGAACCACACAGTGGCTCTCATGGCTTCTGATCTTAACTGATTGGAAGTGTTATCATGTACATTGTTTTGTGTTGGTATAAAAGATGGGCTACAGCAAATATTCTGCTCAATACCACAGATTTGCTTGTCAGTTGTTTGACCATAATCACTTGAGAATGTCTCTTGGCGGCTGACGATATGTGCATCTCTGATCATGAGCAGAAGTAGTGGGGGAGCATCATAGCCATGTGTGGAGAGGAATTCTTTGGGGTTTGAATAATTTACCTCTGGAAACATGGGTGTTTCGTTCAACATCCTTAAACAATCCTTATTCAAGGACCTTTTGAGCAGGATGGGCTACTCGACCTGAAGAAAATTCTAACTGGTTGTGATGCATGTGCCTGGTGCACCCTTATCAGACGGGTATATGATGGGTATACTGGGCTTCATATATTTTACCCCAGTGTCACTTTGATGGCATGCGCTGTTCTCTCACTCAATAATTATAATAATAATAATAATAATAATAATAATAAATATACTTATAATAATGCAATCATCATCATCATCATCATTTAATGTCCATTGTCCATGCTGGCAGGGGTTGGACAGTTTGACCAGAGCTGTAAAGTTATGGGGCTGCACCAGACTCCAGTCTGATTTGGCATGATTTCTATGGCTGGATGCCCTTCCTAACACCAACCACTCTGAGAGTGTAATGGGTGCTTTTATGTACCACCAGCACGGGTACCAGCTGTGACACCAGTATCTGCCACAACTATGATTTCACTTGGCTTGATGGGTCTTATCAAGCACAGTATATTGACAAAGGTCTGGGTCATTTGTCATTGCATCCGTGAGGCCCAACACTTGAAAGGTGCTTTTTACATGCCACCAGCATGGGTGTCAGCTACATGATAGCAACAACAGCCATAACTATGATTTCACTTGGCGTGACAAATCTTCTTAAGCATGACTTATTACCAAAGGTCTCAGTCACTAGTCATTGCCTCCATGATGCCCAACATTCGAAGATCTTGCTTAACCACCTCATCTCATGTCTTTCTGAGTCTCTCTCTTCCATAGCTTCCTTCCACTAATAGAGATCAGCACTTCCTCACATAGCTGTCCACAGCCTATGCATCACCTGACCATACCAGTGCTGTTGTCTCTCTTGCACACTACATCTGATGCCTAGCCCAATTAAACTAATAACTATTTTTATAATCATAAAGCTTTCTGTTTAATGTTTTAATTCTTCAATTGAACTATACAAATACTAATATAGAGTAATACTAACTTGATTATAGAAGTGAACCTTGATTTTGTCCCCCAATCTTTTTTTGTCAATGCACAATAGATCGATATGATCATAAAAACCATATTTGATGCAAGAAGATGAGAAAGAAAATGAGAAAAAGGAAGTGGGTTGCCGTCTCTGTTGCTACCAGTCCCTGAACTTGTTAAGAAGTGAGAGTCTAAAACTCACAGCAAATACATGTAAGAACTAGTTTCACTCTCCAGCTGAAGTCAGTTCACTGTTTTTGATACAAATATATAAAAATAAATGTTACCACATCTGTCTCATACAAATATATGATGTGAAATCAATTCTAGTTTAACAAAACAACAAAAAATTTGTATTTACCAATTTCCTTTGCTCGTATACTCTCATTCACATTATTGGCAACATTCTTCATGCAAAAGTGGGCTTGGTCCAGTTCTCTGAAGTCAATATGATTCTCTTCAGTAACCTAAAAACAAGGTTCTTTTGATAAGATAATCCACACAGTTCATATATGCTAAGAAAAGACAACAGTAGCATAAAATATAGAAAAGAATTATAGCACACCAGGAAAGAAATAAGATAGGTCACTTAATATTAACATGATGCATGGCACGTTAGTGTGACATTTAAAAAAATTATAACTGGCTGTTATATAACATGGGAAATGGTAATACAATGCAGTAGTACAATACATTGGATGACAGATAATTTCAAACATTGAAAAACAAAGATTTAATACTTCAGAAAGTTGTACATAAGACCTAATCTACAACTGAAGATTCTCATGACTCACCTTTTGATCAGGGCATGTCAGCTACATGAATTAAACAAAAATACTAAAACAAATTTTCTTTAGAAAATTAATGAATGGCAAGTGTAATCACCAGATATCTAAATAAAATATTCTAAGACAAAGCAAGGCCAACATCAAGTGGGTAGGCCTTGAACTGTTTTTTTTTTTAAACTTTTAAAAAGCTACTGAGGATAGGGCCAATTAGTTTACTTATTCAGAAAAAAATGGTAGTGAACATTTAGGATAACTGCTGTTGCACATTTAGTCAATATAATACATCTGTCCAAACTTTGTCGACTGATATTCTATTTAGTGAAATTCCAGTTGGGGTTCACACCCTCTATGCTGAAACTTCAATATCTTATCTATTCAACAATGTCACAGTACAGAATAAATATATGAAATTAAGTGTTGCCAATAGTAAAATTAAGGCTCACCTCTAGCAGAGATTCAAGTAATAAATGATATTTAGTGATTCTTTGTACAGGCTTTGTTAGCAAGGAATTTAGAGCAATTATTTGATTTGTGTTCTGGTAATGATCGGTTAACTGCTTGATTTTGTCCAAAATCAGAGGATGCTGTGCTACCTAAAGAGAAAAACAAATTTCAATTAAACCACAATTTGTACCATGGTGTTAATTTCTCCCCAATTTATGGTGTCCGTTCGTGCAATATTTATTCTAAATTCAAGTTTCTGACACTGAAACTGCTTCATTATGTGCAACCACCACTGTGCCACCAACCAGGATACAAACTTATTTTGGCCACTACCACCAACATCAATAACAACTTAAAAGAGAGATCATCATAGTATTAGTAGGCATCAAGTGAGTATTAATAGGAGAGAAGCAGTTTGAGTCGGTTGGTGGAGTGAAGATTATTGCTGGAAATGGAGTAGAGCTGAGTGAAGTGGTAGAGCTGTTGCTAGCAATAAAACAAGGAAAAATTCAAAGGATTAAGAAAAAAAATAATAGAATTATCGAGCTAAATGTTTTGACACAGGATACATCTTAAAATAATCATTCAAATTATACAGTTGTATCGTCCAAGAGACTTACCTCACTTTCATATTCCAGGGCAGAAGCGATGTTGACACAATAATAAGAATATACACTTTCTAAATCCTTTGACACTTCCAGGAAACACTGACCTGTGAGATTGGAAAAATTACCATCAAAATCAACATTTGATAGAGTTAAATTTCAACTATTATTTATGACAATGTAATATGCCGGAAACCTCAGTAGCTTCAGAGGAATGAGATGTATATGGCCTACTAGGCAAGCAATATTAATGTATAACTGTGTAAGTATTGAGAAAAACCTATAATTTGAAAAAGCAACAGCATCTCAATGGGGTAGGGTAATACATGCAAAAGAAACACACACACACATATTATATATATATACGTGGAAACTGGGGATAGACAAGTGGCTGGTAAGAGCTGTACAAGCCCTGTAAAGGGATGCTGTCAGTAAAGTGAGGGTTGGCAACAAGTATAGTGAAGAATTTCGAGTAGAAGTAGGGGTTCACCAAGGATCAGTCCTCAACCCCCTCTTAATTCATTATCGTCCTCCAGGCAATAACAGAGGAATTCAAAACAAGCTGCTCCTGGGAGGTGACCTTGCTCTAATAGCCAAGTCCCTGCCAGAACTGGAGATGAAGTTAAGGGTGTGGAAGCAATGTCTAGAATTGAAGGGTCTTAGGGTTAACCTAGCAAAAACCAAACTCTTAGTAAGTAAAAAGGCTGTCAAATCACAACCCCCTTCAGATAGATGGCCCTGCTCAATCTGTAGAAAAGGCATGGGTAGAAATTCCATACGATGTACCCAGTGTAAGCTATGGACACATAAAAGGTGCAGCAATATCAAAGGAAGGTTAACCAGGAAAATAGTTTTTGTGTGTGGTAGATGCACTGGGGTAATAAACACTGAAGATGTACAGAAAATAGATTTCATCATATGCCAGGGGGAAAAACTAGAATTAGTTATTTGCTTCTGCTACCTAGGCAACCAAGTCTGTAGTGGAGGTGGTTACTCTGAGAGTGTAGCGACTAGAGTAAGAATAGCCTAGGCAAAGTTCAGGGAGCTCCTACCTCTGCTGGCAACTAAGGGCCTCTCGTTCAGGGTGAAAGGTAGACTGTACAATGCATGTGTGCGAATTGCCATGCTACATGGCAGTGAAACATGGGCCTTGGATGCTAGTATGATCCACTGGATGTGTAATGTCAGTGTGCATACAGAGTGTAAGCACCCTCAGAGAAAAGTTGGGCATACGAAGCATCAAATGTGGTGTGCAAGAGAGGTGACTGCACTGGTATGGTCATGTGTTATGTATGAATGAAGACAGCTGTGTGAAGAAGTGCGATTCTCTAACTGTAGAAGGAACCTGTAGAAGAGGTAGACCCAGGAAGACATGGGATGAGGTAGTGAAGCACAACCTTCGAACATTGGGTCTCACAGAGGCAATAACAGGAGACCGGGACCTTTGGAGATACGCTGTGATTAAGACCCAGCAACTAAAGTGAGATTGCACCAACATCCTCAACAATTAGCTGGAGAGGATTTTTAAAATGAAAATATCTGAAATAAATTTGACTGCTCTCACAAATGAGAATACTAAAAATGAACCTGACCACTCTCAAAAATTAAGTGAAAACACTGGAAAAATATTCCATAATCCTTGTGCAGTACCTGATCGATCCCAATGATAGTCATGCAATGTGAAGTGGGGTATGTGGAGTGTGTTTGTAATGCTGTGTGTGTGTCGTCTGCAGTGGGAACAGGAACCTTTTTTAATTTATCCACTGATATAATGTCTTTACAACCTTTAAGATCTATGGTGAAAAATTTATCCATGCATGAAAGAAAATGGAAAGGATCTGCATACGGTACTGTTAACAGAGGTTTAACAACATTGTTGTGTACTAAAATGCGAGTCCAAGAAATAAGCTTCCTTCAAGGGAGAGCTAGAAATGCAATTGTCAAGTAGGTAAGAAGTTTTAAACAGGAGCGATATATTCAAAATTGGTAAAAAATTGTTGAGGATAAATTTAATTTACTATTGTTACTGAATATGTTTGTGTTATTTAATTTCTGAGCGGTTTTGCAGCCATTTGTTTATGTAGTTTGATTTCTTTATCCATCAGGTTCTACTAAGATAGAGATGCGAGAAAAATTAATAATAGAGGAACGAAAATAGAGAAATGCTACCATAACTTACATGGAAACTATGAGCATGCTTTCAAGGGAGATAATCAGAGAAAGACTTGAAAGTCAATGTAAGATCGTAATACTTCATGTAAAGTAAAGTAAAACAAGAGCACTCAGTGAGTGCAAACCTCTGCCAAGGCAACACCAATGTCCTCTCAACGGTTAACCGAAGATTATTTTTTAAACGAGGATATCTGAAATAAAATCGACCGCTCTCGCAAACGAGAATACTAAAAATGAACCCAACCGCTCTCAAATGGAAAAATAATCCAAATATATATACTGAGTGAGCGAGAGGTAAAGGGAGAGGAGATTAAATACAAATACAGTGAAGAAGTAATGAGAGTAAGAGCCATGACAGAGGGAGTGAGAGAAAGAAATGACAATGTGAAAAATGAAACAAAGGAAAGAGTAAATAGGAGCAACAAGCTAACTGAAAGTCTTGTTTGATCCAATAAGTTGGCAACTGATCAAGTATAACTGAAGTGGAAATCCTGAAATGAAAAGATCGTATTCATAGCATTTAATGATTAGTTTTTATCTGTATTGCATGAAAGACCAGAGCTAAACAAAAGTAAGAAATCACAAATGAGAAGCAGAAAAAAAAATTAATAAAATAATTCACTTACCAACAATTTGTTGGTCAAAATCAAATCCTCTCACATTTTTGTTCAGAAGCTTTAATAATTTCTCAGAAGTTTCACAAATGTTTTCAAAGTTTAAGAAAAGTCGGTCAATCGTAACTCCTTCAGAATTGAACTAAGCAGTTGATTAACAAAACAGAAAACAGAATTGTCATAAACAACATTCATATATTTAGCTGACTGGGTTTATAGACAGATAAATGGTTAAATAAAAAAGATCATCACTATCATCATCATTTAACAACCGTTTTCTATGCTGGCATGGGTTGGACGGTTTGACAGGAGCTGGCCAGACTCCAGTTATCTGTTGTAGCATGGTCTGGATACTCTCCTAATGACACCCACTTCACAGAGTGTGCTGGGTGCTTTTCACGTGCCACTGGCATAGATCACCAGCACAAGTGCATTTCATGTAACCCTGGCACCTATGAAGGTCAAGCCTGTTCGTATGGATGACAGTGACTTAACTTAGCTTGATGTATCTCTCAAGTACAGCAAATTGCCACAACACTTGGTCCCTTATCATTTCCTCAGTGAGGCCCAGCATCTGAAGATCCTTTCTCACCAATTTGTTCCACATATTCCTGGGTCTACCCCTTCCACAATTAGAGATTGACACTTCTTTATACAGCTGTTCTCATCTATACACATCCTATGACCAAACCAGTGCAGTCTTCTTTCTTGCACACACCATCTCATACTCCATACACCCAGTCAATGCATGCACACTGACATTACCCATCCAATGGAGCATGCTAGCTTCATTTCTTTCAAACCTTCACAAGTTCTCTGTAGTCAAAGTCCATGTTTCACTGCCCTGTGATACCACTACAACTTTTATGTGTCCAAAGCTTGCAATGGGTACAACACCCATCTTACATATTGAGCAGGGCCATCTCCTCGAAGGGACTTGTGATTTACCTGTTTTCTTACTTACTAAGACTTTAGTTTTTGCTAAATTAACTCTAAGGCCTTTAGATTCCAGGCCTTGTTTCCACACCTGAAATTTCTTCTCCAGGTCAGGTAGTGATTCAGCTGTAAGAACAAGGTCATCAGTGAAACAGAGCTCCCAGGGGCAGCCAGTCTTGAATTCTTTTGTTAAGGTCCAGAGGATCCCTCTCAGTTGATTACAGCAGCCAAGTGGTACTGCAGATAGGGAAGTGATAAGTGTTGCAGGACGAGAATTGGGGGGAATGCTTGATGGATCAGGGCCCCATACATACAAGCATACTAATTGATTTTAGAATATCATTATTCATTGTGATAGACAAGTCCTCTCGACTTCAGCAGATTGTCAGTCATCTCAGTTCTTTGTCATCTCCTCCATAATGCTCAGCATCTCGAGATTTTCCTTCAATACTGCAGCCCTTGTCTTCTTAGGTCTCCCTCTTCCACAAGTTCTATCCACTTTAAGTGATCATCATTACTTTATGCAACTGTCCTCACCTGGATTCCTCTAATACCTAACTTTTTTCTCAATACATTAGTACTTTGTCACACATGCACACTAACTTTGCACATCCAGTGGAGAATACTAGCTTCGTACCTCTCTAGTCTTCATATGTCCCCTGCACTCAGGGCCCATGACTCACATTTATATATTCATGTGAATTATGTTGTAATTAATTTAACAATGGAAACTTTTTTTAATTTCTGAATATTGTGCCTTTGTCAGATCGGTTTTGACTCTCAGTTATTCTATTTTTTATACGTACCATGAAGTATAGAAAAAAAAAGAAATAGAAAATATACAGAGTATTAAATAATAATTACTTTGTCTGCATCAGAAGGCTTTAAAAATATATCAACACAACACTTTAGGTCACTGACATAGTTAGTTTCAGTATCAAGTATTTCTTGTATCAAACTTTCCCGTTTTTTTTTACGGTTCTCTGTTTCACACTCTTTCTTTGTATCATCAACTGACATTGTGACACACAAGCAGTCATTTCAAGACATCTGAAATATAAATTCACTTTATTAATTTTGGGCACAAAACTAGCTATAGGAGACAAAGAAGTTAATTGGAACCTTTTTTTTTAGTGGAGAACTTAAACAGTAACAATCATCATCATCATTTAACGTCTGCTTTCCATGTTGGCATGGGTTGGACAATTTGACTGAGGACTGGCAAACCAGATGGCTGCACCAGGCTCCAATCTGATCTGGCAGAGTTTCTACAGCTGGATGCCCTTCCTAACGCCAACCACTGAGAGTGTAGTGGGTGCTTTTACGCGCCACCAACACGAGGGCCAGTCAGGCAGTACTCTCTTTCTCCCATTCATTCACTTTATTGAGCAACCTTTCATAGTGGCGTCTCCAAACCTCTCTCTTTGCAGCCTCATTTAGTGAGTGAACCATCATCCATGTGGACACATTTCTCTCCTACAACATCACAATTCTCTCTCACGCATTGTCTTGCAACATGAAATACCTCAAATCTTTGGTCCTCACGGCACAGAACATTGGCAAATTTTTTCTTATCTACTTCTCCTCTGGCTAAATAAACCTGTCTCCTAGCTTCCCTTCTGGCAGTCTGATACGATTCCCTACTACCACCATTCTTCCAGTCCTTACAAGCCTGTTTCTTTTCTCTAATAGCCCTGTCAACAACATTGTTCCACCACCACGTTATTTTGGGTTGAGAGGGGACTTTGCACCATCCACAGATCTGGTCGGTGGCCCTTAGCAGGTTGTCCCATAGGAACCTCCAGATGTGAAGCTATATCCCCTTCTATTTCGTCAAAGGCTTTGAGTAATACGTCTCTAAATCTCTGTCCATTCGCAGGATCTTTAAGCTTCCAGACCCTTCTCCTCCATGCTGGTCGTCTTCTCACCATCATTGGTATCATCACTTAACAACTGGTTTCCATGCTGGTATGGACTGAGGACATCATTAAGTTTCAATGTCTATTTTGGTACCGTTTCTATAACTAGATGCCCTTCCTAGCATGCCAACCACTTTATAATGTGTACTCAGTGCTATTTTCATGGCACTGGCACTAGAGAGGCTTCCAAGTAATTCACAAAAACAGAAATGTCCCCTTCACTGAGGGGATGCTGGAGGGAGGAGCAGTAAAGGTGGGGTGGGGGTAGAGCTTTTTTCCAGGTGTTAAGAGACTGAAGCATAACAGAAATAGAAAGGCACAGGTGTTACATTTTCAAATTTTCTAAATTAAATGAAGTTTTGACCTTTTAGGCCCTGTTAGTTATTCAACTGGTACTTATTTTATTTAAGGGTTGATAATATAAGAACCAGTTGAATCTGTAACCAGTTCAGTTGATCATACAACTGGAATGATGATCCATTTCCTTTAGTTTTTGTTTACTTATACACATCAGCAAATGAGCCAATGAGGTAACCTCAGTGTGGTTGTTCAATTTGCTAGAAATGAAAGTCAAATCACCCTCACACTATGCTCTATGTCCTACATCTTCAATAAAAATACAGACTGGCTCATTCTGGCCTGACCTGAGTTTAAACTGAAGGACATTTGTTGTAACGAATGTAAACACAGAAAAACTTCATGAAATATATGTAAAATATCATGAAGGTTATAAAGATCGCCATGAAAAATATGTAAAATGTACTGTCACAAGATAAGGTAATTGGTTGATCGTAATCAAAATTCAGAGTTGCATCGATACACCAAAACTGAAAGCAATCTGAGCAAAATTAAATGGAAGCTCATTTTATGAATCAGTTTAACAAGACCCCATATGGATATAGCATATGGCATGCTGGTTAAAACGAAAGAAGGCCCATATATATACATATGTATGTATATGCATGTATATATATATATATATATATATATATATATATATATATATCGTGGCCACTGCCAGCCTTCCCTGACACATGTGCCGGTGGCACATAAAAAGCACCTATTACACTCACGGAGTGGTTGGCGTTAGGAAGGGCATCCAGTTGTAGAAACACTGCCAGTTCAGACTGGAGCCTGGTGCAGCCTCCTGGCTTCCCAGACTCCAGTCGAACTGTTAAACGGACGTTAAACGATGACGATGATGATATATATATACATACATATACAGATATGTATGTAAATGCATGTATGTGTGTGGTAAATGAAAGATGGAAGATGTAATATATGAGAATTTATATTATTAATAACAATGTGTTTTGACACAGCTAGCATCGATCCCTTAAGAGTGGGACACTTAATATATACGATGGACTTCTCTCAGGTTCTGTCTCCAAATTCACTCACAAGGCTTTGATCGGCCCAAGACTATAGTAGAAGACACTTGCCCAAGGTGCCTTGCAGTATTTGTCAAGTAATTTCCGTAAAATGTTTTTATTTCTTTAAATTTCTTTCCTTTTTTTTTTTTCAGCTGATTTTTTTAAAGACATTAGCCTACAATCTTAAATGTTACACAAGTTTAATGGTATAAACTTTATCAGGAGTGTGGTATTATGAGCCAGGCTGTATTGTAGGGAAGGATCAGAAGTGAGGAAGTAGACATGTCCTTTCAGAAGTGGGGCCTGTGGGTCCCACCGGTGGGCATGCTGGGTCAGCAAGGCATGAAGAGTCAGTCAGCGGCAAACAGCGCATCAGAGCAGACATGTTAGACTGTAAAACAATGGATAGCACACGTTGAGTGAATCTTACAGATCGAGACAGAGCACATGGATGTTGAAAGCGACCCTTTCCTGGACCGACAGGTAAGACTACCAGATTTCTCTCATTGCTTCCATCTTTTTCCTCCTTCACATCACAAGCTATTTCAGCTCAAAAAGAAAACAAAAAAAATGATGGGTATGGTCCATGTTTCGAATGAGATGGTTAGGCCATTTTGTGGTGAGGGAGGTGTCACCGCTTGGCTGCAAAAACTTAAGTTGGTGGCAAGACTCCAAAGTATAGATGACCTAGCGAGTTTCATACTGTTGTATCTTGATGGAACGGCGTTGGCACTATACCTGGAAATGGAGGAGAAGGACCAGTTAAGTGCAGAGAAAATAGAAGGCCAGCTGATGGAGACTTTCACAGAAGGGCTCATTTATGGCATATGGTCGACTGGGGAAAGCGAAGTGGATGGGTGAACAGGTCGATGTGTTTGCCAATGAAATCAGATTGGCGAGACTCGTGCGATATAGAGATGATGCATTGGAACAAACTGTTAAATTAGCATTTGTGACAGGATTTCCTGACCATGTCTCAGTTGAACTGCAAAAGCTGACACAATATTCACTCCATGGCAATGGGAGAGGTAATATCTTGGGCCAGAGCCATCGTCTCGTGTTGCAGGATGACACCTTTAGCAGCAACTGCAACAATGAGAAGGGGTCAAACAAAGAGTGGTGGAGAGGGGTCGAACAAGGAACGTGCACAACCCTTGAAAGGGCAGTGTTTTCGGTGTCAGGATTTGCACATGGTGAGAAACTGGAACCCAGGCAAGGAACCCAGGCCTGGAGTAATTTGCTATCGATGCAGACAAATAGGCCACATCGCTAGTGAATGTGTGCAGGGAAACGGTCTAAGAGAGACTACTGCACTGGTAGTCATCCCATCAAAAGAATAGAGGTGAGTATACAGTCACTGCCAGTAGTAGAAGTCGTGGTGAACAGAAAGGTATCACGAGCCCTCATGGACACAGGCTGCTCAACAACCCTAATGACTCTGAAGGTGGTAGAAGAATGGAGTGGAGTGAGTAGTGTAAGGGCTGTTGATTGTATGGAAGTTGAATGCAGATGAAGTAGCGATGTGGAGATGGTGGTACAAGAAACAAGATTGAGGTTGCATGTGATCATGATCAACCACGTGGTGGATGGAATTGATATGGTGATGGGGATGGATGCCATTGCCTGTTTAGTGGGTGCCATGGTCAATGAAGTTGGTGTAGCATTTGGTGATGCACTGTGAGTCTGCAACAGGAGAGTGGTGAGAGCTGTGAAGAAAAATATGCTGCACATATCACAGACAAAGATTTTCAAGCTGCATTCGATGGCTGGACAGGGAGATCCTCTCACACTGAAAAATGCAGTAGACTGCTATCAGCATACCCTGAAAGGGGATGCCAGAAGCGAGTTCAAAGGAGAGGTGGACTGGTGGATCAAAGAAGGTATTCTGATTCCTTGGAATGAGGAAGTGGAGAGTGGAGTGCTACCACTGATGATAGTGGTGCAGCCAACAAAGCATAATGTCAGGCCAGTACTGTATTTCTGAGAGCTGAACGACCACATATTGTGCCATACGGGCAGCAAAGCTATGGACATTGGCAGCAAAACCTTGAGAGAGTGGAGGCAGATGACAGGAGCCTCCACAATTGTCAATTTGAAGTCAGCATACTTGCAGCTGCATGTGGCTGACAGACTGTGGAGATACCAGTTAGTAAGGTATAAGGGACAGACATACTGCCTGACCAGGTTGGGATTCAGGCTAAATTCAGCAAAGAAGATTATGACGACGATTCTCAAAACCATCCTGGGAAAGGCAGACAAAGTGAAAAAAGGCTCCCAATTCCTATATTCTTTTCTACTCTGGGCACAAGGCCCGAAATTCTGGGGGAGGGGATCAGTCGATTAGATCGACCCCAGTACGTAACTGGGACTTAATTTATCAACCCTGAAAGGATGAAAGGCAAAGTCGACCTGGACGGAATTTGAACTCAGAATGTAAAGACAGATGAAATACCGCTAAGCATTTTGCCCAGCGTGCTAACATTTCTTCCAGCTCCCCGCCATCCACCAATTCCTATATTGATGACATCCTGGTGGATGAGAGCACAGTGTTGGCAAAGGAGGTCATAAGCCACCTGAAGAGTTTGGGGCAAACTGCCAAACCACCGGAGGCGATGGAAGGAGGAGCTACAGAGAGACAAGGCTGGCATGTTGGTGTTTTGGAGAGGGAATGAGATCCCAGAACTGGACTCCAAGATGAGTAGACAGGAACTGTTTTCTATGTGTGGGAAGCTTCTGGGACACTACCTGATTGCAGGATGGCTCCAGACAGCATGCAGCTTTATCAAGAGGTGAGCTAAAGGAGTGATAACGTGGGCGAGAAGACAACTGCCATGATGCAAGAAGTCTTGGAGAGAATGACTGTGGAGGACCTAGTAAGAGGAAACTGGTATGTGCCCAAGTTGAAGAATGGGATCATGTGGTGTGATACCAGCAGCATGGCAACGGGAGTTGTCCTGGCAATTGGAGGTGTTGTGGTGGAGGATGCGGCCTGGCTTAGGAAGAAGAACGACTGCAACCACATCAATGTGGTGGAGCTGGATGCTATGTTGAAGGGGCTGAGCCTGGCCCAGAGGTGGGGGCTGAGCCTGGCCCTGAAGTGGGGGCTGCGTACCATTGAGATCTAGACCAATTCAGCCACTGTACTAAGATGGATAGGATCAGTGGTCACCAGCAAGTGGAGGGTATGAACCAAAGGTAGCACAGAGATGCTGATAAAACACCATTTGGTAATTCTGGGCAAGCTAGCCACCGAGTTTAACCTGAGGCTGAGTGTGGTTTTTGTGCTCTCTGAGAGGAATAGAGCGGACGTCCTGACCAGAATAAAGAAAGCCTGGTTGCAGGTGCCAGAGGATCTGGAGCATGGAGTGGCTACAGTATGTCAACTGAGTGACTTGGAGCTAAGGAGATTGCATACCATGCATCACATGGGGGTGGACAGGACCTTGTTCCTAGCCAGAAAAGTTGACTCGGATGTGACCAGACAGCGTGTGCAAAGAGTAGTTGAGAGCTGTGACAGGTGCCAGTCCTCTGTCCCTGCTCTAGTGTGCATGAGGCAGGAAGCATTCCAGTGGAACACAACTGGAAACAACTGGCAGTGGATGTGATGCAGGGGACATACTTCTCGATAGTCAACTGCAGACCAGGATGGTTGGCCATATGGAGGGAGATGAAGATGGGGACCATGGAGGAAATCACAAGAATACAAAATGAGATATTCCTAGAATGAGGCTCCATGGATTAGCTGCTTATAGACAATGGCACTGTTTTTCGTTCAGAGGTCCAAAGCGAGCTAAGAATTACTCATTTCATTTCTTTCGACTCCTTGTACTACATTCGCCACTAACACTTAAAATGTATTATCTATTTACTAACTGTTTGTTTTTTCATGAGCTAACTGTTGATATTGTCCCCCCAAATATAATTTTTTCATTTTAGTCCTATCTCGTAAAGCTTATTATGATAATTATTCGTCTCTGTATGATGATAATTTGTTCGTTTCTCTATTATTCGTTCCTCCTCGTTCAGTTCACATTCTTATTTCCCATAATTTGTACTGTCCCCTATCAAACCCCGATTGCTTAATTCTTCTCATTCCTAGTTCCATGTATCTCCCGCTCTGTCCCGAATCAAAACTTCGCCATTCACGGTGTGCCCGCCCTTTCCCACCCCCACCACCAATACTGGATATCTCTATATTTACACCATCTACACCGGATATCCCTTCTCCCACCACCATTACATGTGTCTATTCTTCCAACCCCTCCTCCTCAATATGCTATTTCACTATGTACTCACTATGTATTACCCTTGATTCTCTTCCCTATGACGGATGCAGCTAGCGCAGCTGCTCATCAACCGTCCCACTTAACCAGTTATCTTACGTTTCTTTCCGTTTTGAAATCTGTCACCACCTCAACCGGTTATCTCCTTTTACAGTCTCCTCCCTCACTCATGATATCCTACGTTTCATTGTCTAGAAGCTGCCACCACCCCTACCTGTTATCGCTTCTCCTAACTCCCCCTCTTCACTGATGCTGTTCCCTATATTACCTGCACTCTCTCTCCTCCATTCTTCCCCCACTTTCTCTCCCTCTCTCTATCTCTCTTCTCTCTGCCGGAACCCTTCCCCGCCGCAATGCAACCAGTTTTCAGCTGAACCCCCCTCCCACCCCCCACCCAACACTGGAATATCCATGTCTCTGCTACGCTGCTTAAAACTAAGTCACTCAATGACTATAATGCTTGCTTAGAATGTTACTAACACCTGGAATATCAGTATTTCTGCCACACAACTTACATCTACATCATCAATGACCTTAATGCTTATGCTTACAACGCTGCTAACACCAGCTCCTGCCTACAGCAGGGGCCACAACTTTAACATGCCTAAATGCTTGAATGTTGTCAGGTCGGAAGAGAGAACAGATGAAAAATGCCTAAAAAACGATCACCACAACAACCTCTTCTTTTCAGGCGCTGAATTGCATCCTTCCTCCTCCTCAAACCTCACCCCACATTACCTTCCCAGTTTTCAGAGTTGGCACTGTCAATGTTGGTACACTGAAAGATAGATCTAGTGAGATTGTAGAAATGCTTGAAAGAAGACAGGTTGATGTATACTGCATACAAGAGGTAAGATGGAGAGGTGCTTCAGCTAGGGTCCTCACGGGCAAGGCACATAGATATAAAGTCTTCTGGCAAGGTAACATGGATGGTGTAGGGGGTGTAGGCATTCTCCTTGCGGAGAAATGGGTGGATAAGGTCATAGAGGTTGTCAGGGTTTGCGATAGAGTGCTCAAGCTCAGGTTAGTCCTACAGAACAGCACAGCTACGATTATCTCTGCCTATGCTCCACATGTTGGGCTACCAAATGATCAGAAGGACCACTTTTATGATACCCTTCTACAGGCTACCTCAAAGACGGGTGGCAAGACCTCATCTTTGTGGCTGGAGACTTTAATGGGCATGTTGGGCAGGAATCGGGTATCTTCACTGGGGTACATAGTGGCTATAGTATTGGCACCAGAAATGATAAGGGAACTAGACCACTGGATTTCTATGATGCATGTAACCTTTTAATCTGCAACACTAACTTCAGGAAGCCAGACTGCCACCTCATAACCTATCAGTCAGAGGACTCCGCTAGCCAAATAGACAGCAGGATGCAGGATTGCTCTTAAATACAAAGACCCACCCGGGTGAAGAATGTACACCTCAGCATAGGATAATCATTAGTGACTTTAGGCTTGAGGCCAGGATACCAAGAAACAGACCAATCTAGAAAAGAAGGATTTGGAAGCTAAAGAACCCTTCACATGGTCAGAGATTTAGGGACATCCTCATCAAGAAATTTGATGAGAGGGAGGAGGAGCTACAGACGTCGAACATAGAAGGTAGCTGGAAATTCCTACAGGACAGTTTGCTGAGTGCCACAGACCAAGTCTGCGGATGGTGCAAAGTCGCTTCCAGACCTAGAGTTACGTGGTGGTGGAATAGTACAGTAGACAAAGCCATTAGAGCAAAGAAACAGGCCTGGAAAGCCTGGAGGGATGGGGGTAGCATGGAACTGTACCAGGTAGCCAAAAGGGAGGCTGGGCGGCTGGTATACATAGCCAAGGGTGAAGCAAAAAGAAGTTTGCCAATACCCAGCGACGTGAGGACCAAAGAACTGAGGTATTTCGGATTGCTAGATAGTGTGTGAGAGAAAATAGTGATGTCACAGGAGAGAAATGCGTCCGCATGGATGATGGTGCACTTGCTTTCAATGTTTCTAAAAAGAAAAAGGCTTGGAGAAGCCATTATGAGAGACTGCTGAATGTGGAGAATGAATGGGAGGAAGAGGGCCTGCCAAATGTTGACCCAGTAGAGGGACCAGCTATCCGAATAGACAGCTCCCTAGTAGTTAAGGCAATTAAGGGTATGAAACCAGGTAAAGCCCCCGGCCTATCAGGAATCACTGCTGAGATGCTTAAAACATCTGGTGGTGTGGGCTATGGCCTAGTCACCCGCATTGTAAACCAGGTAGTTCATAATGGAGTCATACCCAATGACTGGCGTAGCAGCACCATAGTCAACTGCTGCAAGGGTAAAGGTGATGCTCTAGATAGAAATAACTACAGGGGTATTAAACTGTTGGATCAGGTGATGAAGGTCACAGAGAGGGTCATAACCCATCTCATTAGGGAGAGAATTTGCTTAGATGAGATGCAGTTCGGTTTTGTGCTGGGTAGAAGCACTACTGATGCCATATTCCTGGTTCGACAACTGCAGGAGAAATACCTAGCTAAAGATAAACCCCTCTACACAGCTTTCGTGGACTTGGAGAAAGCCTTTGACAGAGTCCCCCGATCCCTTATCTGGTGGTCAATGCGGAAACTGGAGATTGACGAATGGCTAATAAGGGCTGTACAGGCCCTATACAGAGAGGCTGTCAGCAAGGTTAGGATTGGCAGTGAGTATAGTGAAGAATTCCAGGTAGAAGTAGGTGTCCACCAAGGTTCAGCCCTCAGTCCCTTTTTATTCATCATAGTCCTCCAGGCAATAACAGAGGAATTCAAAACAGGTTGCCCCTGGGAGCTTCTCTATGCTGATAACCTGGCCCTCATAGCAGAATCACTACCGGAACTAGAAAAGAAATTTCAGGTGTGGAAGCAAGGTTTAGAATCAAAGGGCCTTAGAGTAAATGTAGCAAAGACCAAAGTTATAGTAAGCAGAAAGGCGAACTCATCACACACCCCCTCGGGCAGGTAGCCCTGCTCGATCTGTAGGAAAGGTGTAGGTAGAAACTCCATAAGATGTACCCAGTGTAAGCTATGGACGCATAAGAGGTGCAGCAACATCAAAGGGAAATTAACTGATAAGATAGCTTTCATGTGCGGCAGATGCACAGGGACAATAGATACCACAGATACTCAGAAAACAGATTCCCTCACACTCCAGGGGGAGAAACTAGAAGTAGTTGATAGTTTCCGCTACCTGGGTGACCAAGTTAGTAGTGGAGGTGGATGCTCAGAGAGTGTCACCACTAGAATACGAATAGCCTGGGCAAAGTTTAGAAAGCTCCTACCCCTACTGGCGACAAAGGGTCTCCACTCAGAGTGAAAGGTAGATTGTATGATGCATGTATGCAAACCGCCATGCTTCACGGTAGTGAAAACTGGGCTGTGACTGCAGAGGACATGCATAGACTTGAAAGAAATGAAGCTAACATGATCCGCTGGATGTGTAATGTCAGTGTGCACGCATGACAGAGTGTAAGCACCCTGAGAGAAATGCTGGACATAAGAAGCATCAGATGTGGTGTGCAAGAGAGATGCTTGCGATGGTATGGTCATGTACTGCAGATGGATGAGGAGAGATGTGTGAAGAAGTGTCGCTCCCAAACTGTTGAAGGTATCAGGGGGACAGGTAGACCCAGGAAGACATGGGACGAGGTAGTCAAGCATGACCTCCGAGCGTTGGGCCTCACAGAGACAATGATGAAGGACCGAGATCTCTGGAGATATGCTGTGACTGCAAAGACCAGGGCTGTTTCCTGCACCAGTTTCGCATAGCCCCAGCCCATTCAAAGTACCTTGGATTGCAGAATGACCTGCTGTGCTTGAGGAGACCTATTGAGTCAAGTACATGAACATCGAAATATCAAATGGAAATAGTAGTTGTGATACCTGTGCTGGTGGCACGTAAAAAGCACCATCCGAACGTGGCCGATGCCAGCTCCGCCTTGACTGGCTTCCGTGCCAGTGGCACGTAAAAAGCACCATCCGATTGTGGCCGCTGCCAGCCTCCCCTGGCACCTGTGCCGGTGGCACGTAAAAAGCACCCACTACACTCACGGAGTGGTTGGCGTTAGGAAGGGCATCCAGCTGTAGAAACACTGTCAGATTAGACTGGAGCCTGGTACAGCCTCCTGGCTTCCCAGACCCCAGTTGAACCGTCCAACCTGTGCTAGCACGGAAAACGGACACTAAACAATGATGATGATGATGTACTGGGAGAAATGCAAGACAAGTGACATGTATATGTCGCCTAGGACAGGACAGGCTGATGAGTCAGTGCCACACAGGGCAATATTCAAGTACAAGTGGAGACATTCATGTACTGCATCATCACATCCCACAGAAGAGATAGAGCATGCCTTTGTACAGGTCAGGAAAGAAGTCTGGGTTAAACTCCCAAATGCGCAGTGCACATCACAGTAAATTCGAGGAACAATGTGTCCATAGATGGCATGCCCTGACACGTTTTGGATGTGTGCAGGATCATCACTGCGACAGAGGATGGGGCCAACAGTAATGGACAAGAGGATGAAACCAGCAGCAACATGCCAGAAACTGAGGCCAGTCCGGAAGTTACACGGGGGTCACACAGAGAGCAGTGCCCTCCTTACTGGTTGCGAGACAAGTTAAGGTGTGTGGTCAGGGTTGAGGAGAGGGTGTGGGCAGTTTGGTTGGTTGAATGATCTTCAGATCTGGGGGGAGGGTGTGTGGTGTTATGAGCCAGGCTGTGTTGTAGGGAAGGATCGAAAGTGAGGGAGTAGGCATATCCTGTCGGAAGTGGGGCCTGTGGATCCTACCAGAAGGGCCGCGGTGGGCATGCAGGGTCAGCCAGGCATGAGGAGTCAGTTGACAGTAAACAGTGCATCAGAGCAGACATGTTAGACTGTACAGTGACAGATAGCTCACATGGACATTGAGTGAATCTTGCAGATGGAGACAGAGCACGTGGACATTGAAAGCGACCCTTTTCCAGACCGACAGGTAAGACTACCACAGTTCTCTCTTTGCATCTGTCTTTTTCCTCCTTCACATCCAAGGAGTTTTGTCTTTTGTTGTCTGGGGAGAGTCATTTTTTTTAGTGCCTCACTTTTTTAGCACACTCACTGGTAAGTTTCCACTCATTTACTTATTTATTTTATCCTAAAATTTTTGGTATGTCTTGCAACCTTTGCAAATCCGAGCTGCGTTCTTTTGTTTGTTTGTGCACATGTGTGCGCATACACATGTATGTATGCATGTAAGTGCGTGTATGCATGTATATATGTGTGTACGTTTGTATGTATCTATTCTGCATATTCGTGTTTGTATGTTTTTATGTGTGTGTGTGTGTGTGTAAGGGAAGTAATGTGAACAGTGCAGAAGTAATTTGAAATCGATTTAAGATTACAGGGAGATAATTCGAAATGGGGGTAACTTGAAGTCTTTGCACCGGGACTCTGAGGAATGTATGTAGTGTAGTGTATTAATTTGTGTAACTTTATTCTTAATTTTGCGGTTCGTTTCGCTTGCTCGGGACACCCGAGTGTATTTTTATAATTTCTTGGCTTGTTTTGATTTCATTATCAAACCCACAGTAACAGGAATATACCCGTACATTTTTATATTTCGATTAAATATTTGGTAAATTTTTAGATTAACACCCGCACGATTTTCACTAAGAAAAGAAAAAAAACTCGATTTGTTGTTTTTTTGTTTTTTTTCGTGGAATCAAGTCCCTGACCTCCTAAAATGCTGCAAATCTTTTATTTTGGTTCGGAAACCCCCTCCCTCCCATCCCGGAATCATTGGGAATTTTTTTTTTTTTTCGTTGAATGAATTCCAGTGACCCCCTATAATATGCTACAAAACCCTTTTGGGGGGTCCGAAAAACGGGGTGGGGTGGGGTGAGGTGGAGGTCTCTGAAATTTCACCCCCACCCTCATAAAAATTTTAAATAATCGCGCCCAAACTAATTTCTGGGGTGGGGGAGAAAGATGAATGATTTAAAATAAATATATCTTAATTGTTGTGTGATAAAGTATATATATTCTGATGATAAAATATAGTATCTTTCAAAAACATCCTAAATTTATAGACTATATCTTGTGTATTTAAGAAAAAAAAAACATTTTACAGAAATAAATTTTCCAGTGTGAAATACATGGTTCGTTATTAAGGCGCCGAGGGGTATACCCATCGGCGCCGACCTTTTATTCCAAACCAAAATAAGGGATTTGCAACATATTGGGAGGTCAGGGTACTTGATTCCATGCAAGTTTTTTGTTATTTATTCCAATGTTGTAATATTGACACAAAACTGGAGGAAGGCCAAGTTGTTTTCTTATCGATCGTCAGTTTTCAGAATTAAACCATCTTGTACAAGATCTTACATATTTACCTTTCGGGCATGGATTTGTTTGCCTCTATTGCTTGAATTACATTTACATTGTGTGGGGCCACGGATGATATAAAAATATCGAGGAGGTCTTAACATCACCAGCACACCAGTAACAATATCATAAAGGATTGTTCGAGAATAAAAAGTTGAAATTCGTTAGATTTATTTGGGATACAGACATTGTTTAATTGTAATTTAATTATTTATATAAATCTTTCAGTCAGGAACAAAAAACAAGCTGCCCATCAAGCGAGTAACACCCAGGTTGAGTAGTTTCCTGTCGTATCAGCAGGTTTAAACTTGAAACACGCATTTGTTTATTAATAAAACATTAATATTGTTAATTACAGCATGTAAGACGGTTTTAATGGTAATTGTTATTATCATGTCCAAGGTAAAGTGTTTCGTTAATTATAAAATTAATAATTATAAAACATAAAATCAAATTTTCAAACAGTAAGTTTGATATTTGAAAGAAATTGCTGTGATAAAAGAAAAATCCCACAAATGGTTTCAATACAGTTTAAACAGAAAGATTTGGAAGAATTAGATGAAAGTTCTCCGATAATTTCCTTTTGTGTAAATAAATGTTTATTTTAAATTATTCGCCGTCAAAGTTCAACTGGAATCTAACCCGAATAATCGCATTATATTATTACAGTAAAAATATTATTGTGAGTTCAAATTCCGCCGAAGTCGACTATACTTTTCACCCTTTCGGGGTCAATAATTAAGTAGCAGTCAAGTACCGGAATCGATATTTGCCCATCCCCTCAAAAAATGCTGATGCCAAAATTTGAAATCGTTTATTGTCATTGTTTATTTATTTATAAAGGAAAGAAAAAAGTGGATAATGAGAGAGAAAGAAAGAAAAAGAGCAATAGAATTAATTACTGTAAATAGAATTAACAGTTTTGGCTAATTAAGGTTGTGACATAAAGTAAAAGTTAGAAAAATAAGAGAGAGAAAAACTTACCAACTTCTCTGGAAAAGATTAAAATACGAGAAAATTGTAGAAAGTTCAAATAACCGGAACCAACAAAACAATATGTTTCGGCTAAAATACAATGTCCAGTAAAATGATTCGTTAATTAGGCTTAATAATGACTGCAAAACTGCTTTTCTACTTAATTTATTGCAGAATTTTCTTTCTCTTACGTGGAAACGAATCTAATTTTATCACAACACAACAATTTCTTTTTTTCTTTTTGCTATTACTCTTTCACTCCCTCTCCCGCTCTGTCTCTCTATCTTTCTCTTTTCCCTTCCTCTCTCTCCTTCTCTCTCTCTATCTTTCTCTTTTCCCCTCCCTCTCTCTTCCTTCGTCTCTTACACCCATCTGGCTCGTTGTTGTTATTTTCCTATATTTCGTCATTTGGTAATTTTGTATTATTTACATTCACCTTGTAGGTCAGGTCTAAACTTCGATTGGCAGGCGGTCGAAATAGCATTCGCTACCTCACGAGGGAAGTAAATTACCAGAAATTGAGTAGTTGTTCCCTTCTCTAGTGATATTTTTTATTCAAAACATTTAATTCCGCGCCCTTTTAGGGAACATTTTTACTATATTACAATTAGTAATGAAAAAATACCCAGCATTTTAATTATCGAGAACGATACATTTTATCGACAGGATTTTTGACTATTGGGCATTAACTGTGAAGGTCCATATTACTCAGTTTATCGAAAGAGTACAGAGATTTCGAAAATAAACAGTTTTAAAAAAATTACTCTAAAAATAAGCTAAGGAAAAAAGAAATCATTAAATATATAAACAAAATAAAGAGCTCAAGCATTTTGCTGAGTATATTTACTAGCTCGTTTTTCCTGTCTTGGGAAATCAACAGGATAATCCACTTGGTCCTGCACTGCATATTGATAATATAGCTAATTTCAATTTCCTATGTGCTTGCTTGTTGATACTTGCTTAGGGAAATCCCCAGACAAGCTGCATACAACAGCAAAGTTGATTGAAGAAATTAGTTTTGAAGCAAATGATTTGGATCACCAAATTATTCTCTCCATCATGGTTCCTCCCACTCAGTATGGATTGTCTTAGAATTCCAATTTCCAAGCACACTTTTGAAGAACACATCTCTCTTTTTAAGGTATGAAAGCTCAATCAATTAGCCAGAGATGTCATCAGCACTGGATTAACCATTAAGCAAAATGAGCACATGCTTAGGACTCAAGAGAAGGAGAGGGCACCACAGAACTGGTAAATGGTTTATGGTACAAAGTAATCACTTTAAACTTGCTAAAATAATATTCGGGGTGCCTTATCTCTACTAAGTATAGAAGCAGATGTGTTACGTGAGATTAGTTTTGAGAATTTGATCAAAGACTGCAATTAAAAAAAGTGGGAAAAAACTTTTCAAATCTAAATAAAGTGGAAGTAGACAAAAATAAACATTATTTTCCTTCTTACTGTTAGTTTTAATTCATTTTGAAAAATGAAAATTTATACTATGTTTATTATTATTTATATTTTGAATTCCATATATATGGGGGCACCAAAATCTTTTAAACACATAGGACCTCTATGGGTCTTTAATCCGGCTCTGGATGTCATCAAGGCTTTTTGTATTCTTAGGAATTATTTACCTATTCTTAATTTTGTTTACATTCTGAGATCATGTCCCTAGTTCAGATTCTCATTTTGCTTCCAACTCTTTAATGAAAGATCGGTTGATACTAAGCTCACTGATTCAGATGTCTGGGTTTATGAAAATCCTCCTCTTTAATTCTCCCTTGCTTCCTTTCTTCCATTCATGTTTGCTCCTTTTTGGTGTGTAGCATTTTCTCCTTCCTACAGCAAGAAATTTAATGTTCAAAACAAGAGGAAAATTAAGCTTATGTTGCATTTGATTCAATGTATCATTATAAGATTCTGTGACCATTAAGATATGCTGAAAACCCAAGCTGTCACATGTGCAAATGAATGTTGAACAGACCATTATCTCATCTCCTCCACCATGAAAATGAAGATTCCACAAAAAAGGAAACACCAAAATCAGAACAGCAGCAAGAAATTTAATGTTCAAAAATTTCAGGATGCTAAATGATTCCAGCAAAATCCCCAAGAATATCTGCTCAAAACCAACCAAAAAATTCCATCATCACCACCTGCAAAGAAACACTTGGTTTCAAGACCAGGGGACATCAAAAATGGTTTGATGAAAATTATGAACAGCTTCAATAACTCAACAACAAAGGAAATGCCTTCTTTGATTCTTCAATGCATGATCAGGCTCCTCTCAAAAGTGATGATATCACCACCTTTAAATCTAATGTTGCTGTCAATGCCAGATGGAAGAAACACTTTGAAGATTGGTAAGATTTTGTTTAGCTTAATAGATAAGCACTTCCCCCCATACAAAAAGGTTTAGCAAAATATTTAATAGGCATACCCCAAAAATTTCCTTTAGCTGTGCACCCAATGTAAAAAAGATTTTAGTAGGTAGGCCCACACCTGAGATAGAGGCAGGATACTCATGTAGGAATAAGAACAACATATCCACTGAATGGCCATTGTAAAATAGAGATTGTTGTATATGAGACAGAGATAAGACCAAATGGGAAACCAAACATGTGAAAGAACATGGAAACAACTGAAGAGCCCTTCAAAACCCACTATAACAACCATAATTCCTCCTTCAACATCCTGGAAAGATGTTACACCACAACCCTGACCAAGCACGTATGGTTATTGAAAGAAAGTACCACTGAATACAGCATAAAATGGAAGATTCTGCAGAACTGTAAAGTATACTTCAACAGCAGTAGGAAGTGCAGATTATGCTCAGCTGAGAAAAGAGCAATTATAAAGAGCACCCAACTCCCAGGCATTTACCTGAATATCAGAAGTGAAATTTTTAATCCTTGCCCAGATGAAAGGAAGTACATCCTATCATAGTTGCATGCCCCATCATGATTATAACCACTAGTCTCCCAACTTCAGCCCTCTACCAATACCTGGGAATTCCACAAAGAGTTTGATCAGAACATACACTAACACACCCACAAATAAACACACATGCCCCAACAAGGCAGACACCTACCCAGACTTTTATTCATACCCCTAATATAAGCTGCCTTACATATTGTACCCTACACACACTGCAGGCACACATAAGGCCCCACGAAAGAAAACATACTAATGAACACAGATGTGTATGCCCCACCCCCCGCCTGCAAAGGTTATACATATAGTACCACTACACACATTCCATTTCCACAAGAACACCAACCTTAAAGACACATTTCCCTATATCTTGATTGGTTTATGTGAGGTGACTGACTACTTTTGCACAGCCATTTTTGGTGGTTGTCCCGCTTATTTCCCTGTCATTCAGAACCCTACTACAAAATATAATTGGGTATGGAAGTGATTCCAGCAGGGTCAATGTTTCATCTGTAAAAAATGCTTATAAGTTAGCAATTAGTAGAAATTTAGAAAAATTTAATGTGGCCAGAGACTTTTGCACGGTACCGTATAGTTTAAGGAAGATGAATGCTCTCAGCTGGAGTGTTGTTACTTGCAGGACCAATGGTCCAGAAAACAACTGTATCAGAAATAGAAAATATGTAGCAGCAGAAACCCTGAAAACAAGTGTACAACATATAGTAAATCCCTTTCAATTTAAGAAACTGGTATTTCCATTCTCAGTTCACCAAATGCTTGCTACATCTCTATGACATTGACATATCCATATTTATATTTAATTTAATACTAAGACATTTTAATTTTATATTTTCATGTATTGAGGAACATCATTTTGGGTGTCTTCGTGTAAAAGTGCTGGGTAAGTGGTAGATTGGAAGAAAAGACAATTCTTGTATGGATTTATTCTGCCTGTAACAGAAATGTCACAAGCGGTTCACAGCCAATATTGTTGAAAATTGCACTTGGCAGATGTATTTTTACTTTTGGTAATTTACTGAGTAGGTTTACCCAAAAAATGAATTGGTGTGATGGAAGGACTCGACAAGACCAGTTGTTTGCAGAATAAAGCATTTATTGTGAGAAGGAAGATTGAAAGCTACAGGTATGGTTGTGAAGTTAGAATAGTCTTGAAACATCGTAGAATATGTAGTAGTGGTCTTAGTTGATGATCTTGCAGATAATTAAAGATTAGAGCTGTGCAAGTTTGAAAAGATGTTTAATGTACATAATTATGAATGGCTGGAGTTTACTAGATACAAAGGACACTGACAGAAGATTGAGCTTAGGGGAAAAGATTAAGTGAATGTGATGAAGCTATGAAAACTATGAAGAAGAATGAGAACCAAAAGGAATATAATATAGAACAAAATAAAAGAACAAGACAGATGTGAGAATCTGTCATCATCATCATCATCATCATCATCATGCTGATCTTCCTTGGATTAATGTTCAGTTTGGAAATAAATGAAGGATTAGAGATCATCATCAAACATGCATGCTCAATTTCTTTATTGGTTGGAGAAAATGCCAGGACACAATAGGTCCAAGAACTGCATCATGCTCCAATGTCTGTTTCTACAGCTGGATGCGCTTCCTAAGGCCGATGACTTTACAGCATGTGCTGGGTACTGTTTCATGCCACCAACACTATCAAGTCCACCATTCAACATGCAAGACTACAAACCCTGAGGGTTGTAGGAGCCGATTTTATGCTATGGGATGAGAGAAGTGGGGGTACAGAGCCAGTTCTTGAAGAATGGTTGCCCACATTTAGTTGGAGAGAGAGAAAAAACAAGGAGGAACTGTGAAGGGAAGGATAGGAGATAAGATGTCTAGGTGGTCCCATGAGTCACAAGGTAAGTGAAAGTGGGTGAGGCTATTGCATGATTGAAATTAAAGAGTTACTGTATGCTCCCCACAACTCTAGAATACCCAAACTGAAACCTAAACACTGGATGCAATTTAATATCATAGCCAGGACAGTAGTAATAGCAGTATTTGTAACAGTGGTAACAACAATAGTATGAGCAGCAGAGAATGGGATCTAGTTGAGATAATTGCTTCCATAGTATGAACGTATGTTATTGGACATACCTCATGTTAATTTCGTCAGCAATACTCCTCTATGTTGGCTTAGGGCATGATGGAAATGGGTATTAATCTACCCTTACAAAAATCTATCTAATCCATAAGTGGGAGACTGACAGATGCTACTATTCCAGATCAGAACAGATCTGGGAATAATGGTAATTAAGGGGTGACTATAGGTTTCCCACAACTCCAGAACTCCCGAACTGGTGCCTCAACACCGTATGTAGTTTAATGTCATACTAAGGACAGTTGTGACGACAATGATAACAGTGATAATATAACAACAGTGGTAACTTTTATGTCATCTCATTAATGGTGAAGGCAAAAGGAAACCACTCTAGGATATATCCTAAGTTTAGTCATGGTATAGAGAGTGTTGTAGAAGGTTCACATACACAGGACCTGCCCAAGGGCAGATCATTACTAGACAAACTGCAGTAATAAATTCGCCTTACTGATATTGTATTAGTTATTGACATACTTACACTTTGTTATTATCCAAAAGCCTCGCTTTTGACTTCGCTCTTGTACAGACACTACGAATCCTGCATTGAACAGAGATTTATCCTTTACCAAGTTTTCTTTGATGTGATGGAAAGTTGTAACACGGCTAATAGAAATTCACTGTGAAGAATCTTGAAAAAGCTGGAGTTCCCCCACCTAAGTTTGTTCATGTTTGTCCAACTACACATTAGTAAGAAGGCCTGCTCCAAAAATTGGCCTCACAGAAATTTGGTTTTTCAAAAAATAGCATTCCAAAAATTTTGGATTTCATAAAATCTGGATTTCCATTTTTGTACAATTCGATTTTCGAACCTTGGATTTCGACAGTGAATTTCGAACCTTGACCTCATGAAATCTGTCTTCTATCAATTCGGTGTATATATATATACATATATATATATATATATATGTGTGTACCAATCCGACCGTGGCCGTTGCCAGCCTCGCCTGGCACCTGTGCAGGTGGCACGTAAAAAGCACCCACTACACTCACGGAGTGGTTGGCGTTAGGAAGGGCATCCAGCTGTAGAAACATTGCCAGATAAGACTGGAGCCTGGTGCAGCCTTCTGGCTTCCCAGATCCCCGGTCAAACCGTCCAACCCATGCTAGCATGGAGAACGGACGTTAAACGATGATGATGATGATGATGATATATATATATATATATATATATATATGGTTATCAGTAATAATATAGGGTGAAATTAATTAATTTGGAATAATCATTAATTTCACCAAGTAGATTTCGGCATGTAAAAGCCTCATTCGAGGAAAGTTTAAGTAATACTAAGTAATTAAGGGTTTAGCAACGATTTGCCTCACCACACACCGAATTTAGAAATAGCAGTCAAAGAGTTATAGCTATTCTTTCTACTAAAAGGGAGATCTTTAATATACAATTATTCATAATTGTAGTGTCCTACGCTGATGAGAAAAAAAGTTGGGTAAGACATAATTATCTAATTCTTATGCTTTCCTAAAACTTAATTTCGAAACGTACGTCCAACCCATGCTAGCATGGAAAGCGGACGCTAAACGACGATGATGATGATGATGATGACGTCCGTAGGTGACTTAAAATTGTATGATAGATTGCCGTCATTTCTTTCTCTCTTGCCTGTCTGTGTTTGCCTTTCAAGTGCTGTGGTTTTACTGAGATCTCCCCTTTAGTAGAAAGAATAGCTATAACTCTTTGACTGCTATTTCTAAATTCGGTGTGTGGTGAGGCAAATCGTTGCTAAACCCTTAATTACTTAGTATATATATATATATATATATATATATATATATATATATATGTCATCATTATAATCATCATCATCGTTTAACGTCCGCTTTCCATGCTAGCATGGGTTGGATGATTTGACTGACATCTGGCGAACCAGATGACTGCACCAGGATCCAATCTGATCTGGCAGAGTTTCTACAGCTGGATGCCCTTCCTAACACCAACCACTCCAAGAGTGTAGTGGGTGCTTTTACATGCCACCGGCATGAAGGCCAGTCAGGTGGTACTGGCAATGACCACGCTCAAATGGTGCTTTTTATGTGCCACCTGCACAGGAGCCAGTCCAGCTGCACTGGCAACGACCTTGCTCGAATGTTTTTTCATGTCCCACCAGCACAAGTGCCAGTAAGGTGACACAGATACATATATATATGCATGTACATATATATGTATGTATATATTCCTGGTAAGGCAGCTGCAGGAGAAATACCTAGCCAAAGATAAGCCCCTGTACCTGGCTTTCGTTGACATGGAGAAAGGTTTTGATAGGGTCCCCCGATCCCTTATCTGGTGGTCAATGAGGAAACTAGGGATAGATGAATGGCTGGTGAGGACTGTGCAAGCCATGTACAGAGATGCCGTAAGTAAGGTTAGGGTTGGCAACATGTACACAGAAGAATTCAAAGTAGAGGTTGGGGTCCACCAGGGTTCAGTACTCAGCCCCCTCCTATTTATCATAGTACTCCAGGCAATTACGGAGGAATTCAAGACAGGCTGTCCCTGGGAGCTCCTCTACGCTGACGACCTTGCTCTTATTGCTGAGTCACTATCAGAACTGGAGGAGAAGTTCCAGGTGTGGAAGGAGGGTTTAGAATCAAGGGGCCTTAGAGTCAACCTAGCTAAAACCAAAGTACTAATAAGTAGAAAGGTAGACAATCCACAAATATCTTCAGGAAGATGGCCCTGCTCGATCTGTAGAAAAGGTGTAGGTAGAAACTCTATAAGATGTACCCAGTGTAAGCTATGGACACATAAGAGGTGCAGCAATGTCAAAGGTAGGCTAACTGGGAAGATAGTTTTTGTATGTGGCAGATGCTCGGGAGCATTAACCTCCGAAAATCTGCAGAAAACAACTTCCGTCACTTTCCAGGGGGAAAAACTAGAAGTAGTTGATAGCTTCCGTTATCTAGGTGACCAAGTCAGTAGTGGGGGTGGGTGCGCTGAAAGTGTAACTGCTAGAATAAGAATAGCCTGGGCAAAGTTTAGGGAGCTCTTACCTCTGCTGGTGACTAAAGGCCTCTCGCTCAGAGTAAAAGGCAGACTGTATGATGCGTGTGTACGAACAGCCATGCTACATGGCAGCGAAACATGGGCTGTGACTGCTGAGGACATGCGTAAGCTCGTGAGGAATGAAGCCAGTATGCTCCGATGGATGTGTAATGTCAGTGTACATACTCGACAGAGCGTTAGCACCTTGAGAGAAATGTTGTACCTAAGAAGCATCAGTTGTGGTGTGCAAGAGAGACGATTGCGCTGGTATGGTCATGTGGCGAGAATGGATGAAGATAGGTGTGTGAGAAAGTGCCAATCCCTAGCAGTTGAGGGAACCCGTGGAAGAGGTAGACCCAGGAAAACCTGGGACGAGGTGGTGAAGCACGACCTTCGAACTTTAGGCCTCACTGAGGAAATGACCAGAGACCGAGACCTTTGGAAATATTCTGTACGTGAGAAGACCAGGCAGGACAAGTGAGCCCAGCCCACTTATGAATGCCTTTCCTCCCTTGGACACAAAGACCGGTTGAGGCAAGCGAAGTCGATATAGAACCTCATCCGACGACAGACACCCATCCCAACCCCCCATGCTTGCGAAGACATGTTGGGGCAAGCGAAATCGAAACCGAATTGAACCAGCCAGGATCCCTGGCCTGGTGGTACGTAAAAAGCACTATCCGACTCGGGGCCGTGGCACGTAAAATACTCCAATGCGACCGTACGACAGGCACCCATGCCAACCCCCTTTGCTTGTGAAGACATGTTGGGGCAAGCGAAATCGAAATCGAATTGAACCAGCCAGGATCCCTGGTCTGGTGGTACGTAAAAAGCACTATCCGACTCGTGGCCGTGGCACGTAAAATACTCCAATGCGACCGTACGACAGGCACCCTTGCCAACCCCCTTTGCTTGTGAAGACATGTTGGGGCAAGCGAAATCGAAATCGAATTGAACCAGCCAGGATCCCTGGTCTGGTGGTACGTAAAAAGCACTATCCGACTCGTGGCCGATGCCAGCACCGCCTCGACTGGCTTCCGTGCCGGTGGCACATAAAATACACCAATCTGACCGTGGCCGTTGCCAGCCCCGCCTGGCACCTGTGCAGGTGGCACGTAAAAAGCACCCACTACACTCACGGAGTGGTTGGCGTTAGGAAGGGCATCCAGCTGTAGAAACATTGCCAAATTAGACTGGAGCCTGGTGCAGCCTTCTGGCTTCCCAGAACCCCGGTCGAACCGTCCAACCCATGCTAGCATGGAGAACGGACGTTAAACGACGATGATGATGATGATGATGATATGTGTATTTATAAATGTATGTATATATATGTACATGTATGTATATATATATCTATATTTCAAATATATTATACTGCACCAAGAACCACTTTTTATTATTCTACTATATATATATATGTATGTGTGTATGTGTATATGTATGTATGTATGTGTGTGTATGTGTATATATGATATGTATATATATATATGTGGTCACTGTTACTACGGCAACAGTGAGAGAATTAAAATAGTGGAGGTGGGGGCAATTACAATTTCTCAGATCCTTAAACAGTCACTCCCGCTGGCAGTGGTATGTCTTAGGGAAGGAAAAATTTATAAAAAGAATTTTTTTTCTCTGTGAACAGATCTGATTTTGATTAGTCAAAAAATTGATGACGTTTTACCTCAGTAGTCAAGCTTGTCGCCATGCTTGATTGGTTTCCCTACAAGATACAGTTATGGGTTAGGTCTAATTCTGATTCGTTAAAAAATTGATGACGTTTTTCTTCCGTGGTCAAACTAGCCACCTAACAGGATACAATTATGGGTCAGATCTAATTTCGATTCGCTAAAAAATTGATGACGTTTTTCTTCCGTGGTAAAACTTGTCGTTCTGCTTGGCTGGTTTCCTAAACAGGATACAGTTGGGGGTCTTTTCCTTAGAATCGTTGAAGCTTGGTTTTGATTGGTTTGGAATTATATGACGTCAGTGAACAGTGCAAGAGTACTGACTTAACTGATATAAACCCAACAATCACTAGTTGACTAAAATTACGACAACCAAGAATCACTACTGTTGCTCCCATCGGAACACAAGGTAAAATCTATAATGAACTCCTGCACTACACTTGACAAAACAGTAAGGAACGACTTACACCTTATAATATATTTTTCGCCTTTTCAAGAACATGGATTCTATTGAATGTATATAGCATGGATTCTATTGAATGTATGAAACAATTATGAACTATTCCATTATACTCTTTATTATTAAAAAATTCTTTTTGGTAAGGTTCGTTATTTCAAGAGCCGAAACATGTAAAAATTAAAATTTATCTAATATAGTGGCATTTTCAAACTTCTTTTTTACAAATATATACCCACTCGTATACGATCTAATCTTATTATAAATATATATATATATATATATATCACAATCAAGGAACGGCCATAATAGGCCTTTCACCCACTAGAAATAACAGCCAAAAGCTTCAACCGCAAAATAACATCAATTCCGTAAACCAGGAGAAAATTAAAAAACATTTACCCTGTAATTTCTTATACGATGCACCGTTTCATCTACTGGTTAATGGTAAACTAACCTGATTAAATTAAATCAAGCCAATCTACCATAAGCCCTTAGATTCATCAGTAAGAAATAGCCAAGTCGGTTCCGACTTGGCTATTTCTTACTGATGAATCTAAGGGCTTATGGTAGATTGGCTTGATTTAATTTAATCAGGTTAGTTTACCATTAAACAGTAGATGAAACGGTGCATCGTATAAGAAATTACAGGGTAAATGTTTTTTAATTTTCTCCTGGTTTACGGAATTGATGTTATTTTGCGGTTGAAGCTTTTGGCTGTTATTTCTAGTGGGTGAAAGGCCTATTATGGCCGTTCCTTGATTGTGATGTTGAACTTAAAAATGGTCTATGACTATTTAATTTTTTCCCACTAGGCCGCTGGTGGCAAAAAAATTCTACAAAATTTTTTGCCACCCTATATTGATTATATATATATATATATATGGTGGATTCTCTCATCGAAGACGATGAATGAGGGTTCATTAAATAACCTTCAACAATTCCTAAGCCCTGTGACACCGCATGTGTACCTTCAATCCAGCAGATGTCTTGCACACTTTCTCGCAAATGGTATACCTGCATGTATTTGTTGGTTCAAAATGTCTTCTCAGGTGGACAGCTAACCCAGCTTTGCTTCGTGCTTGGAACCCACAGTGACACACACAATCATTGTTTGGTGGATTTTGCTGATGTGTTGCTTTCAAATTTGCACAAAGGGCGTCCCTATGACGAAGGCAGTTACTTTCAAATTCTCTAGTCTTTAGAAAACACATTTTCCTCCATTTGCTGCAATCCCTTGCTGCACTCTCCCAGGAGCTCAGAGCAATGTCACAACGCTTCAGATTGTCTTTTAGTTTGTCCTTGTAATGAAGAAGAGGACGCCCTGTTGGACGGGAAGAATTTGTCAATTGCCCATAAGAAAGCTACTTTGGAACTCTTGAGTCATCCATTCTTACGAGATGACCAGACCACCGCATTTGTATCTTAAGCCTTACGATTTGACAATTGCTTTATAGCCTTTTCGACCTCCGACATGGATGGACTGTCAGCAAGATTCTCGATGGTTGGCTTCTGAGGAAGATTATCAATCACTTCCTGATCCACTGTCGATTCTCTGTTTAAAACATTTGAAAAATGTTCAGCCCAGCGCTTAGTAATCTCTTTCATATCGGTGAGGAGAGTGCCATCTGACAAAAATATTGGAGAGGCCCCCTTTGAAATGGGACCAAAGACACCTTTGACATTTTGGTAGAAAGATTTAAAATCGCACTTATCTGCTGCATCTTGTAAGGACTGGGCTTTCAACTTCCACCAGTTTTGTTTCATTTCCCGGAGTCGAGATTGTGCCAACTTTTTGGACATTCGAAAAGCCTTGTGTTTCACTGAAGAATTTTTGTCAGTAATCCACACTTGATGGGTTTGATGCATGTTTCTGAGCAAAGGGAGGATGGTTGGATCATTTTCATCAAACCAATCTTGGTTCTTCCTTCGAACATAACCTAATGACTCTTTGGCAGAGTCATACACTGCAGTTTTAAACTCTGACCAAGATGCCTCAATGTCATTCCCACATATAATGGAGGACAGCTTTTCGTCAGTAACCGTTTGAAACGAGTGCATGGTCTCCTTAACCTTCAACTTGTCCACATCAATTCTCTTGATGAGAGAACTACGTTGATTTCAAACAGGGCATTTGATTTTCATCTTGATTGTGGAGCAGATCAATTTGTGATCTGACCAACATTTCCCTATACTGTAAGAGCATGTAAGAGTTACATCTTGTCTATCAGAACGACATACAATGACATAGTCAATGAGATGATAATGATTAGACCGGGGATGCTTCCAACTGGCTTTCTTGCAATTAGGTAGCTGAAAGTGAGCAAAAGCTCAAACTCACTGCAAAGAGACAATAAAAGAACACTGTTTGAGTTGACTTTACCAATTCCGTGTGAACCAATGACATTGCTCGAAGATTGTGTATCACTACCTACACGAGCATTGAAGTCACCTAAGACAAACAGCTTATCTTGAATCGACACCTTGTTAATCTGTTCACGTAAAGAGGAGTAAAAACTTTCTTTTAGCTCATCAGATGAATTAAGTGTAGGTGCATAGCAACTAAAAAATGTGGCATATTTGTCTTTTCCTACCGCAACACGCAAGGACATAAGTCTGTCATTTATACCAACAGGCAGAGAGTCAAGATTTTTGGCAATATCACTTCTGATGGCAAAACCAACACCAGATTCACGTTTCTCAGATCTTGCTTTTCCTATCCAATAGAAAGTGTACCCACCTTCAACTTCCTCTAACTGTCCCGTATCAGCAAACCTGGTTTTGGAAAGAGCTGCAATACCAATTTTATGATGCTTCAACACATGTGCTATGATAGTGGTTCTTCATTCAGGGTTCTTTTTGTTATCTTGGAGTGTTCTCACATTCCAAGACACAATGAACATATTTGTTCCATGTATTTTCTTTCTACTTTTGATTTGGGTGCAATATTGGATGCCCAGACATCTGCACCTGATGACAGAGACAAGAGCAAGTAAGCAATGTTTAGGTCATTTTTTATAGACCCCCTCCCCATGAAGAGGAAAGCAGTGCCATCCTAAAAAGGGCTGCTTTATATATATATTATGTTGCCATTATAAAGTTATCAATAATGACAGCAGCAGCATTAACAACAGAAACAATGAGCAGCAGCAGCAGATGCAGCAGCACTATGAAGAGCAATAGCAGCTTCAGTTGAACAAGCAGCAACAACAGCACCAACAGCAGTGGCAGCAACACTGACAGTGGCAACAACAGCAGCAGTAGCAGTAACAACAAACTCTCTAGATTTAAAACACCACCAACGACAACATTGCCTGGATTAAGAGTAACAACAGCAACAGCAGGAAGAGGAGAACAACAACAACAACAATAATAAATGCAACAAAACAAAAAATGAAAATAAAACAAAATCCAACAACAATGCCAGCAAGGATGCTTCGTGATCAAAAAGCCGTAAGAATTGAGGCTTTAACATTGCAAGAATAGTAACAACAACAACAATGGCAACAGCAGAATTACGACAATAGCAACAACCACAGCAGCCAAAGCCACAATAACCAGAGTAACAGCAAGAACAAGCACATTAACAAAGCAGCAATAACAACAACAACAGCAACAGCAAAACAACAATAAGAAAACCACTGATAATGAAAACAGTAGAAATAATAATAGAATTATGGATGGCCAACTAATACAACCGCAACAATATAAGCAATAAGAACAACAACAGCAACAACAACTGTACTAATAACATTAAAAGAGGAGTAGTTATATTTAGACAGTCTTACTTTCACTTTCGGGTGACTGTCACAGATTCCATGTTTTTACACATGTATCATGTAAGTAGAGTGAACAAATCTACCAAGGCATGGCTCAGTATATAATGTAGTAAGAATCCAAGTGTTCCAAAGGTATAGGGTTGTTGGAATAAATGTAAGGAATTCTACATTGGATGGAAAGAATATTTATATTTGTGTTGAGTTAATATTTAACACCATTCCTATTGGAATATCAAAACAATAATGATCACAACACAACTTATTAGTGAAGTGTCTTTTATACAATCTACTTCAGGTGTTCACATTCAGTTATGCCTCATATCACCCTACAAATAAGCAAATATTTATACACAGTCTTTAAAATTTTATTTATCATTAATTTCAAACACTGAATTTTCACTCTTATTATTTTATTATTCCCAGAGAATATTTTATAGGGATAACTCCAACATTTTAAATTATTTTGTACCAGTTTGTACCGAGGAATGGACTCCCATCAATATGGGCAGCGATTATTCAAAGAATCGGAAGTTGAAACAGAGAAAAGTGTCAAGCAAAGTGCAACCATCTGAACCAAGTCACTCAGTTGTTATTAGTGAGGCCAGTTATGGCTTGTCTGAGAGCAATAATGTGGCAAATTACATTACTGACAAACAAAAGGAACTCGTTCTAGAAACATGGAAAATAGTCCAGTGCAACATGACCAGAGTTGGTGTTGTGATGTTCATGAAGTAAGTTATAAACTGTATATATTCTATATTATGTGTGTATGTCATATACATACATATATACATGTACACACATGCACACGCACACACATTTTTATTTTGTCATATGCTCAGTTACCTGATATCAGATTTTCTATCAGAAAAGGTTGATAGCCCCTTATTTACCTATAATGTATATGTGTCTGCATCTTTGCATAAACTGTATGTATGCCAGTGTGTAGCTGATATGTGTGTGAATATATTTATGAGATATATATGTACTTCTAAATGGATAGGCATATGGGTGGAAATGTGTGTCACCTTTCATTATTGTTATTTAGATGACTTCATCCATAACTCACACTGCCTTTTTTCTCTCTATTGAAGCCAATTTTGAACTCCTTTAGAAAATTATGTTGCTATTTCTCATAGATCGAGTTATCACCCCCTCGCTGGTTCTATTCCGCGTGCTATATATGTATCTGTTGGTATGTGAAATATGCACAGGTATAGCAGTGAAGGCAATAACATCATCATCGTTTTATATATATATATGTAAAGACCATGCAATACAAGGTAATGAGAATTAGTCTCAGGTACATCACACAGCCCTTACAATAAATATAAATATTACATATATGTGCCAGAGGGAAAAAGAGAAAACAGAACGGAGTAGAATGTTTAAGAGAAGATTTATGGATATGTTAACATGTGTGTGTGTGTGTGTGTGTACGTCATGTATATAGAATAATAGACAGGCTGTCATGAGAACAAAATGTATGTGTATATAGGCATGGATGTATGCATGTATGTTAAGTACATATAGGAATAGCAATGAAGGAGAGAGTGAAGGAGTCAAAAAGTTAGAAGAATGAGTTGGTTGCTGTACATGTTGTATGTGAAGTTGTGGCTGTAATGCTGCCTTGGTCACTTGGTACAGGAGTTTTTGCAAGTTGTATATCTGCTGTTGATCCAAGGTGAAGTAATTCATGAACAGTGAGGTGTTGGAACCAGGATGAGTTGCTTGTGAGCTGTGTATGTAGAGATAATGTTGACGAAGTTAAGAATATGATGGTGGCGACGAAGAAAGAGATCACCATAATGGTGTTGGACGAAGTTGGTAAGTCTCAACATGGCTACTGTCACTGGAACTGGCTGTATCTTGTGTGGTCAGTGGCTAGACCTCAAAAGGTCTGGAACCAAATCGTTGAGATGAGGAATATCAGGGTTTTTATAAGGAGCTATAGGCTCAAAACTGAATTGAGAACAGACTTTCTCCCGTGATTTTATTTAGAAGCTCTGATTGATTATACGCTGCAAATTGATACAACAAAGTAAGAGACAAATTGCACCAATACCAACCAATCAGAGTAGTGGACACAACGGGATCCAAGTAGAGGCCAAAGGCTAGCTGTTACCTGCTATGTTTGAATGCATGTGTATATAATAAAGGGGAGAGAGGAATTTCACTTGAGTGTTCATTACATATATATATGTACCATGAGATGTGCTATATATATATATAGCACATCTCATGGTAGATGTCTATCTTTGATGGTATGTAAATATATACACATTTATGCGTGCATGTATGCATCTATGTAAGTGCACATATGTATATATCTGTACCTAATCTTTTGTGATTATGGGTATTGGTATATAAATATTTACTCTTACATATATATATACACGCAGGAGTGGATGTGTGATAAGTAGCTTGCTTACCAGCCACACAGTTCCAGGTTCAGTCACGCAGTGTGGCAACCTGGGCAAGAGTTTTCTACTATAGCTTTGAGCCGACCAAAGCCTTGTGAGTGGATTTGGTAGACAGAAACTGAAAGAAGCCTGTTGTATATATATATACATATATATATATATATATATATATATACGAGCAAAATGACCCCTGTCCAATGGACGGTGCAGAGTTGTCAAACATTTAAACCAAATTTCCTTAAAACAATTTGTCTGACCGTCCTATAGGCCTCTCCTTTGAGAAACACTGATGTAACCTAAATTTGAGACACCAGTAAGCTTGGCAGGAAAGAAACATGCCTTTAAACAGTACAAAAACAACAAAAAGTGGAAGGTGCAGTTATGTACAGGTTGACAGAAGAAAAGCTGGACAAAAATGATGCATGAAAATGGGTTAGGTGGAGGTAAATCTAGAGGGACAAGCATGATGATTTTTTTTGCGCAAACTGCACATGCATTTTTCTCGTGTACGCATAGTATCAATCACAACAGCTGATGTACTTGCACATACAAATGCACATTCCCACGGCTTTATCAATCGCATTCTCACCTAGAATCAATTTTTGTAATTTTTTCAAGACTTATACACACCATAATACCGTCGATATCTACATATCAAATTTGAGCACAATCGGATGGAGTATCCAAGAAGACACACAAATAGACAGACAGAATAGATTTTATATAATATATAGGCTTGAAATGAGGAAAAGATGGACATCCAACAGCTGATGAAGGGTCGTTCTTTATGTTACTTGTCATGTTTTCCATTTGTTTCTCTTGTTGTTTGCATATTCAACTCATTTGTTTTCATTCTTCATGTTGTTTACAATTTGTGATAACCTGTACTCATATCAGCATATATATATATATATGTCAGTAAGGTGAGGGTTAACAACGAGTACAATGAAGAATTCTGAGTAGGGGTAGGGGTCCACCAAAGATCAGTCCTCAGCCCCCTCTTATTCATCATAGTTCTCCAGGCAATAACACAGGAATTCAAGACAGGATGCCCCTGGGAGCTTCTCTATGCTGATGCCCTTACTCTAATTGCTGAGTCACTATCAGAACTCAAGGAGAAGCTTCAGGTGTGGAAGCAAGGATTAGAATCGAAGAGCCTTAGAGTCAACCTAGCTAAAACCAAAGTCCTAATAAGTAGGAAGGCAGGCAAACCACAAATCCCTTCAGGTAGATGGCCATGCTCGGTCTGTAGTAGAGGCGTAGGTAGAAAATCTATAAGATGTACCCAGTGTTAGCTATGGACACATAAGAATATTATTATTGATTAGGATTAGAATTGAAAGTAAAATTTCCACTTATTTCTTATTCTTATTTTCTAAAATTTTTGTTGCGTCTTGCAGCATTTTCAATAGTAGTGAGTGTGTAAAATTGTAAGAAAATGACTCACCTCAGACACAACAGAATAAGCTTCAACACATGAACTCACATAAAGAATTTTGCAAACCAAATCCAAAAACGAAATATGTATGTATGTGTGTGTGTGTGCGTGTGTGTGTGTGCGTGTGTGTGTGTGTGTGTGTGTGTGTATGTATGTATGTATGTATGTATGGTGGTTGTTTACTCCTTATGCAAAGTTTGACCACTTCCTGTACCTACACCTTAACGCCATCATTGTATCTGATGTGGCTTTTTAAACCAGACAATGTTCTGAAAAGACACCCACATAGATTGCATATCCGATTTGGACCACCAAGAGCTGCAGATAAGTTCTGATCTTTGTGGATCTTAAAATGTCTTTTGAGGCCTCCGTTAGATTTGTGAACCTTCTGGCATACACTGCATTCAAAGGTGTGTACAGTCATATAGGCAGAATAGTTGGTGGAGGTTCGCTTTCCATGGGTTTGCAAATGAGATTTGAGGCCAGCTAAAGACAGGCATGGTCTGTCACAGACTGTGCATACAAAAACGTTATTATCATTCACCTTCTCGATTGTTACATTCTTCCTTAGATGTCTTTTGAGTCTTACTTGTGTTATCCTGGCCTCTTCAAATGCTTTCACTCCACTCCACACTTTTGTTCACCATCCACCTCGATCCGAAGCAAGGGTTTCTATATCTTCTGGAACCATTCCAAGCGACTTCATAGTAGTCCTTATGCCGTCCTTAAACCTTTTTTTTTAGGTTTACGCCAATAGCATTTCCTCTCTGCAAGCTCACCATAAAACAGTTGTTTCGGCATGCGTTCATCCGCCATTCAAACAATATGGCCACACCATCTCATTTGGTTCCTCAAAATCATAGCTTTAATTGAGGTGATGCCTGCAGATGCAAGGACATCTGTGTTTGGAGTAAAAGAACTCCATTTAATGTTTAAAATGCAATGAAAGCATTTTTAGTGGAATTGTTCTAACAATTTAAAATGCTTTTCATAACAAGTCCTTGTTTCACAAGAATACAACAGGGATGGTAAGACAAATGATTTGTAAAGAGCCAGCTTTGTATTCTTATTTATATGTCTCTGGCACCATACATGTGACTCAAAGCCAGCAAATGCTTTTACTGTCTTTTGAATTCGAAGGTGTATTTCTGTATCAAGTTTCCAAGGCAGACAAACGAATCGACAACCTCAAGTAATTTTCTCTTAACAAAAATTTTAGTGGGGGTTACTAACAGCACTACATGCAAGTTGGTGCATTACAACTGTTTTTTCAAGTTGGTAGTCAAGCCAAAATCATCACAAGGTAAGTCAAATGCAGATACAAGAGATTGTTGTTCGATATTTTATGTAAATATCCTCCTCAGAGTTTTAAAAAGCATGTGACAACACAACAGCAAAATATATTGCAAAGAGGGTGGATGCATCAAGGTCTCTTTGCTTCACTCTGTTTCCTATTTTGAGGGCTACTACTACTACTATTGCTACTACTGCTGCTGCTGCTACTACTATTATTAGTACTACTACTACTAGTAATGATACTAATAATAATTATAACAGTGATGCTTTATTCCTGTATGCATGTCCTCTATGCTGTTTCATTAATCTATAACCTCTCATTTTCCCTATTTGTTTCCAACAACAGAATATCCCATACTCTGGGATATCTCAGAAACAGTCATAAGACTGAATTTTTTTCCCAATGATAATAATGTATATGACTTGAAATGTTTGCCTTGCCTTAATGTTTGTTGTCCTCTTTAACAATTATATATCCGCTATATTGGATACATATGTAGTAATGGCCAGCAACGTTTTGCTGTTTCTATTAAGGCTGCCCTCAGTAGCTGCCCATCCTCCTCTGTTGAAAGTAGGTGGAATTATATCCTGGAAGCTTTGTATACCACATCAATAGATACTTTTGGCATGAGTGAAAAGTATAACCCAGATTGGTTCAGAGTTGGACTCACAGGGTTGGAACCAGTTATTGAAGCAAAGTGTGCAGCTCTGATGCAATACAAGAGTGATTCTTCTACAAAAACACTCAAAGAACTTAGAAAAGCAAGAAGTAAAACCCAACTGACTGCCAGACGCTGTGCAAATAGGTGTTGGCAGGAAATTTGCAGAGTATCCAGTCAGCTGCTGACAGTGGCAACACCTGTGGGATGTATGCTGGTTTGAAGAAGGCCTTCAGTCCATCTGCAACCAAGTCAGCTTCTCTAAAATCAATTACTGGAGATCTCATCAAAGACCAAAGCAAGCAAATGGATAGATGGGTGGAGTACTACCAGGATCTCTACTCACAGGAGACCACGGTCACTGAAGCTGCAATCAAGAGTGTCAAGATCTTGCCGGCCATGTGCGAACTTGACAATTTGCCATCCATAGCAGAGCTCACCAAAGGCACCGGTAAAAGATGGTATCCCCTAAGAGATCATCAAAGCCAGTAAAAACACCACCCTGCTTTGGCACCTTCATGAGGTTCTGTGTCAGTGCTGGGAAGAGGGTACAGTCCCTCAGGATATGCAGGATGTTAACATCATCACGCTTTACAAAAATAAAGGTGACCGTGGTGATTGCAACAATTACCGTGGAATCTCTTCTCAGCACTGTTGAAAAGACCTTTGCCTACATAATCCTGCCCAGGCTACAACTGCTTGCTTCTCGAATTTATCCAGAATCGTAGTGTGGCTTTAGAAGATACTTTCCATACGCCAACTTTAGGAGAAGTCCAGAGAGCAGAAAATGCCATTATATATGGCCTTCATTGATCTGACAAAGGCCTTTGACTTGGTCAGTAGAAAAGGCCTCTTTATCTTGCTTCAAAAATCAGATGTTCACTACAGTTGCTGAGGATCATCGATTCTTTCCATGATGATATGCAAGGCACCATACAGCACAATGGTTCAACATCAGCCACCTTCCAAATAAAGAATGGGGTAAAGGAAGGCTGTGTCCTTGCTCCTACATTATTTGGCATCTTCTTCTTGCTGCTGCTGCTGTCACATGCCTTTGAGACATCAGATGATGGAGTGTTTCTGCACAGTAGAAGTGACAGGAAACTTCAATCTCATGCATCTGCATGCCAAGACCTTAATCAGAAGTGTCCTGATCAAGGAGATGCTATTTGCTGATGATGCAACTCTGGTATCACACTTAGAAGAAGCCCTGCAAAGGCTCATCAACTGTTTTGAGCAAGCATGTGGTGATTTTGGCTTATTTATCAGCCTCAAGAAGACCAACATCATGAGTCAGGCTACATCAGACATCCCAGACATACTTATTGGAAACCACAGACTACAGGAGGTAGAGAAGTTTACCTACCTTGGCTCTACCATCACCTACAACCTATCCCTTGATGCCGAGCTCAATATATGCATTGGCAAGGCAGCTGCTGTGATGACCCAACTCTCCAAATGGGCATGGGACAACAATAAGCTGACCAAGACTACAAAAGTGAAGATTTACCAGGCATGTGTACTTAGCACTGTACTGTATGGAAGTGAGACCTGAACACCATACACACGCCAAGAGCGTTGCCTAAACATCTTTCACCTGCACTGTCTCCGGAAAATCCTTTGTGTCAAATGGCAGAATCATGTCCCCAACAAAGATGTCCTCAAGCAAGCAGGAATACCAAGCATGTTTGCACTCCTCACACAAAGACGTATGAGATGGCTTGGACATGTTAGCCGTATGGAAGATGGCAGAATCCCCAAGGACATACTCTACGGAGAGTTTGCTAGGGGCACTAGGTCTGTTGGAAGACTGTTCTTATGGTACAAGGATATCTGCAAAAGAGACATGAAGGCCTGCAAACATCAATATTACCAACTGGGAAGCAGTTGCCAGAAACCGTGGAGATTGGCGACGCACCATAGAAGAGGGAACACAAAGGTGTGACAGAGGGAGAGAGGAGAAATGGAAAGACAAGAAAAGATGTCAACAAGAAACTATGACACTACAACCAGCCAGGAAAAGTCTTTGTTACATCTGCGTCGCCTGCCAGAGGGAGTGTTTGTCCAGGATAGGACTACACAGCCACAGCAGGAGATGTATTAGGACATGAAATGTAAAAGTCGGACTAGCTATTTTATGTGCAACTCCATTTTCTCCTGAGACAAAAAGGATGCCAACAACAATAACAATATATATCAGATATATATGAAGTAATGGCCAGCAACTGTAGCATCAGCATCAGTAACAACAACAGCAATAGCTGCAGTAACAATGACAATATGTCAGAGTAGCAAGTAGTTGCAGTAAAACCATTGCCGCCAGCCACAAAATCCCTAGTGGGAGAAAGGAGTCCATTGCCAACACTATCGCCCCCTGTGGCAGCAAACAAACAACTGTAACAGCAGGACTTAAGCAACTCTCACAAATGACAGCAGCAACAGAAGTAGCAGTAGTAGAAGCATGGAAAAGGGCTGCTCAGGAGTTAGAATTACAAAATCTTTTCAGTAGTCATATTGGACAAAAAGCATAAGTACTTGAAAGAATCCCAACAGCACATCAACCGAGTCAGAGGAGAGCAAAAGCACAGAAGAATGATGATGCACATCTGTACATCGTTGAAGCAACGTACACAGGAACAGGCCTCCTTAGAGCAAGCCAAACTGTGCTTGAAACACATTTGGCAAAACAGATTTTGTTACATATTCCAGCCAATATTATTGTAAGCAAGTGAATGTTCAGTCGAAGACTCTATTCCAGAAGCAAGCACTCAACAGTTCCACATAGAAGTGACAAATTTACACTAATACCAATTTATCTGGGACTAAAAGTGACCAGGATAAAAAAAGAAAAAAACCCCACTAACCTTCCACTAAAACTATGCTTCTGGGGATGGGAGTGAAATATGTAATGTCAGGGGGCTCTAGAAGCTGCTAGAAATGAAGATTCTGAAAGGAAAATTGGGTTGGAAATTCTTGAGACACTAGACACGGTCCCCGATCAAAGAGACATCCTGGGAGAGTAGAAGTCCAAATGTCACAAATGCAAGTACATCGGTCCTCTCAGGGCCTTCTGTCCCAACAATAACAACATAAAGTGGCAACTGAAAGAAGGTCTCCATTACTGCCAACACACATCATAACAATAACAACTACAACAGCAGCAACAGTAGCCTGCAGTGCCATTTGTAAAACTGGAAACAACAACTGTAAAAACACCATCAACTGTGAATAAAATATTAACAAAAGAAGCACCGACCCCAAGGCAACAGAAAGCTCCAAAACAACAATGATACTGTCCCTCACCCCTGCTAAGGTATGTCTTTTATTGATTTGGACCACTCGGACATATTTTGTGCCGAAAGTGATGTGCGACTCTGAATGATATAAAAAGCGACTAACTGAAGGAAAGCAAACATTGTACCAACAAAATGGTTGGGAGGTTTGAGGGAAGACGAGAGCTGCGTTTAAACAACGATACACCAATACCACCTTCAACAAAGTAGCAACACTATCAGCAACATCTTCGTCACCACCTCACCACCACCATCACAAGCATCACCAACATTACAAACACAAACACAACCTAATTCACATGCGTGCACGCACACACACACACTCACACATATACACACACACCAACTGCCAGAATACCACACCGATATGATCAAAAACAGAAATAAATAATTGCACAGCCATAGACACAAGCAACTAAATTTTAATGAATCCCATACATCAACACGCAAGCACCAAATCACACTTGTGGGGTTATGGTGAATATCTGTTGTTATGTGTCGGATGGATCTGGCTGTTAGCTGAGTGCAGCATGAAGATCATCTTCATTTTACCTTCCTTTGGCAAAGAAGGGCAGGTAATCTTTATGTCTGATGATTTTAGCAAAAGAGGTTGTGTGGTAGACGAGATTGAAAGGACTGAAGGCAGACACCTTTGTTTGTGGCCAAACCTCACCAACCTTTTCAAATTTTACTTGTAAAGAAAAATGAGGCTGGGGAGAGAAGTACTATCTTTCGGAAAATTTCTTGAAAAGAAGTTGAGAGTGGTGAGCAAGATCCAAGTGAACATGTGCCTATAGATTGGAGGAAGATAACTGGCAGAAGGCACTTATCATCATCGTCAGCGTGACCGTGGTTTTCAGGGGGTTTTATGAGTAGCCCTCAGAGTTCTCCAACTTTTTCAGGAATTATTCCTAGTTTGAGATTTTTTGGCTTCTTTGCCTTTGTCCTTTTCTGTTTATGTTATTTAGCCCTATATCACCTGCAGCTGCCCCCAATGATTTTTGTCAACTCTTAATGGTTATTAAGCAAATCATCATCATCATCATCACCAAAGGCGGAGGCGTGGCTCTGTGGTAAAGAGTATGCTTCCCAGCCACACAGTTCCCAGTTCAGTGTTTCTGCATGTCACCTTGGACAAGTGTCTTCTATTATAGCTTAGACCAAGCCTTGTGAGTGGATTTTGTTGATGGAAACTGCAAGTATATATATATATATATATACATATATATATACACACACACATACACACACACACATATATCTGTGTGTATCATTGTGGTTCCCCACCACCACCGCTTGATAACCCAGTGTTTGCGTGTTTATGACCCTGTAACTTAGTGCTTCGGCAAGAGAGACCGATAGAATAAATACTAGGCTTTAAAAATAAGTACTGGGTCTTGTCGTTTGACTCTTCAAAGCGGTGCCCCAGTATGACCGCAGTCTAATAACCGAAACAAGTAAAAGATAAAAGATCATCAGTATTACTACTACTACTACTGCTGCTGCTGCTGCTGCTGCTGTTGCTGTTGTTGTTGTTGTTGATGATGATGATGATGATGATATCTTTTTTCAGTCTTTTTGAGACCCATCCAGACGTTCAAGATGTGTTCATGCCATTTCGTGGTCTGGCAGCAGAAGATATGAAGCAGAACTCACGTTTAATCTCTCATGCTCTTCGGGTAATGGGGACAGTTGAGAAATGTCTTGCCCGTATAAATGAACCAAGGAGACTCGAAGATATGCTCAAGAATCTTGGCGCCCGACATGTCATGTACAATGCTAAAGTGGATTACATTGATGTAAGTATGTTTGTTGTTGTTTGCTGTTGTTGTGTTGTTTTGCTGTTTTGTTGGTCAGTCTCTTAATCCATCGGGTCTAGACACCACCACCAAAAACTCTGACGTCATCAACCCACTCCACATATACTCGTAATAATGAGAAATTGGACTTCAACTGAAGGTTGACAGAACACTCATTAATTCAAGTGGTTGGCTCTTTTTCTCCTTTAGCACCTTTTTACAGAAATGCAGACATACATTTTTATCATTACTCAGGCTTTTGGGTAATATATATATATATATATATATATATACACACACACACACACACACACACATATATATATATATATATATACACACACACACACACACACACATATATATATATATATATATACACACACACACACATATATATATATATATATATATACGATGGGCTTCTTTCAGTTTCAGTCTACCAAATCCACTCACAAGGCTATAGTAGAAGACACTTGCCCAAGGTGCCACGCAGTGGGAATGAACCCGGAACCGTGTGATTGGTAAGCAAGCTACTTACCACACAGCCACTGTGCATGTGCATGTTAATATTAAAAAAAAAACTTTGCTCGTGTATCTGCTTTTGTTTTTATTTCTGTGTGTGTATGGACGTTATGCTTGATCGTATGATAATGCTGGAAATTACAAACTTACTGCAAATATCATATTTGTATTCTACGTCATCAAAATATTTGTTGCAAATACTTTTACCATTTGACAAAATTTTGAAAGATAATGTACGAGAAAAATATAGAAAAGATTATTATTATTGAGTGAGAGTGCAGTGCATGCCATCAAAGTGATACTGGGGCACAAATATATGTAGCCCAGTATACCCATCATGACAACCCTTCTGATAAGGGTACACCAGGTACATGCATCACAGCCTTATGTGCATGACATGGTGATCTCATATCAAGATAAATAGCGCATGACCTTGCATATGGGGCCAAGTTAGAATCTTCTTCAAGTAGCCCATCCCACTCAAAAGGGCATGGGCATATTAATATTTTTTTGTGCGCGAATTAACACATCCTTTTTCAATGATTATTTTCAACAACTTCACCTAATTCTAGATTTGTTGTTTCTGTTACAGTTAATTGGTCCTCAGTTCATTCTGGCTATCAAACCTGAAGTTGGTGACCACTGGTCCCTGGAAGTTGAAGAAGCTTGGTCAGATCTCTTTAAGTTAATTACACATATCATGAAAGCTGCTATGGCGTTTTAAAAATCATTTTCAACCAACCAAAACTGGTTTATTTTTGATTCGTGGTCGAGTTGTGATTGTCGGTTGATGTCCACCCACCGAAACAACCAATGAATATCTGAAATTTGCCAAATGCTAAAAAATAGAATGGAACAAGAATTCTCTTTTCATTTCTATTTTTTGTTATTTTTATCATAAATAATTGTCATCTTTGGCAACATCATCATGAAACGACGAAGGAAGCTTCTATGTTGCAACCTATCTTGATAGAAACAGTAAGCAAATCTCCTTCATGCCACGTCTCATAGCTTTAAATACAGAAAGAACACATTAGTTAATATAATGCTAGATAAGCCTAACAAAGACATGACTGTGACTGAATGACATGGATCACATGTTTTCTCAATAAGAGTGGATTTGCAGCTCAACATCAACAACAATCATTATCATCATAGATGGGAGCGATCAACAAAATTCATATTCATAATCATCCATGTTTCTCTAACAAGAGCAACAGCATCAACAACAATGAGTGACAAGAATGTTTCTCAAGAATAAATACTCCCGTTACAGTTTTCATTACCCACATCTTAATCTGCCTCTTTTCTTTCTTCTCTGTAACTTGGTCTCTTCCCCCCCCCCTCTCTCTCTCTCTCTCTCTCTCTATATATATATATATATGGTGGTTGTTTACTCCTTATGCAAAGTTTGACCACATCCTGTACCTACTCCTTTGCACTATCATGGCATTTGATGTGGCTTTTTAAACCAGACAATGTTCTGAAAAGACACCCACATAGATTGCATATCCGATTTGGACCACCAAGAGCTGCAGATAAGTTCTGATCTTTGTGGATCTTAAAATGTCTTTTGAGGCCTCCGTTAGATTTGTGAACCTTCTGGCATACACTGCATTCAAAGGTGTGTACAGTCATATAGGCAGAATAGTTGGTGGAGGTTCGCTTTCCATGGGTTTGCAAATGAGATTTGAGGCCAGCTAAAGACAGGCATGGTCTGTCACAGACTGTGCATACAAAAACGTTATTATCATTCACCTTCTCGATTGTTACATTCTTCCTTAGATGTCTTTTGAGTCTTACTTGTGTTATCCTGGCCTCTTCAAATGCTTTCACTCCACTCCACACTTTTGTTCACCATCCACCTCGATCCGAAGCAAGGGTTTCTATATCTTCTGGAACCATTCCAAGCGACTTCATAGTAGTCCTTATGCCGTCCTTAAACCTTTTTTTTTAGGTTTACGCCAATAGCATTTCCTCTCTGCAAGCTCACCATAAAACAGTTGTTTCGGCATGCGTTCATCCGCCATTCAAACAATATGGCCACACCATCTCATTTGGTTCCTCAAAATCATAGCTTTAATTGAGGTGATGCCTGCAGATGCAAGGACATCTGTGTTTGGAGTAAAAGAACTCCATTTAATGTTTAAAATGCAATGAAAGCATTTTTAGTGGAATTGTTCTAACAATTTAAAATGCTTTTCATAACAAGTCCTTGTTTCACAAGAATACAACAGGGATGGTAAGACAAATGATTTGTAAAGAGCCAGCTTTGTATTCTTATTTATATGTCTCTGGCACCATACATGTGACTCAAAGCCAGCAAATGCTTTTACTGTCTTTTGAATTCGAAGGTGTATTTCTGTATCAAGTTTCCAAGGCAGACAAACGAATCGACAACCTCAAGTAATTTTCTCTTAACAAAAATTTTAGTGGGGGTTACTAACAGCACTACATGCAAGTTGGTGCATTACAACTGTTTTTTCAAGTTGGTAGTCAAGCCAAAATCATCACAAGGTAAGTCAAATGCAGATACAAGAGATTGTTGTTCGATATTTTATGTAAATATCCTCCTCAGAGTTTTAAAAAGCATGTGACAACACAACAGCAAAATATATTGCAAAGAGGGTGGATGCATCAAGGTCTCCTTGCTTCACTCCATTTTCCATGGCAAAAGATTCAGAGAGCCTACCACCAAAGTTAACTCTAACTTTCCTATCTTGATGCAAATCCCTGATCATATTTACAAATTTTTATGGGCAACCTATTTTCTTAGAATTAGCTACAGAGCATTTCGATTAACAATATCGAATGCTTTGCTCAAATCAACAAAGCAATGGAATAGAGCAAGATTCTGTTCAATGCACTTTTCTTGTAATTGTCTGATAGTAAAGATACAATCAGCTGTGCCCCTGGAGGAAATAAACCACACCGAGACTCAGATACAATATTTAGAACTATGAAGGTATTTAAATGTTCTAACAAAATGCAGGCAAGTACCTTTCCAACTATAGACAAAAGCAAAATCCCACGAAAATCACTACACAGATCCTTTGGCCCCAATTTATACAAAGAGACTAAAATGGCATCAATCCAGTCTTGAGGCACTTTTTCAGTTCTCCAACAGTGACAAATTAATGTATTTATGAGTTTAAACATTTTGTCACCCCCATATTTCAAGACTTCCGCATAGATTCTGTAAAGGGAACTGGTTGCTTCTTTACACTTTTGGGGTGCAACTTGGGTGCAACGCAATTTCCTTTCTTTTTGTTTCTAGAAACTACCAGTCGGTAACAAAACGCAATTTTAAAAATATATATGATTCTTTATTCAACAATGAAACACGATGGTATACTGGTATCCACCTAGTTTAACACAGCAAGGCTGAATTCTAACGTTTGTAAGTTTCTTACAATTCAGCAGCAACGGAACAGGTCAAATCCTAAGCGTCTGGGACAGGAGAATAGGCTGATCACACGTTTAAAAATACGTCCGTTCTCTTCTATCGCCGTGTCTCAAGTCAACGACGCTATTAAGGAATGCGATAGAATTTCTTCAGTCTGTAGCGCATGTGCATGAGGGAACTTCCTTATGCCTTTCCAGAAGGTTCCAACCCCGCACACGCACACTGAAGAATGACGTTGTGTGTGCGCACACTGGAATATGACGTCACTACAATTCCATCAGCCCTTGGAGACTTATTATTATTCAGCTTATTCACAGCTAAATAAATCTCATTTAGAGTTGGTTCAAATGCCATCTCTTCTATAACTGAAAGGTGTTTGATTTTTTCTATCGCCCTCATGTCAGCGGATGATGGTCTATTCAAAAGTGCAGAGCAATGTTCTACCCAGTGCTTATGAATAGAAGCAGTGTCAGTCAGAAGCAAATGTCCATTTGCTGTTCTCACTGGAGCTATTGAAGAAGATTTTGGGGGCCGTATACCTCTTTAACATAAGAGTACAAACCCTTGGCATCATTTTTATAAGCTGCTTCTTGTGCCCCTTTTGCTCTATCATTCCACCATTCCTTAGAGCAGTCTGCACTTTCCTTTTCAGCTTTCTGTAAGCTTCATTTGAGTTGGGGTTCAAGGACTGAGAAAGAAGTGTATTGCCTAAGTTTTGTTTTTCTAAAAGTAGATCAAGAATTCCTGCTGAACTATCTGAGAACCAGTCACTGGACTTACGTGATTTAAATCCCAGTGATGAACTAATAGCCTGAAATACGTTTTTGTTTTGAAATCTTCCCATAGATTGTTTGGGTCAAGATTGATACTTTCTATAGCGTTGTGGAATCTTTGCAAGTTGCTTGATAATTTAAAGTTTGCAACATTTAACTTTTTGGGTACCTTAGGACCAGACTGTTGACTTTTAGGCATTATCAAAAAATCTATTTTTCCATGCACTAGACGATGGTCAGTCCAGCTCTCTGCTCCTCTCATGGCCCAAATGCTAGAAACGTCTTTCATATCACCGTTTCTGATCAAAATATAGTCTATGAGATGCCAGTGCTCAGATCTTGGGTGCATCTAGATGGTTTTATATTTAATTTTCTGCTTAAACAGAGTATTGGTGACAACCAGATTATTCTCAGTACAAAACATCAAAAGGGCTACTCCATTTTTATTATGTTTTCCAATCCCATGTCAACCTAAAACAGGCCATGAAATGCAGTCCTTTCCAACTCTTGCATTGAAATCTCCTAATATGACCTGCTTGTCTGAAATTGGTACTTTCCTCAATAATTGTGCTAGATCATCATAAAACTGTCCTACAATTTTCATTAGCATGGGATATTGTTGATGCACAAATACTGACAACGGTAAGAAACCTACCATTTGACATGGTTTGTTCTGATACACTACTTGGAAGCTCTGCAATGGAGGATACTAATGTATTCTTGAGAGCAAACCCAACACCAGATTTTCTATGCTGACCCTTAGATAGGCCTCTCCAAAAGATAGATTGTTTGACCACAGTGGCAGGATGACGACCAAGCCCAGCCTGTGATACACTGAGACACCTGCTGAGCCAGACCTATTACTCTGACATTCGTAAGCCTTTTTAGCCATCGACTGAATCTGTTTGAGACATTTTAAAGTAAGTTACAAGAGCATTTTTAAGTTTCTGCCAACCAACCAATTCAATGATTTTACTAAGATTTGGTGTACAAGAAGTGCTTGTGCAGATGAATAATTTTCAGACGGTGTAGCTTGCACTGCATTATCCCCACCTATTGGCCCAAGAAGAGTTTCACCGGTGTGAGATGAAAATTGAAAAAACCAGGAACTTCCAAGGCCTCGGGTTTTATTTCAGAGATCTCCCTCTCCTAGGTAGATTACCAACTCAGGTTAAAGAGCTTCTACCTGCCCCTAAGGTAAGCTATCCTATTCCAGACACCAAACCGACATTCAAACACTCTATAAAGTGATCAAATATCACTCTGGTGACCAACGCAGAGTAGCTCATTCATACATAAAAAAAAAGAAGAAAAGTACGATATGTGATTTGCAAATCTAAATAAGAATTAAATATAAATTATATAAATATAAAAAAATAAAAGATATGTAATTTTTAATATACACACACACACACACACATATATAAATATATATATATATGTATATATATATATATATATATATATGCAGTGGAGGCACAATGGCTAGGTATTTAGGGCAGTGGACTCGCGGTTGTAGGATCACGATTTTGATTCCCAGACTCGGCATTGTGAGTGTTTATTGAGCGAAAACACCTAAAGTTCCACGAGGTTCCAGCAGTGGGTGGTGGTGAACCCTGCTGTACTCTTTCACCACAACTTTTTCTCACTCTTTCTTCCTGTTTCTGTTGTACCTGTATTTCAAAGGGCCAGCCTTGTCACACTCTGTGTCATGCTGGATCTCCCCTAGAACTACGTGGAGTGCTCAGCCACTTGCACGTTAATAAATGAGCTGCGACGTCACTGGTGCCAAGCTGTATCGGCCCTTTTGCCTTTCCCTTGGATAACATCGGTGGCATGGAGAGGGGAGACTAGTATGCATGGGCGACTGCTGGTCTTCCATAAACAACCTTGCTCAGACTTGTGCCTCAGAGGGTAACTTTCTAGGTGCACTCTCATGGTCATTCATGACCAAAGGGGGTCACAAATATATATGTACAGGACATCACCAATAGTAAACAACATGAAATACAAAAGCAAATAATGAGAGAAACAAATGGAAAACAGAACAAGTAACATAAAGAACGATCCTTCATCAGTTGTCAGCTGTCTATCTACTCCTCATTTTGAATGCTTGAAATGAAGAGTAGACAGACAGCCGACAACTGATAAAAGGCCGTTCTTTATGTTACTTGTCCTGTTTTCCATTTGTTTCTCTCATTGTTTGCGTATTGAACTCATTTGCTTTTGTATTTCACGTTGTTTACTGTTAGTGACGTCCTGTATCCATATATGCATATGTATAGTAAAATTCAGATTCAGATGAATATGGTACCAGAATTTAGTATGGTATTATCCATACAATTTCAAAATGGGGTGATTATAATCAAAATAAGCAACAAGGATATCCAGAGGTAATGCAGTATGATCGTTTCATGTGACTCCATTTTCCCCACCAGTTTTTTTATCTCTTTCTCCATGCTCCTCTCACATTCTTCCTTCTCTCTCTAGTTTTAAATGTCTTTATTTGATCTTCCTTTTAGATATGTGTGTGCTTGTGTGCATACATATGTAACTGGTTAAGTTACAATTAAATTGTTCAAACTCTGCGAGACAGTAATAATCAACATGGAAAAAGGAAAAATATTGTTTACTCGTACTTGGAATCAGTATACAAGGTTTAGTGGTAGTCAGGAGATTAGTGGTACAATAGAAATTAAGCACTTCGCCCTTAGGAATAGGTCTGGCAGGAAAATCTGCTTGCCAAAAAGGTTAAGTCATACAGAGTGTGGAAGCAATGTAAAACTGACCGCTGATGTTCTCTCAGAGTTCCTACTTATACCTATGGGATAAACTCAAAGTGTGTTCAACAACAAAGGAATGTATATACTTTATCTATCATAACCTCAAAATGACCGTAGAATTTTACTCAAACAAAGGAACTTATCTAAATTTGACCTCGTAAATTTTTCTGTACTATCTCTGGAACAAAAAAAAAAGATGTTGGAAAATCCAGGTTAAAATTAGAAACAATCTCTTACACACACATACAACATTAACAGTGAAGCCAATAAGCCAACAATCTAGGTATAACTGACAGGGTAAAAATATTATATAAGAGGAATGCCTTCATCACAATCAAGGACCATAAACAAAACTTTGCTTCTAATTCCAAATGCTGCCTGATCCACCTGGCCAAATCCGAGATAAGTGTAAGGAAAATCAATGACGACATAAGGAGAGCCTCCAACCTCTCCCTAGGGCACAATACCTATGAAGTAATTTCATGGTTTAATGCAAAACAGGTGAAAAGTAGGGCAAGTTTCACCCAATTCTACATAGTTGACTTTACCTGTCTATATTGAATGGATTACTGATCAAAGCACTTTCCTTTGCTAGGGGCTTCACTGATATTAGCAATAGAGACATAGCTGTCATTATGCACACCAGGAAAATGATGCTGTTTAATAAAGGTTCGACCTGGGTCAAACAAACTGACCCCAATGGCTGTTTTGATGTGGTGAGGAGCCTACAATAGCGCCGACATTTGTGATCTAATTGGGCTATATCCCGGAAACCTTAGAGAAGAAGTTCCCTTTAGTCCTCTTTGGTCTCTACAGAGACGATGACCATCTCTAGAGGAGCCAACGGGCACACTCTTGACAGACTTAGGAAGTACCTGACTAGTGCCCCAGGCTCCATGGGACTCAAAATAACAACTGAGACCAACTTCACAATTGTAACCTTCCTGGATGTCACACTAGACTTGAGCTCCTGTTCATACAGGTCCTGCAGCAAATCAGACCAGAGGCTGTCCTACATCAACACAGCTTCATGCAGCTTGTCCATCATGTTTAGGAGCCTAGTGAAGGATGTCAGCAAGAGGATCTTGAACCTATCCTCAAATCAAGAAATTTTTGACGTATCGGCCCTCCATTACAGTGAGACCCTGGTGTTCAGTGGGTCTAAGGACCACATCTCCTATATGCTGGGCCTCACAAAAGGGAGGTAGTTTGGTTTGCATCATCCCACTTCTCCCACAACATTAAAACTTGTGTGGGAAGGATATTCCATAGCTTAGTAGACAAGCATTTCGTGCAGACACAGAGATGGATGTTTGTTCAATAGGCACAACCTAATAGTCTCCTTTAGCTGTGCACCCAACATTAAAAAAATACTTGTGAACACCGCTGAAATGTGAGTAGGGGCTGGTTTCTCATACAGGGAGTACAATGAGTACCCAGTGAGGGAGGGCAAAACGAGGCTGAGAAGGGTCATACGACACATGTGAGGTAGTGGCGGTATTTGGCTCTCACAACAAGAATAATAGCAGCAGCAGCTCATCCAACAACATTGGCAACAACAATGATAACTCTGGAGGCGGTGGCAGCAGCAACACATTAAGCGGCAGAGACACCAATACCGACAACTACGACCGCAGCACTACAGCCGAAGATGACAGCCACGCCAGCACCAGTGGAACTACTGATCCAATGCCCAGAAATAACAGCACCGACAGCAACAACAACAACAGCAGGTCCATAGCCAACGAAAGAAATACCAGAGGCAATAATACTACTAGCACTCAAATTCAGAAATATATATGGGTAAGTGTTGCAATTTGATCCCCTGTGACTGCCGGTCTTATTCTACAGTGGATGGTTTGGAACCCAAAGTGCGTTGGACACTCCTATGACCAACATCTGTGCCAGTGGCTGTAAAAAACATCTTTCAAGCATTGGGCCTCATGGAAGCAAAGACAAACGACCAAGATCTTTGGCAATATGCTGTGCTTCAGAAGAAGACCCATCAAGCTAAGTGAAATCATAGTTGTGGTGGATACTGGTGTCATGCAGCTGGTACCTATGCTGCTGGCAAGTAAACACACTCATTACACTCGGGGAGAAGTTGGCATTAGGAAGGGTATCCAACTATAGAAACCATACCAAATCAGACTGGAGTCTGGTGCAGCCCCTCAGCTTACCAACCCTAGTCAAACTGTCCAACTCATGCCAGCATGGACAATGGACATTAAATGATGATGATGTTGATGATGGTGATGATGATAATATCTTTGTGAATATATTTCTTCTTGCTGAGATTTCCTTCAACAGCAACAAACCTAAATTCCCAGACACGCAAAAGAGCAAATGACAATACACACACACACATATGCATACCCCATACATGTGTATGTAGTGCATGAAAATGAAGAGAATTAAGTGAAGACATTGAGTAAGATGCTTCATTCTGAAATACAAAGTCAACAAACCCTCATTAACAATAAATTTACCTCCAGTCCATAAGTTATATACATAGGAAAAAGAAAAACCCTATTTTAGATTATTTGGTCTAAGACATAGAATAATGATCAAGAAGTGTAGAATTTGCTGTATAACAAGATTTTGTGTTGCTTCTATTCATATAAGTTAACGACACCAAGGTCTTGGGATGTTAAACCAGTTCTATTATGCAGCAATTTTGCTTTCTATATGATTTAAGCTATGTACACATGGTACTTTATTTGTATTGCAATAAGCATTTTCTTTGTACCTTCAGTAATATTAAAACGAAAGGATCATCATCAGCATCAGCATCACTGTTTATTGTATGTTTTCAATGATGGCAGAGTTGCACAGTACAACAGGAGCTACCAAAGTCAGTGGGATTGAACTAAACTCCTATGTCTGCTTTGGAACGGTTTCTTTGGCTGGATGTTCTTACTAATGCTAACCACACTGAGTACTTTTTATGTGACACCAGCACCAGTGACATTATCAGGCAACTTGCTGGACATGGTCCCTCAAATGAAGTGGAATGTGGTATTGAAAAAAGTGACTTTAAGCTGGACAATCAAAAGTATGGCAGATGGACAAGTTCCTTGCTGCAGGGGAGATAAATGGTTAAGTTTTTGAGAGCATAAAAGGATAGTGGTTCATAGAGATGGGGATAGAGTTGTGGAAGTGAGATTTGTCAGGGACAGATTGGGTACATAATCTCATTATTTGCTTAGATGGACAAGTATTCTTAAATACAGCAAATTACCAATCCTCTCAGTTCTTTGCTTTCTCTTCCATGAGACTCAACACCCAGAGGTCATTCTTCATTATTTCATCCCATGTCTTTCAGTAGAGCTACATTTTGGATATCTTGAGAAACTCTGTGTCAGAAGAAACTACACTGTCATCATCCATGTATCAATTTTGGCCAAACTGCATGTGACATTCACAGCTGGACACCACTACATCCAACAAGAGATAAGGGGCTGCAATGTTGTACAGCACATGTTCATAATAGAAAATGGCTGAATATTTGATCTTCAATTTTTCAGCACTATTCTAATTGTTGTACACCTGATGTAACAACCGGATGTTTGTTTGAAACCATTTATGGAGGAGTTTCAAGGGTACTGGGGATCTGTAGGTAATTCTAAAGGTTTACTTCAAAAACAAAATATAACAAACAACAAAAAAAAGAAATCATTTTTCAATACAGAAATGAAGACAGCAAAACAATTTTTACATATTACAATATTAATTAAATTTTTCTTTCTGATAGAAATAAATACACAACTGAAGTGAAATAACGAAGAAATACAAAGGAGATGATTAGAATACAGGGGGAATAACGATACAAAATACAGGGACAACTTGGGTAAAGTTGGAGTATTATGCAAAAAATGCATAAAATGTGTAAGAGCTCTGTCCTTCTGATGTCTCACTGACTCTTGTAATTCTTGTAGATACATATGTATGCATGCATACATACAAGTATGCTTGAGTGTAAATATATGCGTGTGTGTATGTGAATGTGCACGTGTGTATGTGTATGCATGCACTTAGGAAGGGTACAATTTGGATAAAACCTGAACATTTTGATGAAAAGTTACTAGGAAGTCCTGTGCACAAAACTTTTGGGAATGGGAAAAAATTACATTTTTTACAAAAACAAAAACTTTGTTGAGTTTAAGAACAATAACTCTTGATTTGGAACTGAATAGTTATGTCAAGGAAAAATCATTTTGGAAATCCAGCTTAGAAGAGACATCATAAATGAAATGGACAGAGAGTGAGAAAGAGAAGTTTTATATATACATATATATATATATTGAGAGAGAGAGAGAGAGAGAGAGAGAGAGAGAGAGAGAGAGAAAGAGAGAAAAGGACAGAAATAACAAAAGGATAAAAGACTGAATAGATAACTGTGGGAAGCAATGCTGGGAAAAAGGAAGCAAGGTGTCATTTCTGTAAAGCAGCTTGCATCAGTATTTTAAAAAGTACTTCACACTCTAGTATTTGGGAAACTCCTGATCTCACCCTCTGTCATGGGACTGGTGTAGTAATTTAATGACTCATCAGTTGCAATGGTAAGGGCAGGACCAAATTTACTCAATTTAACATCATAGAATTTTATCTGTGCAAAAAGTAATTGACTCAGGGACTGGAGTTTGCTGATATTTCAAACCAGAAAACATTCTTCATTGATAAGGATTCAGCATGTTCCAAATAATCTAACACAAACAGTTCCTTTGTCTTCCCATGACAAAGGAACCAAGGGAATAAGATCATTTAATAGTCCCAATGTCTGCAACCTCATTGGAGGCTCTTATTGGATGCACTGCGTATGAAGCTTTCATCGACAACATTATCAAGCTTTTCAAATACCTTGGGTTTAGTATCACAGCAGAAACCAATCTCACTATAGTCAGCTTCTGGTTATGTGACCATATATTTAGGTACTAGGTCATACAAATGTTTCTACAAACCCATTAGGAAGCTCACCGACATTTAACATCAGGTTTTGCCAACCAGAACTAATGCTAAAGAACTTAGTTCAGGAAATGAATATAAGAATCTCAAACCTAGATGACAGGTCTGAGATTCCAGGCCATCCTATCTTTGATAGAGTGCCCCATTACAACAATGCTCTAGCAGCAAGCAGCTCTCAGGAGATCCCTTACACACACAACCCAAACTCACCAAAAGACAACACTATCACAATCTGATCTGGTTCATATTGCATTTAATTTTAAATGTGGTATAGTTAAGGTCTTCCTTAATTTGCTTGATAAGTATTTTCCTCAAACACACAAGTATAGACACCTTTGAAATAGACATATGCTTAAGATTGCCATTAGTTGCACAGCAAACATAAAGAGTTTTCTTTCACACAAATCCACTCTGAATGCTGAGTGTGAAGCACTGAAGTGGTTCATGCAGAGATTCCTTTGTTTGCTTAATGATCAGTGCAGCACAGTCTGTTGAGATGGTCAAACAATGCATCCAACATAAAAGTGCTACACTAGAATCCCAAAGGTCCCCCACTTCAATAAATGCTTGCACAACCACACAACATTGCTGTAGAACAGCATTACTCTGATGAAGCACATATGACAGTCTAAGAAGGCTGCAAACTGCAACAAATGGAGGCGTTGGACAAATGTAAGTCTTGTTCCAACAGATGTCGCAAATGTGCATTGTATTTAGCAGAGAAGAAACAAATACTTAAGAGCTGCCTCATGTCTAAAATGTACCAAAATGACAAGTCAGAAGCTTTTACACCTTTACCCAAACAGAAATACATTTTAAAATATCGGTCCTGTCTGGATTAGGGAAACAACACCATTGCTCCCTCTTTCTCATCTCTGCTTTCTGCAATTGACTCTTCATTCAGCCTTTCATCCTTTTAATATTTCTGTCCATATTTTATTCTTATCTCCCAACACCTCTTTCTCCACATACAACTCTGTCTTTTCCTTCCTCTCCACACATATATAATAATCCATTTCTTCTGATCTGGATTGTCAAAGTGAATTTTCCCCAGACAAATTTTTGATTCGCAGTCATGCAGGAGTTCCATAGCAGTCACCTTTGGCAGTGATCCATAACGTGCCCTTCTGATGTGCATGACACATTATCCTATTCAAACAAACATGGACAGGGCCATTATTTGTTAGCAGGGTCATTAAACTATATATGCATGTGTGTATGTGTGTGTGTGTATGAATATATATAGATATATATTATACAGATATATATGTGTATGTATAATATATATATTACACATACACACACGCACACACACACACACACACACGCACCTCATGTCGTCAGTATGCAAATTGTGTCTCATAAGAAAAAAGATACTTCAATATTTCAATGATGTTCTTTTGGTTTCCAAACTGAAATGGATCAAAGGTATTGGTGATTGGAGTATATAAACATTATATATTTGTGTGATATGTGTGTGTGTATACATATATACATACATATATATGTATATATTACGTATATACATACTCATTTATATATGTATTATGTATATACATATTTATATATGTATTATGTATATATATATATATATATATATATATATATATATATATATATATACACACACATATATACGTATATATATATATATATATATATATATATATATATATATATACATATGAATGTATGTATGTATAGGGTTATTATTTTAAAACAATGATAAGAACATATTATTCACTGATGGGGAAAACCAAAACTGAAAGTAGAGGCAAATTTATATCAAATTTGCATTAACTGCATTAAGTTTCACCTGACAGCTTATTGAACCATTCTGGCTGAATAAACCATCAGACAAAACTTAAAGTGTCAAAACATACTTTATAACATATATGCACACATATTTATGTGCACACATACACACGATACAAATTTACACACACACAGATATGTGTGTGTGTGTGTATATATATATAATATATATATATATAATATATATATATATATATATATATACACATACATATATATATATAAAACATAATATGCACATACATACATATATTATATATATATATATATATATATATATATATATATACATACACACACACACACACACACATACATGTTCAGCAAATGAGAAAGAAGTGCTGAATACATGTAGTGAAACAGGCCCAGAAAACAAGTTGCAAGACAAACCTTCAGCTTAAGTTTCAAAAAAAAAAAAACTATATATATGTGCATATCTGTGTGTATACATACATACATACATACACACATGTGTGTGTGTGTGTGTGCGAGTCATTTTGTTTGAAGGTAGGCAACTATTAACTCATATGCCTTACCAACAAATATACAATGTTTACATAATACACTGAGCACTCTTTCCAATTTATGCACATATATATGTGCAATGTGTGTGATGTGTGTGTGTGGTGTGTGTGTGTGTGCATGTGCGTGTGTGTGTGTCAATCACCAGGCTAAACTCTTTAAGAAGTCAACCATTGGAATGGATAGATACATCTATTGAAATATGTATCTTGGTAGTGGCACCATCAGGAAATAATCAACAAGAGCATAGCTGCAAACAGTTCCAAGAAACATGCAAGTGCAGCTAATCCAGTTGACCAAGATATCTGGGGTGTTTCTTTTGGACTGGATTCATCTAGTTTGGAGTAAAACATTATAATACTGGTGGAGATAGCAGAAACTGGTGACAGAAAGAAAAGACAAAGATTAGTTAATGATGATAATATAAAAATTGTAACAGGTAATATGAGGAATTATTGATAACTGGTATGCAAACAAACACACACACACACACACACATGTAAATGTTTTAAATATTTTTTAAAGCCAAAATAATGCAGATTATAAAAATTCATAATACAGGTCAATGGTTATTACTGTTACCATTTAATAGTACTATCCATCAAACTTTACTTTAAATTTTTTAACTTACATTGTTTTGGCTTTAAAAAAAAATTTTAAACATTTATATACATGGGACAATGTGTCATGAAAACTATACTAATGTAAAATACATGCATATACTTTCAGACATAAGGAAAAAATTCTGCAACAACACTTTTAAAATAGATTTGGAGCTTATAAAGCAAAGGAATCAACTACAATATCAAATGGTCTGTTTTAGAATCTGCTCCAGCTCATACCAAATATAACGAGTGTCATCTCAGCTTAGCAGAAAAACTTGATTTCCTCGTGTCCCCATCAAAGGAAGTTCCTTGTATGATTCTTCTACCCATTACTTCACCCTAACCATTCAAAACTCTTTCTCAGCTTGCCACTAAAATGTTCTCTTCTCCATGTTGTATATCAGCCTTTACACATTTAATACATTGGGTCATCCCATAAATGAATTCTTTATACTTTTCTATTTTTTCAAAATTAAGATAAACAAAGTACTTTTTTAGTCTAAAATATACACTTCATTTTCCATCTATCTAACAGACTTGCAAGGGCTCTCTTCTAAAATTCATATGTCCATTATGAAAAATACTCCTCCAGTACTGTTCTGACCTTGTCTACAGAATTCATATTTTTTTCTGCCCAAATGATTTTGAAAACTGCGATATAAATGATAATCAGATGAGGCAATGTCCAGCGAATATAGTGGGTGGGGCATCGTTTTCCATTCAAACTGCTCCAGTCTTTGGAATGTCATTCTCGCTGTATGTGGCTGAGCATTATCCCAATGGAAGAACAGCTTTTGTCTTGAAACCAAAGATGGTCATTTTCCTTCTAGCAATGAAGCGGCTCACAGTAGATCTCCTTTGTTTGTTATTGCTTGGTTTGGGTTTAAAAGTTCAAAATTCACTAAACCTTTCATGTCTCACCAAACATATAACAATATCTTACGTGGGGGAAAATCTTCTTTAGCCTGGGGTGCCAGTATTTCTCCTTTTCCTACCTACTGTTTTCAGTGCTTGACATTTTTATAGAGAACCCATTTCTCATCATCAGTCACTATCTGGTTCAAAAAAGGTTCATTCATGGGACGTGACAGCAAAGAAGAGCACACATTCACTCTCTCTGTGTGATTAGACTTAGAAGGTTTGTGAGGAACCCATTGACCCAATTTGCTGACTTTTTGATGAATGGTTGAATGACCAAATCCAAGCTTCTCTGCTAGTTCTGTGAATTTGCTCCACCAATGTTTGTAGAACATCCTCGTCAAACTCTATAGATCTTCCAAGACAAGGTTCATCTTCTAGGCTGCAGTTTCCAGCTCGGAATTTCTGGACCAACTGTTGACACTGGCTTATGCTTATTGTCCAATCCCCGTATATGGCTTTAATACTCCTTGCACCTTCTGTTGCACTGTTGCCTTTATTGAACTCATAATGCAAAATATGCTGAATATGTTCCTTTGTCACTTCCATTATAGCTTTGAAAAAATAACTGTTAAAATCGAACTGCACTCTTCAAAACTTGCTATAAAAGCAGGTAGTTTATCCCATCCCCCTCTGACTTTTAGTTCATGCAATTGAGAAAACTGCATTATTTATGGGTATGACTCAATACATTACACGCCAACCTCATGCTTCAACATTTTACATTACAGTTTGGACACCACTTTCCTTACATCACCGTTTGCTATACTGCTCTCTTCTGTACTTTTTATTACGATAGAGCCAATTACACTAAAGAAGAATCATTTACTCATCAAACGCAGAGTGACACTTGACTGATATATCTTACTTCATTTCTTATATTGCAGTTCAACCATCTTTTCTATCCATTTTCATTTTACTTCTGCACATATTTATTTATACAAACTTTATTCTTTTACTTATTTTATTTTCACTTAGATCAAATCTAATCATTTATTTGTTTCTACATTTATTCATGTAAGTATTTATGCACTATTCAGTTATATTTCACATTACTGTGTGCATACATCTAATATGTTCATGTGCGTAGAAGTATATAGATGTATGTGCATTTATTCTTATTTATTCAGTTACATGTGCTCGTGCATATATGTGAATTCATATTCATGTTTTAGATGTGTAATATGTATGCATAAATATATTTTGTGTGTGTATATGAACATATGTATGCAGGTGTATAGATATGTATGTATGTATATAAGCATGTGCATATATATATGCACATATATGCCAGCATGGAAAACGGACATTAAATGGTGATGATGATGATGATACACACACACACACATACACATGTATTATGTATTAGTGAATGCAAAGGTTCACACATATATGCATTTGTGTGTACGTGTATGTATATGTTCACATGAATGAGTGAGTGCATGCACACATGTATATATGTTTACATATCAAAATTGTAAACAGAGTTTACTATGCCCCTCCCACAACCAATATACATACAACTAACCAAACCATCGTGTGGCACATAAGAGCACTTGCAGTGGTTGGCATTAAGAAGAGCATCCAGCCATAGAAACGATGTCAATCACACTGGAGTCTGGTGCAGCCCCTCAGCTTACTAGCCCTAGTCAAACTGTCCAACCCATGCCAGTATGGACAACAGACATTAAAAGATGATGATGATGATATATAAGACCCTCTATTATGAAGTATTACAGAGTTTATCACACTTCTGTGACCTGTCCACAACCACAATTCCACTCAGTCACTTGTCAAACATCTCCAAAAGAAAATTGTCTTCAGGCTTGTAAGTGCTGGTACCACAAAAGAGAGAAAAAAGCATCCACACTGGTGCTGTGCAAAAGCACCCAGTCCACACTCTGTAAAGTGGTTAGCATTAGGAAGGACATCCAACCATAGAAACCATGCCGAAACAGGCATAGAGCCTGAACAGCCCTTCAGCTTCTGTCAAACCATCCAACTCATGCCAGTATAGAAAACAGACATGAGAATGAAGATGATGATATTGTTAAAGTATACAATATAGGTTGTGACACAGATCTCCAACAAGAACAGATGCTATTGCTCCTACTATCAACAAAGTTAAAATTCTTTTATCATTATTATCTTTGTAAATATGATCCAGGATCCACTTCAGGATAAGCAACAATGTTACATCACCGCTAAATATCTAAGATATTTTTGTTCTTTCTCAAGAAATTTGTTTTGTTTCTTTCATTCTGTAATTTATTTTTTAAGATATTTACAAACTTAAGTCACTGTAACCAGCCTTGCACTTAACCTACCCAACAGTATGTATGAGATGGAATAGGGCTGTTATTTGTCTGTAGAAATCACAACACGAAAGACTTACCAGATAAGAGACACAGAGCAGACACAGTCACCTGGCGATTAGTTCGCAAAATAATTGGGAGATAGACATCAATTCTTTTGGACAAAAGCATCATCATGGAGACCACAAGACTAATCCACCCAGTGAGGCTGAGACCTTGCATTACATGGTACCATGCTAGAAAGGAAATAAGAGATAGGAGCATATGGATGAATTATTTTAACAATATATTTAAATCAATGATAGAAAACTTGCTTGAAATGAAAATAAAAAGTATAAAGGGTGTCAGTTGGCATTCCCATGAGATAAAACTGAGAGTAACGTTTCACATTAGGATCTAATTCCTGCAACTAAAGACCATCACTAACTAATTCAACTGATAGTCTTGACTTACCAGAAATACAACTGATACTGCAGAACAAAAATAGGCACATTTTTGACTCTAGAATGCCTAAATTATCAATATTCAGATTAAAATTATTAAGAATATGCATGGTTGTTAGTCTGTAAACATGATAACCTGAGATAAAATGGCTGAGTGAAAATATCAGCCCAAGAATTAATGGGAGTTGACACACTTATTGTGTTGTCTCTTAATTCTATAGATACAGTAGACTTCTCAAAACAACAATACCAGATTTTGTAGCAAACTTAGCTGTCACATCTTATCCAAGGACAGATTTATCTTCTGGCAACTTTCTTTTACATCTTTTTATGATATCAAGTATCTAAACAATAGAGTTGTTAATTAACTTTCCAATGACCAATCCCTGGTTCACTATATTTCCAGTTGTTACACTAACAAACTCGACTGTGCAATTTAATCAGAATAAAGTATTTTTCTTTGAACATACAGGTTTATTAGTTGTCTTATTCATGTATCCCATCTTTCACTAATGTGTAAAAGCAACAGACATTCACACATGAAAGACAAAAAGGAAAGGAATTTCAAAAATTCCTCTTCAAAACTTCCAAAGACAGGTTACTAAAAAAGATATTAAATGTCTAAAGAATTTTTATAAATTTCTCTTCCAGTGTAGGGATTTCCATTCAAGAAACATACACCTGAAGAGAGGACTGGAATCCCTAGCCTTCACAAAGACTAAGGTGAGGGACTTCTTCCAACAAACATGGCTGTTGTCAGGATGTGGTGTACAAATGTATATAACCTGGGATCAGCTTAGAAGTAAGGTCACTTGCTCAATGATTTCAAGTCACTTGACATAGATGCGGTAGCTATCAGAAAGATCAGAATCTCTGAAGTATACATGCACTTGACAATTTTTGATGACTAAAACATTCTCATCTTATGGTCAGTCAAGATGAGATAGCAAAGTGGCAATGTTATTCCAGAAATCCTTAAATTTCATCCTGGATGTGAACAACAGTGACTAGTGGCCATCTATATAACAACAGGGGTAAGAAGGCCAGATTTCTTCAGACATCTAAAACTTTTCCTGAGGGCGTTCCAATCACTACTACTAGTGGAGAATGGGAATTGAATTTAAATTCATGGAGGGATAGCATATAGCAGCAAGGGTAGCAAAAGCATTGGTAACCTGCTCAGAAATTTCCAACTGTCTGAAAAATATCAGCTGGGTTTCCCTGATGTGGCACTGTGTACATGGAACATTGTCATCATTGTCATCTATTTTATGGTCCTGTATTAGGGAGAAATAGTGAAACCAGCCTCCCACAGATAGTCCATGATTTACTACAGGAGAGATAGAGTAGACATGTAAAGTTTGTAATGACAATTTTTTTTATATATTTTAGCAAAAAGCACTCAAATGATTAGAGGAGGTTTGAACTCATACACTTACAAGAAATGGATACTGCTTAAAGTTTCTAATGATACCTTTCAATTAATCAAAAAAATAGTTTAAGGAAGGCACAGCAAGAAATGCCCTTCAGATCATATTTCTCATCACCAACTAAACTCATGTACGCCAACATTTTTATTCCCATCTATTCCTTAATGTTGTAATTTTCTATTCTTTTACTGGGAAATGAGGAAGGGCTTATCTCTACATGTTCATATTATTAAGAGGTAGTGTATCACTGTGAAGTGCTCCGTCACCTATCCATAGGTTAAATATACAAATTTCTAGAAGCTATAGAAATATCTTACCTGGTTCTTCTGCATAAAACGCTGGGATAATCTGACATCGAAGGTAATCACAGAACTTCACCCACCACAAGCCATAAAATGAGTGGGGTGGCAGCTGGAACCAAGCATGAGTAAAGGCAGCTAAACAGTAGAGAACATTAGCTGTAAATACAAAAATGAGGCTGACTATTTCTAGGCTACCCCTTCCTCCTTTCATGTTGAAGTCTTCGCCAGACAATTTCATTTTTAAGTCTTGAATGTCTGTATCCATTTGTCATTGTTTGCTTTCAAGATGTACAAAATGTGGTAACTGAAAGTGTTAATAAAGACAACATTAACCAAGAAGGAAATAAAGTAAGAATAAAACTCAAAGATTACTCAAGTCAAAGAGATTATGAGTATCAACAAATTACAATTGATAACCTGCTGAGTAAGATAGAAAAACAATAACAAGATATAAAAACTGAAGTTATATAAACACATATAAACATGACAAATTCTACCCTCAAGCCTTAGATCATACTTTGATCTATTTCTATTGTTATTAGGTAATTACATTAACTAAATTTAGTTATTACATTTCTGCTGAGTTACTAATAGCCTAACAACCAGACACATTCCATTTGAACATCCTTCATTTAATATCTCTACTAAATCTATGCCCTTTAGCCGTAACCTGACAAACACCAACCATTTGCATGGGATGTGGGCATCTCACGTAACAATGCATCTTGTACAAATCCCAAACTCTCATCACAAAATAGGTTTCTTTTTCTTCTTTGATGTCCAACCCTGTCTCTCCTACCAATCTTGTACTATTTGTTGAGAGAGCCAACTCTTATTCATAGGGATCCTGCTTCCTTACATTTAACGTCAGAGTTTAGGTACTTGCTTTCACCTGAGCACTCATTCTATGTACAGATTATCTATATGTCCTTGGACACCTTACCTATCATTTGAGTGTGTGTGTGTGTGTGTGTTTGTACAAGTAAGTTGATATTTCCCCTTGGCTTTGTGTGGTAACTGGTTGTAAATAAAATTTTGGAGAAAGCCTTCGACAGGGTCCCCCGATCCCTTATCTGGTGGTCAATGAGGAAACTAGGGATAGATGAATGGTTAGTGAGAGCTGTGCGAGCCATGTACAGGGACGCTGCTAGTAAGGTGAGGGTTGGCAACGAGTACAGTGAAGAATTCCGGGTAGAGGTACGGGTCCACCAAGGATCAGTCCTCAGCCCCCTCCTATTTATCATAGTCCTCCAGGCAATAACGGAGGAATTCAAGACATGATGCCCCTGGGAGCTCCTCTATGCTGATGACCTTGCTCTAATTGCTGAGTCACTATCAGAACTGGAGGAGAAGTTTCAGGTGTGGAAGCAAGGATTAGAATCGAAGGGCCTTAGAGTCAATCTAACTAAAACCAAAGTCCTAATAAGTAGGAAGGTAGACAAATCACAAACGCCTTCAGGTAGATGGCCCTGCTCGATCTGTAGAAAAGGTGTAGGTAGAAACTCTATAAGATGCACCAAGTGTAAGCTATGGACACATAAGAGGTGCAGCAATGTCAAAGGAAGGCTAACTAGGAAGATAGTTTTTGTATGTGGAAGATGCTCAGGAGCAATAAACACTGAAAATGCTCTGAGACCAACTTCTGCCACATTCCAGGGAGAAAAACTAGAAATAGTTGATAGCTTCCGTTACCTAGGTGACCAAGTCAGTAGCGGGGGCGGGTGTGCTGAAAGTGTAACTGCTAGAGTAAGAATAGCTTGGGCAAAGTTCAGAGAGCTCTTACCTCTGCTGGTGACTAAAGGCCTCTCGCTTAGAGTAAAAGGCAGACTGTATGACGCGTGTGTACGAACAGCCATGCTACATGGCAGTGAAACATGGGCCGTGACTGCTGAGGATATGCGTAAGCTTGCAAGAAATGAAGCCAGTATGCTCCGATGGATGTGTAATGTCAGTGTTCATACTCGACAGAATGTAAGTACCTTGAGAGAAAAGCTGGACCTAAGAAGCATCAGTTGTGGTGTGCAAGAGAGACGTTTGCGCTGGTATGGTCATGTGGCGAGAATGGATGAAGATAGGTGTGTGAAAAAGTGCCACACCCTAGCGGTTAAGGGAACCTGTGGAAGAGGCAGACCAGGAAAACCTGGGACGAGGTGGTGAAGCACGACCTTCGAACTTTAGGTCTCACTGAGGAAATGACTAGAGACCGAGACCTTTGGAAGTATGCTGTGCGTGAGAAGACCCGGCAGGACAAGTGAGACAATAACCCGTGCCCTCTACACGGGATGTAGCCAGTCCACTTATGCATACCTTTCCTTCTTGGGACACAAAACTCTACTTGTGAAGACTTGTTGAGGCAAGTGAGAATCGAAATCGAAATCGATCAATATCAATGGAAATTGCAGCTGTGATACCAGTGCCGGTGGCACGTAAGAGAACCATCCGAACGTGGCCGTTGCCAGTGCCGCCCCAACTTGCCTTGTGCCGGTGGCACGTAAAAAGCACCATCCGTTTGTGGCCGTTGCCAGCCTTGCCTGGCCCCCGTGCCAGTGGCACGTAAAAAGCACCATCCGATCATGGCCGTTTGCCAGACTCGTCTGGCACCTGTGCCGGTGGCACGTAAAAAGCACCCACTATACTCATGGAGTGGTTGGCGTTAGGAAGGGCATCCAGCCGTAGAAACATTACCAGATCAGACTGGGCCTGGTGCAGCCTTCTGGCTTCCCAGACCCCAGTTGAACCATCCAACCCATGCTAGCATAGAAAGCGGACGCTAAACAATGATGATGATGGTGATGTATTTATTTCCAGTTCTCCATGTAAACTTGTCCGGACTGTTTATTGTTGAATTGACTTAGATATTATTACTTCACTCAGAAACACATTAGAAGTGGCATCATGAAGGGTCCCCAACCATAGAAAACTGCCCTAACATACTCCTGTCTGACCCATGGAAATATAGATGTTAATAAAATAATGATGATCATCAACCTTCAATGCCCATTTTTCCATGCTCATGTGGGTCAAATGGAATTTGTCAACACAATATTTCTCCAAAACCAAACATGTTTTCCTCAAAAAACTGGGAATGAACAACATTGCTTTTATGACAGTGATGCTCATTTACAACCATCATGTGCTGTCAAGACAGGAGTATACACAATCATCAACATCATTTAACATCTCTTTTTCTGTGCTGGCATGAGTTGGACAGTTTGACAGGATCTGGCAAGCTGCACTCCAATATCAGGTTTGACATAGATTCTACAGCTGAATATGTTTCATAATGCTAACCAATTTATACTATGTACTTGGTGCTTTTTTTGTGACATCAGCACTAGTGAGTTCCACAGAAGCTGTATTTGCCAACATATAAGGTACAGTCTCACATAAGATGCACCCCTATTTTTTAAATATTTTGTGGAAAAAACAATGTTTGATCATACACTCATATTTAAAATTGGTTTTGTAGGGGGAAATGAGGGATTCAGTTCATATGAAAACAATATTGTGACAGCATACTGGGATAAAATATAAATCTGCATATTTCTGGAGAAAGTTCAGAATGGTCTTCATCATCATCATTGTCATTTAACATCCGCCTTCCATACTGGTATGGACTGGACGGTTTGACTAAGGGCTGGCTAGCCAGAAGGCTGCGCCAGACTCCAATCTTTTCTGGCAAAGTTTCTACATCTGGATGCCCTTTCTAACGCCAACCACTCAGAGAGTGTAGTGGGTACTTTTTACATGCCACTGACACAAGGGCCAAGCAGGCAGTACTGGCAACAACCATGCTCAAATGGTGTTTTTTATGTGCCACCAGCACAGGATCAGTCAGCTGGCACTGGCATCGACCACACTAAAATGGTGCTTTTTACATGCCACTGGCACAGGGAGTCAGTCAGGCAGCACTGGCAATGATCATGCTTGAATGGTGCTTTTTATGTGCCAGTAAATAGCAAAGGACCTTTCCACCAGAGTAAAAGGTAGATTATATGATGCTTGTGTATAAACAACTATGCTACATAGTAATGAGGACATGCAAAAGTGGAAAGAAATGAAGAGAACATACTCTGTTGATGTACAATGTCAATGTGTATGTACAACAAAATGTAAATATGTTGAGAGAAAGATTAGGCATAAGAGGCATCAAATGTTGTGTGCAAGAGAGAACATTGCATTGGTATGGTCATGTGATGTGTATGAATGAAGACAATAGATCACTAAATGTGAACAGGATCTATGGAAGAAGAAGACCAGGGAGGTGTGGAATAAAATGACGAAAAATTAGCTCCAGAGAGGAGATGACAAAGACCATGATTGACAAGTTTTCATGCTTGAGAAAGCTCATCCAGAAAAGCAAAACTAAGGCCCTTAGTTTTAAGGCATAGCATTTATGTCTATGCTCTTACACCCAATCTGTCCCTGATAAATCTCTCCCCCACCCATATCCCATCTTCCTAATGTCTCTCCCCGCCATCAGCGTTCATTCACTACATTCCCCTCCCTGTCACTGCCCATCTCCTTTTGTACTCTTTCTGAACATGCTTGCTTACTCACCCAACAGTCCTCTGAACCAGTTAACTTATATATACTCCTCCCAGTAACTTAAGGCTATGCCTCCAACACATCTTCACTGTCTTCTCTCTCTCTTCTCGCTGTTTCCAACTGGGGTAGCCATGTATCTTTTCTACAGCAAGACACCTGTTTCTATCCTTCTATCATACTTTAATCTCTCCTCACCTGAAACAAAGCCACTTTGCTCGGTTGAGGGGTTTTGTGTTGCAACTTACTTGGTGACCTGTCTGGTGTTGGTGCTACATGAAAAGGACTCAGTACATTCTATAAAGCAGTCAGTTTTAGTAAAGGTATCCAGTCATAGAAATCATGTAAAAACAAACAGTAGAGCTTGGTGCAAACTTCTGGCTTGCCAGCTCTTGTAAAACAACCGAACCCATGCTAGCATGGAAAACAAATTAACGATGATGATAACAAAATGATGTTATGGGAAAACCAAATTTCAACTGTACAGTTGTTTGAATTTTAGTCATGAGAATTGCCATACAGAATGTAAAACTTGCCAAAAGATAGCCATCCACTTGTTGTAAATAGCTGACAGGCAAATGAAAATTTAACATCCTTTTCATTGTCCTAGGTGAATTTTTTTATTTAGATAATAAACAAATGTTTCTTAAAGGTAATACAGTCATTAAATAATGTAAGACATGTATTGGGTATGGGTTATTTGTACTGGGTAAGGAGGTACAATGAGCAGGTGTCACCTCCCCACAAAACTGTAAGCAATTTTTTTGTAAGTTTACACTAACAAACTGTGATAATTTGGTTTGTTTCCAATATTACTAGTAACAATCATTGTGCCTAGCAGACTTATGGTCATCTGGCACTCAATCTCCCATCTGTAATTTAGATGTGGAGCAATTTTTAGATATTTTAAAAATAAAGAAAGCATATCTTAAACACTGACAAATGCTGTAACTTGCAAGACAAAGTAAACAAAAGGAGAAAGCTCTTTGACTGAGTAGGGATGTATTTGGGAGAAGAGGTGGTGGCTTTACACCAGATGTTGAAGGCTAAAGTATGACAGAGAGACAAGCACAAGTGCCTTACAATGGAGGAGACATGTGGCTATCCAGTGTTGTGTGTGAGTTGATAAGAATAGCTGGAAGGGAGATAAAGGTGTTGATGATAAGGTGCCAGATCCTACTCTAAAAATAAGAGAGTATAAACAGTTGATGAGGAGGAAAGGAAAGGATGGCTAATTTCATAAAAGTGTAGAAGGAGAACAACAGAGGGTTAGAGATGGAGATGGAGGTGAATGTAGTGAGTGATGAAAAAGGGTAGTATAACTGATGGTAAATATCAGTATGGGAGGGGTGAGAGATATAGAAGTAGCCTGGGAGGGAAGTGACAAGCAGCAGCACAGGAAGTATGGAGAGCAGGAGTATCATAAATCTGTATAGATATCAGAGAGAAGGGAGATGATGTGCAGGGTGTGACAGTAGAAGGGTGAGAGGATGATGAACAGTGGCAGAGATAGGGGTCAGAAGTACATAAGGGTGGTAATAGTGAGTGGGGCGACAAAGGTAGAAGGAGGAGATATTGATAGCAGACTGGAGAGTGTTGAGATTGATAGCAGATAGGAGACATGTTAAACATCAGGTGTGGCAGACAAAGATGTAACTTATGAAGGAAGAAAAAGCTCAAAAAGAAAGTGATTGGTAGAAAGTAGTATGGACAGGGATGATGAGTGAGGGATGGAGTTTAAAAGGAAGTGGTTCTATGGAAGAAAGAGGTAAATGGTAACACAAAAAGGATGATGAAATATGAGTGGAGTCTACTTTTAGATGATTACAGTAGCTAAGTAATGCCATAGTTAGGAGAGTGATGACAGGATGGGTGTTAGAAAGATAAGAAATGAAGGAAATCTTTGACACGGGCAAATTGAGTGCAGGGTACATCATGTACAGATATAATCATAATACTTTTATGACCTCACTTCTTCTGTAGTGGGCTGGTCTTCTCCTGTGTGAGGCTCAACATCTTTAGATCAGCCATCACCACTTCATCACAACTGTTCCTGGGTCTCTGTTCATGTGATGCATACAGATGAGAAGAGCTGTATAAAGAAGTGTTGATTGCCAAAGTGGATGAACTTGTGCAAGAGGAAGTCTCAGGAAGATGTAGGATGAAGTGGTGAGGGCTGATCTCAAGATGTTGAGCCTCACGCAGGAGATGAGAATGGGCCAGGATGTCTGGTGATACAAGGTTCTTGAGGAAACCCATCTGCTTTGGCATTACATTGAGTCAACACCAACTAAGAAACTAAACTACATTTCATCATGCACAACATTTACCTCTCCTCCATGCTCTAGCAGCTTAACTTCACCTTGTCATTCCTCACTTTTGCCCTCCTCTTGACAACTGTATCATTACTATCCTGACATTCTCCCTGCAACCTTCATCTCCCTCCTCTCCAATTCATAACTCATCAGTTATAACCCTTTACCTTACCCAGCTTCTTTTACCGCTGCAGGCTGCCTCCCCACACAATCTTGCAATAGCCCTCCCCCATCCACTCTTACTTACCTTATGCCTTGAGGAGTCACCTGGACACTTCATCTATTCATTTCTTCACAGCTTCTACTGATCACTCTCACCCTTCCCTAAATATAAGTAACCATGCACATCTTCTACAAGAACCTGCTTTGCACTCTCTTCTCTCATACTCTAACTCTTCATCCCCTGATATAAAACTGACTCCAGCTCCCTCAGGATTCATAGTCTTGCAAGCTACATGGCAACTTCAATAGCGCTACTGCCATGAAAATGGCACCCAGTACTTATTGTAAAGTAGGTGACATTAGGAAGGGCATTCAGTAACAGAAACCCTGCCAAAGCAGACATGGAGCATAATGCAGTCCTTGGGCCCTACAGATCCACTCAAACCATCCAAACATACCAACATGGACATTAAATGATGATGATGATGATAGCACATAAACAACAGCGGATTTGAAAAAATTAGAACTAAATGATGCAAACATGCTGTATATGTAATGTAAGGGCATATGGACAATATTTACCAATGAGCTGAGAGGAAAATCAAATACAAGAAGAATCAGATGAAGTATGCAAGACAAGACTGCTCTGGTATAGACATGATATTCATGAGGATGATCACAGCAGCATAAAGAAGTGCCGAGTGTATGAAATGGAGGGGATCTGCAAAAAAACGAAGACCTAGGAAGACATGGAACTAAATGGTGAAAACTGATCTCAAGAGACCATACAAAGATAACAAAGAACTATGAAAATTGATGATAAGCAATGCTGGAGACAGTCACACCCATGCAAGCTCCCTGCAACATTTCAATATTTTCTCATCTCTCTCTCTTAATCATCAAGTTAGCTAAGTAAAGAAAAATGACATTGGGCTTGTCCATATTCAATCCCCTTTGCTCCCTATCGTTACTCAACATTTCTATCTCATCTCCGATCAAGATGCCTATAAAGAGGAATTGCTTCAGATCCGTGTCCAATACACACCACCTTCACCATTCTGTATTGCTTACAATCACTCCCTTTCCCTTATGTCCCTCGTTATTGACATTTGTCACTTTTACCATTGCTCTTGTATTTCAACGGAATTTGGCTGCTATTTCTAATAGGACTTGCAAAAGCAGGAAGTAGATCTATTGTTCGACCATTTGAAAATATTTTAGTTACAGATGTTCAAATTAACAAGATTAAAGACGTTTTCATAACATTAATAAGCAAAGGTAAAGAATACGCACACCACCCGTTTTCGGAGGTTAGGGTAGGTTTAGAGTCAGGGTTACACCGAAAACGGGTGGTGTGCGTATTTTTCACCTCCACCACATTAGCATATATTATTTACACGACGTTATAGGATTAGTAGTTAGTTAAGAAGGCACCAAAAACCCGATCTGCTTTCGCTCATCTCTGGTTTAATACGTTTTATAACAAACAATAGGTGGAGATGTAATCGTCTGCTGGTGAAAATACTGAAACTATTTCGATGAAAAGTAGAAATCAGTGCACACACTTTGGACTTTCGACTTTATATGTTCCCAGATGATATATTTTATCTACAGTGTTGATATGGCATAATACAGTGATGATTAAAGTCGTGCTGTGGCCCAAAAATAGCGAAATCAGTGGTTAGTGGCACGATTGAGATGGGGTGCTGTAATTAATATCATTAAACAGTTACAGAGACAAACACAATGGAGAGCAGAACACAAAATACTAACAAAACATTGAATATCTGACAGATAGATAATGTTTCTGTAAGATTATCAAAAGTTTCTCCGCTTAAAAGTAAGCGAAACAAGTTTAAAACCAGGAAATCCAAATTTTTTTACCTGAACTGTCCCAACATGGAGGAGCGATAGGGGCAGATAACTGAGACGAAGGGCAGATAACTAAGACAACTTCCAGCCTGGCTAACTGTGTCACACCTAAGGACAATACTTTTTCATAGTTGTTACCATTAGTCTACCGTGGCAATGCCAACCCATTTAGCTATGCTAATTTCATCTCTTGCAGCCAACTTTCATGAAATTTATTAGGATAGCACCTCCCTCTCTATCCTCTTCTTCCTCTCTGAGAGGTGCTTGAAGAAGTTGATGAGAGATTGTTCTGAGAGGAAAAAACCTCCTTTCAGACCGTTCAACCATATCAAACGTACAACTTCCTTTGCTATAACCATCAGACAGAGGAAAACAACCGACATTTCCTTGCCGAATGAACAGTGATTCGATATTAGACTCGGTCAACAGTTAGATCCGTCCCACATATAATAACAACTATTCGACATAAACCCACATAACAATGCACTAACACTGAACGAGTTCGTAATAGTCAATTTCGACGGCCTATGTGTATCGCGTACATGTTCGCTTGTCAACAGCTCTAAACATGGCCATGACTGTAGAGTTTATTCCGAACAATGTTCCCTACCCGTGGCACTGCCAGACAAAAGACTGTGGGTAATTGTTCCCAATACTTGATTTGAAAGTTTTCAAATAGAGACTATCCGGACGGTCTGAGGCCATCATTGCTAATATTATACACTGACTCTCTATAGAGTGCCACCAACTTTTTGGCCCAAATGATAAGATTACAGCTAGAAAGATGAGTTAGGTAAAAAAAAAAAAAATTAAAAAAGGGTCGTTTGAAACAGATGGGATTCATGACAAACGGAAATTGCTCCTTCTACAAAAAGCGAACGAGCAGGGGTATTCATAATTAATTATATGCTTAGTCCAACATTGTAATGTGAAGTTAAGTCTTTTAATGTCCATAAAATCTCGTTATTTCATTTACCTCATGTGCTATTATTGTCTCGACATGAATAACATAAAATACACCTCATTACGCTCCTCTAGTTAATGATGATAATGAGGGTGTGTGACTAAAAATTACAGAGCTAAAGAAATAATCTCATCTGACAAAGACACACACATCAAAGAAATCCAAGGGAGGCAACCGCTAAGGTGACGGTTAGCAGTCGACAGGAAGTGATGTCATTGACGTTGTCTTTCTCTCCCAAGTTGAGGGAGGAACCACTCCCACTGGTCTTATGCGCTTTACTTTCCTATACACGTTACTGAATTGTTTACAGTCGTCTCTTTTGTCCAAGCCGGATAATTTGACTTCAGTTGTATCTACACAGGTATATTTCGCCGATGTCAACTTACCTGAACAGCGGCCGGAGCCGCCAAAACACAATTGACGGTGACGACTTCTGGGCTGTGTCACAAATTGAACGTTCAGCCAACAAGTTTAATTTATTCGATGATGATATCTCTGTTGACAATGCATCAAATTTTGCTTCAAAGATCCTTTCGTGTCGAGATGAAGACGATGAAGTAAGTGAAAGTCTTGCTTCTCTCATAGACTGTGAAACTGCAACAACACCTGGAGACCACCCACTAGCACATGCTAAAAATCTGAGTTTAAAATCAAACCAAGCGAATCTTATATCGAGAACAGGCACACCAGCGAAACCCTCTAATTTACCAGGTAGCAATCAACATTGTTCATCTTCTCCTTCGACTCCAGCTACTGAGTCAAATAGCAACAGTTTACAACAAATAGGATCATCTTCCTATGGTCACGGCCGATCAAAAAGCGATACAACTAGTGCTATTCTACCTGATTCACACGCCAATACGAGGCGAGGTAGTCAACACACATCTAGCCAAATATTCCCTAAGCCTGGCTTCAGTTCTGCAGATTCTAACTTAAGCATAGATGATGTAATCGAAAAATCTGTTCCCAAAACAGCATCTTCGTCATCCCTCCACAAACTTGAAGCCGAGGTAATTTCTTTAAAACACTCACTAAGGACAGCTGATCGTGAAAAGTGGTTAAAACCTCCGATTTCTGAGACCCTCAAAAGAATTCGAGATGGCGAAGCCCACTCTGGCATTAATATGTACCGAACGCGTGAAGACAAGGTAGAGATTTTAAATAAAGCTACTGAAAGTCATGATGGTAACATAATTATTACAGTTGTCCTATTTCTTCGTCAGACACTTAAAGATAGTATATTTCATGACATTCTCAAGAGCCATCCCATTGCTGCTAATCATTACATCAGTCATATGCGGGCTCTGAAAAATTACTCTGAATTGATATATTTTCTAAAAGGAATGGATATGCACGAGGAAGCTGCTATGACCATGTATAAGCAAGCAATCAGCTGTAAGGATTTAGCCAATAAGTTTAGTAGCCTCAAAAAATGCCTGCAAGAATACAAATCCAGTTACCCAGGTATGTCAACAGAACTTTGGTTGATTGAAAGTCAACTTGCACTTTTAGAATGGCAAAATACTGTTGAAAGTATGGATAAAAGTGACCAACGTAACACTATTTTACAAAAAATTCCACCTACAAAACCTCTTGTTGATACGTCTGTGATTTATTCTTTATATTACAGTGCTTTGTATCATTACAATGACAAAGAAGCCGAATTTGCCTCACCAAACATCTTGCGCAACAAACATCAGTTAACAGAAAAACAGTTTCTATGGACAACTTTAACTGCCAGGGCTTACTTGAAAGCCTGGCCTAGTATTGAAGATATGTTAACAACAAAAGGTAATATTTTCAGTGGCAAGAAACTTAGGGCAGTGATAGGACTTGATAAGGTTGCAGAACTATTGTATCAGTTCGGAGCAGAGGAGGCTGACATTAAAAAATACCTGTTGGCCATGAATGACAATGAAAAGTGTTTGCAACTTTCTCAAAAACTAAAATGTTATGAGACTTTCATTGAAACATGTGTTGCAATGAAAGATCGACGAGAACTGGAAATATTTGCTCAGAAATTTTCAGCAAACGCTGAGTTACATCAGAAAGCCATAGATGCGCTGAACACATCAACTATCAAATGGAAATGAAAAACTGTTCTTAAACTTTCTCTATTGATGAAATATATATACATACATATACTATATGTGTGTGAGTGCCCAGTTATAGCCATTCTAATGTGTATATAAATATGTACATAAATATTAATTACTTAACACTTCACATGTTCAATATTTTTATTTCTACTTGAACAAATTATTGGTTTAAGATGTCACCTGCTTTAAAAAAACCCACTTGACCCTTGAACGCAAGATCTCTGTAAGGGTAACTACCTTCTTGCCACTAGTTTTTGAAATCCTAAAAAGAGTACAGTGATGTAAGTCTTTACAGACTTGATCAAAAACAGAAAAACTTTCTATAAAAGTGTGTTGTATGTGTATATATACACATATATTCACACATGCATATATATATATATATATATATATATATATATATATATATATATACACATACATTCATATATATATATATATGAATATATATATATATGTATGTATACATACATATATATATATATACATACATTCATATATATATATGAATATATATGTATGTATACATACATACAAATATATATATACATACATTCATATATATATATATAATATACATACACATACATATATATATATATATATATATATACATACACATACATATATATATATATATATATATATATATACATACATTATATATATATATATATACATACACATACATATATATATACATATATATATATATACATATATTTATACATATATATATACATATATATATTTATATATATATATATACATATATATTTATATAGAAATTCAGGGTGAGTACTTGATAATTGTAAGCACCTGTATATACCGTTTGGTAGTGTAGGTGGTGGAGTAAATTAATCAAAATAAAAACATGATGCCAAGGATTCAGCGGCACATATGTTTCGGGCCTTTATTAGATGGATTATAACAATGCATAATGTGTGTCTATGGCCTTCTTCAGCTGCGCACAACTACTACCTCAAGGACAAAAATTTTGATGTAATACATGTCCTTGCGGTAGTAGTTGTGCGCGGCTGAAGAAGGCCATAAACACACATTATGCATTGTTATAAATCCGTCTAATAAAGGCCCGGAACATATGTACCGCTGAATCCTTGGCATCATGTTTTTATATATTTATATATATTTATATATATATATATACACACATACAAATATATAGATATACATACATATATATAGATATACATACATATATATAGATATACATACATATATATAGATATATATATATATATATATATATATAATATAATATATATATACACACACATACATATATATAGATATACATACATATATATATATATAGATGTATATACATACATACATATATATATATATATAATATATATATATATATACATACATATATATATATATCATACATACATATATATATGTATATACATACATACATATATATATATATATATATATATATATTATATACATACATATAATATATATATATATATCTATATATATATATATATATACATACATATATATATATATATACATACATATATATCTATATATATATATATAACATACATAATATATATATATACATACACATATATATATATATATACATACATACATACATACATACATATATATATATATAATACATATATATATATACATACATACATACATATATATATACATATATACATACATAATATATATATATATATATACATACATATACATACATACATATATTATATATATATATATAGACATACATATACATACATACATATATATATATATATATACATACATATACATACATACATATATATTATATATATATAATATATATATATATATATATATACACATACATACATACATACATATAGATGTATATACATACATATAGATGTATATACATATATATAGATGTATACACAATTAGTGAATGGAAGAAATGGAGTTGAACGAAGATTGTACAGAATTCCTTTTATTACATTCTACACATGTTTCAAAGGCCACAATTTTCCAAATTCTGATTAAATAAGGATACCATATTGCAGCTTTCTCTTCAGGAAAAACCAGGAATTACGTTGTCAGAACAAAACAAAACAAATATATATTTATATATATATATATATACATACATATAATATATATATATATATAGATATGTATATATACAAGCATATCATCATCATCATCATCATCATTTAACGTCCGCTTTCCATGCTAGCATGGGTTGGACGGTTCAACTGGGGTCTGGGGAGCCCGAAGGCTGCACCAGGCCAGTCAGATCTGGCAGTGTTTCTACAGCTGGATGCCCTTCCTAACGCCAACCACTCCGAGAGTGTAGTGGGTGATTTTATGTGCCACCGACACAGGTGCCAGACGAGGCTGGCGAACGGCCACGCTCGGATGGTGTTTTTATGTGCCACCGACACAGGTGCCAGACGAGGCTGGCGAACGGCCACGCTCGGATGGTGTTTTTATGTGCCACCGACACAGATGCCAGACGAGGCTGACGAACGGCCACGATCGGATGGTGTTTCTTACGTGCCCACAGATACAAATTCCATTGATGTTCATCTATTTTGATTTGATTTGATTTGATTTTCACTTGCCTCAACAGGTCTTCACAAGTGTCACAAGAAGGAAGGAAGGTATGCACAGGTGAACTGACAACGTCCCAGGTAGGGGCCACGGGTTATGGCCTGACTAGTCTTGTTTTGTCGGGTCTTCGGATGATGTTTTTATGTGTCTCCGACACAGGTGCCAGATGGATGGTGTTTGTTACGTGCCCACAGCACGGAGGCCAGTCGATGCGGTACTGGCTACGGCCACGTTCGGATGGTTTTCTTGTGTGCCACCGGCACTGGTACCACAAAGATACAAATTCCATTGATGTTCATCTATTTTGATTTGATTTGATTTGATTTGATCACTTGTCTCAACAGGTCTTCACAAGTGTCACAAGAAGGAAGGTATACATACACATATTTATATATACATACATATATATATATACATACACATATATATATACATACACATATATATATATATACATACATATATATATATACATACACTAGCAGTATCACCTGGCGTTGCTCGGGTTTGTAAGGGAAATAACTATATAAGCATTTTTAGAGAGTTATAGCCAAAAAGTAGCAAAAAAAATGCATTAAAAATGGGAAAAAAATTATGGTAAATTTTTTTTTAAATCGTTGACTCATCGTAGACATTTTTAGAGAGTTACTTCCCTTATATAATAGCGAAAAAATGCATTAAAATGGAAAAAAATGATGATAATTTTTTTTTTAAATCCTAGACTCATCGTAGACATGCGCTAATACCCAGAAGGGCTCGATATGAATCACGACTATAAGATACCCGGTTTTGGTAAAACTGCACCGCAAAATGTGGGAGTAGTTAGGAATCTAAATCGTAGGAGACAGACACACAACCTCCCTTTTATATATAAAGATATATATATACATATACATACATATATATATATATACACATGCATATATATACATACATATATCTATATACATACATACATATATATATACATACATATATGAGATATATGAAGGGATATTATTATTAATATTCTAGAAACAGCTGTAAGACCTATCTATAAACGCTCTAATAACTATAAAATGCCTTGGTTTTTTTATCTCATTACGCAAAAAATTCATATATACATACATACATATATATATATTCACGCATGCATATATATATGTATATACATGCATACATATATATATATTCACGCATACATATATATATGTATATACATATATATACATATACATACATATATATATACATACATATATATATATATATATACATATATATATACAAATATATATATACATGCATATATATATATATACATACATATAGGCGCAGGAGTGGCTGTGTGGTAAGTAGCTTGCTAACCAACCACATGGTTGAGGGTTCAGTCCCACTGCGTGGCATCTTGGGCAAGTGTCTTCTGCTATAGCCCTGGGCCGACCAATGCCTTGTGAGTGGATTTGGTAGACGGAAACTGAAAGAAGCCTGTCGTATATATGTATTTTTTTTCTTTTTTTTTTTTTACTTGTTTCAGTCATTTGACTGCGGCCATGCTGGAGCACCGCCTTTAGTAGAGCAAATCGACCCCGGGACTTATTCTTTGTAAGCCCAGTACTTATTCTATCGGTCTGTTTTGCCGAACCGCTAAGTGACAGGGACGTAAACACACCAGCATCGGTTGTCAAGCAATGCTAGGGGAACAAACACAGACACACAAACACACACACACATATATATATACATATATACGACAGGCTTCTTTCAGTTTCCGTCTACCAAATCCACTCACAAGGCATTGGTCGGCCCGGTGTTATAGCAGAAGACATTTGCCCAAGATGCCACGCAGTGGGATTGAACCCGGAACCATGTGGTTGGTTAGCAAGCTACTTACCACACAGCCACTCCTAAATCGCATCACATAACGACAATACGGCACAACTATTTCACCTCAATTGGACCCGCTCTCTTCAACATTACACCAGGACACGTCAAAAAAGAAACTGACCACACAAAATTCAAGAAGTCTTTGGACAAATTCCTTCAAACAGTCCAGGACAAACCACCCACACCCGAATATGTATATATGCGACCAATGCTGGTGTGTTTACGTCCCTGTCACTTAGCGGTTCGGCAAAAGAGACCGATAGAATAAGTACTGGGCTTACAAAGAATAAGTCCCGGGGTCGATTTGCTTGACTAAAGGTGGTGCTCCAGCATGGCCGCAGTCAAATGACTGAAACAAGTAAAAGAATAAAAGAATATATATATATACATATATATATATATATATACATACATACATACATACATACATATATATATATACACATACATACATATATATACATACATATATATACATACATATATATACATACATACATATATATACATACATACATATACATACATACATATATATATACATATATATATATACATATAACTTAGAATAACTTAGAAAGGTTTTGGCCAGTATTGGCCCAGGCCATGTCTAACTTAATAGCACCACCTGGCGAAGTCTTTCAATTCAGGATTTGGGCACCAAGGCCCATTCGAGCAGAGAGTTATTGTTTGCGGAGACATATTCGGGTGTTGGTGGTTTGTCCAGGACTATTTGAAGGAATTTGTCCAAAGATTTCTTGAATTTTGTGTGTTCAGTTTCCTTTTTGACATGTCCTGGTGTAATGTTGAAGAGAGCGGGTCCAATTGAGGTGAAATAGTTGTGCCGTATTGTCGTTATGTGATGCGATTTAGATTTTTGTTGTGGACGGATGGCACGTGGTCCAAGCCTTGGATGTATTTTGAAGGTAATGCCAACATCATTCGGACAGTGCTTATGGAATATTTTCCACATCATACAGATAATGTAGCATTCACGGCGTCATTGGAGTGAATACAGTTTCAGCTTCTCTAGTCTACCCCAGTAAAGGTCTGACATGCCATCTATCTTTTTTGTGATTGACCTTTGGGGAGCTTCAATTCTCATAATATTTTGTTTTGTGTAGGGAGACCACAGTGGACAGCAGTATTCAAGGTGGGGTCGGGCAAAAGTGGAGAAGAGAAGGATAATAGTGTAGGAATCTCTCGACTGGAAGGGTCTGAGAATCCAGGAACACATTCTGCGGGCCATGTCAACTTTGTTGCTTATATGTGTAGCCCAGCTTATGTTGTTGTCCACTGTTACTCCCAAGTCTCTGATGTTGTTGGATGCCATGAGAATTTCTCCAGATGGAAGGGAGTATGGGAGTTTCAGAGCGTCCTCCCTTCCAAAGTGGATCAGTTCGAATTTGTCTTCGTTTAGCAACATGTTATTCTTTTCCGCCCATTGGACAACAGCCAGTAGGTCTGACTGAAGGCTTATTCGGTCATCCACGCCATTGATGACCTTCTGGAGCTTGGAATCATCAGCAAAGGTTCTGATGTTACTGTGTTTGATGGTGTCAGTAATATCATTTATGTAGATGATGAAGAGAAGTGGGCCCAACAGTGCCTTGTGGGACACCACTGCTGACTTTGGCTGAGCTGGATTTGACTCCTTCGACTACAACATGTTGGGTTCTGTTAGACAGGAAGCACTTGATCCACTGCAGCAGCTTTCCAGTGACACCAATATTGGACAGCTTTCTCAGAAGGATCTTATGATCAACCCTGTGAAAGGCCTTGCTGAAATCAAGGTAGATGACATCAGTGTTGGAGCCCTCTCCCAAGGCTCTCAAAATATCATCAAAATGATGCAGTAGCTGCGTCAGGCAATCTCTCCCATTACGGAATCCATGCTGGTTGGGGTTCAGCATATTATGACTCTCAAGGAAGTGAGTCATACGCGATCTCAGCACCCTCTCAAATACCTTAATGATATGAGAGGTGAGTGAGATTGGATGGTAATTCACGGCAAGCGATTTGTTTCCTTTTTTGAAAACTGGGACAACAGACTAGGATAGAAGGTCTTCTGGTATATATCCAGCATCCAGTGAGTTCCGCCACAGATTGGCTAGAGGGGGTGCAAGTTGGTTTTGACACATCTTCAAGACACAAGCAGGGAACCTACTGCTGAATTATGCTTCATTTCCTTTATTG
>NC_043007.1:28387110-28607110 GCF_006345805.1 Octopus sinensis
GGAAGTGGTTCAGTGGATGACATGCTGAACCTCTACAGAAAAGAGAGGATGAAACTAATAAACTGTCCAGTCTGTCTACCCTATGTGAAAGGCCTCTCTGAAAAGATACAAAAGATATGCGGCCCATATGACATCAGGACAGTATTCAAAAGTAATACAACACTTCACAAATATCTTCTTTGAGTAAAACCATCAATAGAAGAGAATATGACCAAAGACTGCGTGTACTCCATCACATGCAGCTGTGACAGGTTATACAAAGCGGAAAAATGGAAACCACCTCCTCCTGTGGGATGAAGTTAAAATAATTGACAGAATACCAATGGAAAATACAAAAACTAAAAGAAGCAGCCCATATGCTAGGACACAACAACCTCCTAAGCAGACTGAGTGCAGATATGAGAAGCATATGGGAACCGGTATTAAGGAAAGATAAGAAAATATTAGATTTATACGCCCTAAAATTCACTCCATAATTGCCCACGGGCATGTGGCATAGTGGTTAAGATTCCGAGTTTGATTCCAGGCAGTGACTTGAATAACAATAACATCAAAAAATATTTTAGGAATGAGAACCCAGGTTTGAAATTTCCCCAAGACACCTGATGAAGGCTGGAGGGTATATCAGTTGAAACATTGTGTTAACAACAAACAAGATGAGGACAAATATCTATCAAATGTAAATAATGTAAATGATGCATCATTGTACATACTGATCCCGAAATCTGTGACTCTGGCTTGTAGTGCCTTTGGGTCCTGTATGTGTAGATTGTACTATATTCATGAATTGATAGTGCAGTGCTTGAAATTGTCCAGTATTAAACTGCACGTTGTTTCAGCTCACTTGTATATTGAATTTAGGTCTCACTGTAAGCTTGTGACATCATCTTGGTTTTTTTATTGCCTCTGATACTTTTGTATCACTGGCATAGCTAGTGACAGTGGCTGTCTGAGTGATCATGGGCATGTCTAAGAGGGCTATTATGAACAGTAATGGCCCCTAGAACAGGATACCTATTTCTTTACTACCCACAAGGGGCTAAACATAGAGAGGACAAACAAGGACAGACAAACGGATTAAGTCGATTATATCGACCCCAGTGCGTAACTGGTCCTTAATTTATCGATCCCAAAAGGATGAAAGGCAAAGTCGACCTCGGCGGAATTTGAACTCAGAACGTAATGGCAGACAAAATACAGCCAAGCATTTCGCCCGGCGTGCTAACGGTTCTGCCAGCTTGCCGCCAGAACAGGATACCATTTAGGATTTGAGGAGTTTCCCGGCAACAGTTTTGTTTCGTGGATTTCTTTTTTTTTTCCAGGTTATTTTGCATGCTGATGATGACCTTCATGTTGAGGATCATCACTTGTGATGAGAGTGGGTCTACAGGTACAACCTTGAGACAAAGCAGCAGTCGTCACAATGAAAGAGCCCTTCAACTCTACAACTGAAGAAGGTATGACAGGGCCACAGCTCAATGGAGAGCATGCTTGTCATTTTTTCTACATATAGTGCATCAAGAATTTGTTCCCCCAGAGCCAGACTGTCACTCAAGAGTTCCACTGCAATGTTTTCAATGTTTTGAGGGAAGACATTTGATGAAAACAACCAGATCTATGGAGCGCAAAGAATCGGGTTCTTCATGGATCCATTGCACCATCACCAAGCTCTTGTTAATCAGGAGTTTTTTTTTGCCAAAAACATCATGGTACTGTTTCCGTACCCACCCTATTCACCAGATTTAGCAGCTTTTAACAAGAGCAAATCGCAGAAGGTCCTTGATTCCCTTAAGGAAAATAACTTCCATGCTGGATTCTAAAAGTGGCAAGAATGCTGGGGCCAGTGTATTGCTGAGCAAGGTGACAATTTTGAAGGAGATGATGTTAACACTTAAGTAAATAAGCTATTTTTTTTTATTAAACATAACTAGTCTGGGAACTTTATATATACACAAACACAAATGCATACACAGACATATATATCCTTTAATGGTAGAGAACTGTTACTATGGTATCAATGAATTATTCATCTCCCAATTTGTTGTTGATCATTCACTTTTAGTTTTTTTACTAATGTGTGTACGTCTTTATATTCAGTGAGTGCTGCCAATATACATATGAACATTAATTCAAATTTTATAAATTATTTATAAACATAGTTTATTCAATAATAATTTAATTACAGGTTTGTTATATGATATAATGTTTACCACAATTGTCATATTTCAAAACAGCTTCAAAGGTCTAGAGTATGTTAGCAGAGGACAGGGATTCCTTACTTCAACACAGGTATCTTTTCACACAAATAAAGAAAAATATAGAGATGAAGCAGACAATGACTCAGCACAAGACACACATTCACATACACACCAACCCATGCTAGCATGGAAAGCGGACGTCGGACGTTAAACGACGATGATGACATCCAAATGGAGGAAGACAGAGAAAGAAAAAGATAGCATAGAGGGGATATATGTAATCCCACAATACTTCTTTATAGTTCTTTTCTAAATAGTATTACTAACACATTTAAGTTTCTTGTAGAATTCCCAAAGACATGATCCTTTAAATGCATAATATAACTCCTTTAAAGTCTTTTTGTGTGTAGGTAAAAGAGAAAAATTATTTTCAGTTTGAATATTGAGAAGTCATTGAGAGGTTGGGGAGGTTCACTTAACGTGAACCAAACACAGTAAATTGTTTATAAGGACATGCTGTGTTGTTCTACTTTTACAGTGTAATAACTCGGCTCATCAGGATAGTTATTTGACACCAAAACGTGGTCGATTGGTAACACGCTGAAGAAGGAGATTGTCATCTGCTCGGAAGAATCTTCCACATTTTCAAATATTGTTTTCCAAAAATATGGTTGGGACTTGTCCAGGAAACTGTTGATACAGGAAACAGGAACAGAAAATTCAAAAGTCTGTTTACTTTCTAGTGGGTTACTGGTGAAATGTTTTAATGTAGTCAAAGCTGTTGAACTCAAAGTGGAGTGAGGCAGTTTAAGATAGACGTCAAGTAAGGTGACCAACTCATAAACAATGTGTAGTTTTTCTAACAGTGACATTCTCTCTTGGATATTCCAGGCACGATCAGTATAGAACTGTAGTTGGTCAAGTGTTGCAAGTTCGTTGGACACCAACATACTGATGTAGTCGTTATATAGTTTCTCAATACCTATATCAATAAGTAGCTTCAATGGTACATAACCTTCCAGGTCAGGGCTGTCCATACTGTTCATGTAGGAGCTGCGCACCAGTTCAGCAATACGAGTCTTGTTAGTCTTATGCACCAATGGTTGGATGTTTTTACACTGTAGTTCATCAAACATGTAGTTTAGACAGTCAACAAGCTCTTCATAGCTGTGACAATTCATTAAAACATTCCACACTTTATCAGAAAAGTCCTGATCTTTTCGATCAAACATAGATATTTTGTGAGGAATTTCTTCATTATTCTCATTTTCATTTAAATTATCATCAATGTCAGCATCACCAAGCTTCAAGTGTTCAAAAAGATTCTTCAAATCATCAATAACAGTTGTACTTTCAGATTCTGACATCAACCAATTGACTTTACCTTTAGAAAATCCCTCAAAAAATCCTCGCAGAGTTGAGAACTCTTGGAACTTTTTATAAGTTGGTCCCGTTTTATCTCCTGGCACAATTTTCACCTTGACAGTAACCCTAACTTCTGGTGAAGGTTTATCCAAGTATTTCATGGATTTATTCCATTCTGTTTCGAGAATTATTTTACTCGCCTCTTCACTTTGATCATTATTCGAGGCAGTACTACTGTCAAACACATGATATTCTGCTCTGTTGTGTAGTTGGCGCATGTTTTCAGGAAAAGAATCAGAAGTGGAAGAAATGGAGGAGAGATTGCTGGTTGTTTCTGCAACAGTTATTCTGGAGTACAACAACATGTTGTTGCTATCAGCATCGACTTCAGGTGAGACATAAACGAATGCTGTGTTGAGCAAATCTTCTCCATTGCAATACACCAAAATAGGAATCCTTTCTTCTTTGCTGACAGAATATTTGGGCGACAACATAAGAGAGCAGAAAGCAGACAAGACACGTTTAGAACATGAAAGACTAATGGGAAGAAACGAACTTTGATTCTTTACATACACAGATTTCAAAGGAGATACAACGACACGATTAAGGTCGGCATATTCCTTCATTTCCAAAGGCGAACCTTCATATAAACTGTTATTGTCGTCAGAAATATCACTCTTCGGAGAAAGGACATCAGATAGATTGCTGTCAGAGGGGTTGTTACGAGTTTTCACAGTGGCATTGTCTTTTCTTCCGAGACAAACAACAATAAACGGCAGAGTAAAAGAACAGATGTTCTGCAAGACATCCAGATCGCCATACAACGACACATCATCAACAATATATAACATCGTATCTTGAAACTTTATGACATTATTATTGGTCGTGGGGCTTTTCAAAAGCTTGCCGAGACATTCCTGAAATTGAGGAATTAATTTAATATCCATATTTACCTTAAAATATCTTAAGTAAATAAATCTCTGTTGTCGGTTAAACTCAGTTGTTAAATAAACCGCCACAAATGAAGGTTACATACAAAAACAAAAATAGTGAATTGGGTGAGACTCTCTACCTGCCCCTCCTTCACACACACACACATATATATATATATATATATATATATATATATATATATATATATATATATATATATATATATATATTTATATTAAGTGAAAATAATTTTTTAATGAAAGCTAAGAAAATGATAAAAAAAAAATGACGGTAATTACGTTTCAGCATTTTCATTTTAGTCTTTATATGAAACCAACATATTAACTGTCTCAAATGAACGAAGTAGTTGAATGGGGCGGGTACGGTTTCGCACCCCTCGTTTGGAAAAATGCATTTTTTTACAAAAAATGTTTCGGATGTCGGAAATTACGAATATGCAAAAAAAAAAAAAAAATGTTTAACCGCTCCACTCACTACCATGTTTTAGATGACGGAGATTCCGAATATGCAAGAAACCACGTTTTCAAAATGTTAAATTCCTCAAGCATAAAGATGTGTGTATAAGGAGATATGAAAGCCTTCCTCAGCGGTGACAACCGTCTTTTATAGAACCGCCTCATTTAGCTGACAAATATATTTTTATGAATAAACAGACAGGGATAAATAGATAGACAAAGGAATAAATAAATGGATGAAAAAGTTCAAAATTTTAAATTAGGGGAGAGGGTGAAATTTGAGCCCTTTATTAAACTTTATAACTTTACATTAAATTATTATTTATGCTTATTTAAGGCAAACACGAGTAAAACGACGCAAATTCTTTTCACTCCAATGTCTTTGTATTTAATTTCGATTTGCCTATGATCGTCAATTTGCTGCAATCTCTTTAAAGTAAACAAAATCAAAAATTTAATCGGGGGGATTTTTTTTTGCACATTCGTAATCTCCGACATCTTAAACGTAGGAATCTGAAAATTTTTGAAGCAGCCAAATCACACGCAATCTTTTAAAAAACTGTCATTTTGTAGTTACGAGTGGGAACATCATTAACAAAGAAACAATATCGACGGAGGTAAAGAATACGCACACCACCCGTTCTCAGCGTAACAAAAGCCTTAACTCTAAACACTGGATGGGCGTATTCTTTACCTTCGACCTACAAATTGCATTAATTCTTTTACTTGTTTCTGTCATTAGACTGCGGCCATGCTGGGGCACTTCCTTGAAAAATTTTAGTTGAACTAACCGACCCCAGTATTTATTTTGAAATCTGGCATTGGATCTTTTCCTTCCGTCCATCAAAAGGAAAAGATCCCTGGTATTTAATTTATTCTGTGGGTTTTCATTTGCCAAACCGATGTTACGGGAACGTAAACACATCAGCACCTATTGTCAGTCGGTGGTGAGGGCACACATATACACATACAGTGGTGAAGTGGGTCTAAGAAATTGATTGCCAGGAGACTAAGGGAGCGCTACAGCGCAATCTATTTATTTATTTTTGTTAAAGTATCCTTTTCAACTGTCTGCAAACACAACCAGGCTGAAATAATGCATTCTTCCAGGAGTATCTAAGGGCCCCTTAGATACTAACATGCCCCCACCCACCCATATAGGGATTGTAATGACGGAGGGGCCTACTTGCCATCGGGCAAGTTGGCCAGCCACTGCGCATATATATATATATATATATACACGCGACGGGCTTCTTTTCATTTTTTCACGCTCAGAATACAACATATGCCAAATCCACTCAAAAGGATTTGGTCAGTCCGAAGTTATAATGGAAGACACGCCCAAGGTGACTCTATCAATTTTAAAAACACACCTCGCCTAGTTGATAAATCTACAATCTAGAAGAGGGGGTTGGATGAAGTGGACGACAACGAAAAAAACTGGATGTGAATGGCATACTGCCACGTGCAGTGCCGTAGTGGAGCGTCATAATTTGAAGTCTCCCCCAACTTCCCAATTTGATCTACACTAGCGTGACAGAGAAGCCAGGTCGTACCTGTAATAAACCCAATTCTTAGATATGGATGGGTGCGTTCGACCGTGCGCGGGGCAGCGGGAACAGCAACACCATGGATAGTGTGTGAGTGTAGGGACGCCTAACCTGGACAGATCGGCCGAAAGTGTCAGCGATCGATGTTCAGATGGATCACCAAAGCACACGCTCCACAGTAAAAATTCAGCAATTGCTATATAAACTATATATATATTTGTTTTTATTATGAACTGATGTAAAAGTTTTATTTGTGCTCATAAATTAATAATTTGCTCCTTTTAATTTTAAATTTTATGAATTAAATAGATTTAATAAAGCATTTTTAATTTTGCTAAATAAGATTGAAGTGAATAAATAAGTTTTACTTCTGAATAAAAAGTATTTTTATAAATTTACTTTATCAAATAGAGCAGACATTGAAAGCGCATGCGCATGTAATTGTATTTATAATCAATTACACTTTTAATGTATCTGTAGAGACGTGTGTGATTGTGTTGATGTAAAATTTAAAACAGGAGTAAGAGAATGTTTCGTATTTCGGCATTAGGAATCCTTATTATTTGAGGCTGCTGATGTATTTTTCTTCTTTCATACTTTATTCATTTAAGAATTGATACAGGGTAAAGACCCCTTTCGGTCATGAGTGACCATGGGTTTGCACCTAGAGAGTTACCCTCTGAGGCACAAGTCTGGGCAAGGTTGTTTTATGGAAGACCAGTAGTCGCCCATGCATACCAGCCTCCCCTCTCCACACCACCAGTGTTATCCAAGGGAAAGACAAAGGTCGATACAGCTTGGCACCTGTGACGTCGCAACTCATTTCTACAGCTGAGTGAACTGGAGCAACGTGAAATAAAGTGTCTTGCTCAAGAACACAACATGCAGCCCGGTCCGGGATTCGAGCTCACAACCTCTCGATCGTAAGCTCGACGCTCTAACCACTGAGCCAAGTTTCACAAAATCCCACATTTTATATTAAAGTATGTTAAATACTGTAAAGACGACTAAAAAAGGTCAGAACTGGCTCAATATAAAGATCCTCACCTGATAACGAAAACAAAACAAAACAAAAAACCCATCCTGCTGGGTGTTAACAACTGTGGAGAAAACGAATCTGGAAAAAAAATTGCACAAACGAACCTGGGAGGTGGGGAGAAGACTTTCGGAAAATTCACAAGATCCAATTTTTCCCATATAACTTTCAGGAAAATGGAATATATATTGATTTTTTTTTACGAAATCTTACGTTTTCGTCTGTGGAGAATCCGATTCTGAAAAAAAAATTGTAAAATTTCAATTTTTCAAAAAAAAAAAAAGCAGGCTATCCAAATGCTAGAAATAACAGCCAAATCTCACAAAACTGCGATAACATAATGAAAGAAATATGTAATCAATCTACTCACGTTTCTGCAAAGATTTCTTTCAGAGTAATTTCCCGACATAATATGATAAAGCAATTCAAGTGAAATTAAAGAGTTAATTTTTTTTGTTTGTTTTTTGAAAATTACAAAAAATATGAGTGCAGAAATAACAGCAAACTCATTTGAAAAAGAAAAGTAAAAATAGCAACGAAATACTGAGACAAAGTGAAATGAAAGAGAATCATTTGACCTGCACAAAACATCGTGTGTTTGTGGAACTGAAAATGGTCTTGCTCATTTGAGACTTGGCTGTTATTTCTAGCATGTGGATAGCCGAATTGAAGGCCAAGGCCGTAGAATTGGGAGGGGAGGGGTTTTTTTTTAAATATATATCCATTTTCCTGAAAGTTATGAGGGGAAAATCAGATCTTGTGAATTTTCCGAAAGTTCTCCCCCTCCCCGGATTCGTTTTCTACACACCCAGCAGGCTATGTTTTTTGTTGGCTTTTTTTGTTAACGGGTGAGGATCTTTATATTGACCCTTTAGGATACAGTTGCGGCATCCTATCAATAAATATCTCATTCTTCAAACCAAAAAGGGTTGAAAACTCAAGGAATTGACATTAATTATAATAAAGCTTCTGAGCAAGAGATAGACAGATGACAGTTCTGAAAAGAAATGGTAAATTCACAATTTAGTTTCTCCATTTACTTGTAAAAAAAAAAATGATCTTAAACCCTGTCCTAAAACACAAATTCATAATTGCTAACTCAAAACTTTTATTTTAAAATCATAATCTATTTTTAAAACAGAATACTAGAAAAATTCTTTGAAAACAAGCCAAAAATAAAATTGTTACCGCTAGTTGTGAACTCCCCAAGAGAGAAGAGGAAGTAAAACACGAAATTTTGAAAACAGAAAAGAATTATTTGCAGAATATAATCTTTGATGTTGAAAGCCTAGAAATCCAAATAAAGCTTTTAAAAAACAAAATGAAAAGAAAAAAATTATAGGCCTGGCTGAGTCATTGGGGTAATTCACAATCTTTTGGTATCAAAAATAATTCCTACAGGAACTCCTGGTAATCAGATTGTCTCCTACTCACAATCAACTAATAATGAAGATAATTTGAGCCTCATCGATTATTCCGATCAGGAATGACAGAATTATCTTGATAAACTGAAATACTCCAAAATGAAGTTTAGTTGGAATGGATAGATCAAAGATGTGAAAAGAAAGATTTTAGGAACCACAATAACATGAGTAACCTACATTTTAGTTATACAAGCCTGTTGCAAAGAAGGGGATAAAGGCAGTGAAATTTATAATTAAAAAAAAAAAAACTGAAGATAAATGTGATATATAAAGGCTGAATTTTGTTTTTACTCTTAACAGTGTTGCTGTACAAAACAACCATCATCATCATCCTCATTTAACGTCGGTTGTCCATGCTGGCATGGGTTGGACAGTTTGAGTGGGTTGGCACTTTCAATTAATTCACAGTTTCAATTTAGTCCGGGATTTTTTGTCTGCTTATTTAGGTTTGTATCTAATCATTTCACCGTTTGTGTGTTGAGTTGTACGTGATTAAGTAGCTATGTTGTGTTTGTGTTTCACTGAATTTGTTTATCATCATCATCAGCATCATTGTTTAATGTCCACTTTCCATGCTGGCATGGGTTGGATGGTTTGACAGGCGCTGGCCAGACAGGAGCCTGCACCAGACTTCTTTCTGTTTTAGCAGGATTTTTACAGCAGGATGCTCGGTACTTCTTCGGAATCACCTCCACCATAACTTTTGAACCAGTAATTTTTTTTTTTTTTTTCAGATTCATGTTTTCGATATCGGAGATTACAATTTAGCAAAGAAAAATAAATTTAATTCTAACCCCCCCCCCCAGCTACACCTATATCCACCCAATTTATTTGCTTTGTTTTCAGCTGACAGGACATGCTGTCGTGCACCAAATGAAAGCTTCCAAATCCTGTTTTCCCGATCAGGTGAAAATTATCAAATTTTAAGCCTCTGTAACATTTTAAAAACATTTTTCTGGAAGAAGGGAAACAACTCCTGCAATTTAGCTGGGAAATGTACATTATTGTGCAAAATTTTAAAATTTTTGATAAACTTCAATTTTTGAAATGTTAATTGCCAAACTCAACTGGATCTATTATAGAACCGTTAAAAGTTAGTGTCAAACATACAATGAAGTTGATTAAAAAGATATACAAGCACAATTCAACTTCATTATTTAATTATGAAGTTTATTGATCTCAGAATCTATAATAGCCATCAATTGCTTGACTCAACAGCAACAATTAAATTGACAATTACATTTTGCCAAGATATTGGACTGTTACATCGTGTGACAGTTTGTTGCACATGTAACCAAAATATGGAATTGACAAAGGGTGGTAAAACAAAGGAACGATTGAGATGGAGATTCAGAAGGCCATGTAGAAAGGAAAAAGGTTTGAGATGTAACACATTCTTTGCCAATAGTAATCTGGATTTAAGAGAAAATTTAATGTTCATTTACTTCTGGGTACATGAAGAAGCATCTGAAAGAAAATATTAACAGAGGCTGAGATGGAATAGTGAGACTATTTGTAATTGGAAGAATTCCCTCTGTGACATATGCACAGTTGTTTCACTTTTTCCAGAAAAATGTTTTTAAAAAATTATAGAGGCTTAAAGTTTGATAATTTTCTCCTGCAGGAAACAGGATTTGAAAGCTGTCATTTTGTGTGTGACAGCATGGCTTGTCAATTGTAAACAAAGTAAATAAATTAGGTGGGGGGTAATTGAGATTAAAAAACATTTTTTTTTGGTAAATTGTAATCTTTGATATCGAATACATGAATCTGAAAAACATTTTTCTTTTTAAATTACTGGTAAAAAAGTTATAAGGTGGGGGGAATTCCAAAGAATTACTGGATGCTCTTCCAAACACTGACCATCCGGCAGAGTGGACTGAGTGCTTTTTAGGTGGCACAAGCACAGGCAAGCTCAGTTTTGACAAGATTTTTACAGCTAGATGCCCTTCCAAACATCAACCACTTTACAGTGTGAAATGAATGCTTTTTACGTGGCTTTATCACTGGTAGGGTCACCAACTAACTTGCAACACAAAGATCTTTTGAGAGGGAAGGGTGTATTGGAGGAGGGGATCTTTTGTCAGTTGATGAAAAAGTATAGTGAGACAGAGAGACAGAAACAGGTGTCTTGCTGTAGAGGAGGTACATGGTTACCCAAACAGAGAGAGTGAGAGTGATCAGGAATGAGGACAGAAACAGGTGTGCCACTGTAAAAGAGATACATGGTTACCCAAGCTGAGGGAAGGGCAGGAGAAGGAGAGAAAGAGAGTGGGAGACAGCAAAAGTACAAGGGAGCAGAGGAGAGATGGTGGCAAAGTGCCAGGCATATTCCCAAGGGACTGGGATCAGAATATAAATGGGATAGTTGAGTAAAAGAAGAGAGTGATGGAAGTATGAAGGTAATAATATGAGTGGCAGGACATTGCCAAAGAAGCATGAGTAAAGAACTGGGAGGGGGAATGCAGTGAATGGTGAAAACCTGGGTATATAGAGGGGGTGGTACCGGACAGCAATAATACAGTGAACAGGGCCATGAGGACAGGATTGGAGAGTGAGAGGTAAGCATAGTGTGTGAAAAAAGAGATGTGAGAAAGAGTTGAGATGTAGTTAGGTTTGTTGGGGTAGGACATGTGAAAAATGTTCTTGTTATGTGTGGGTGGAACACAGTGCTACTAGAACTCAGTTTTGCTGAAGTGGGCGAGTCTTCTCAAGAACTTCATTTCACCAGATATCTCAGTCCATTGTCATTTCCTCTGTGAGGTCCAGCATCTTGAGATCGGTCCATACCACTTCAGCCCATGTCTTCCTGGGCCTCCCTCTTCCATGGGTACCATCTACTTTCAATGAATGACACTTCGTTCATATATATTCTCTTGCATACTGCATTTGATTCCTATTATACCCAACTTTTCTCTCAATACATCTGCACTTTGTCATACATGCACGCTGATGTTGTACATGCAATGGAACATACTGCCTTCATTTTCTCTCCAGTCTATGCATGTATTCTGCATTCAGAGCCCATGTCTCATTACCATGAAGTACAGCCATTTGTACACAAGCATCGTACAATCTACCTGAGAGAATCTTTTTGTTGCCAACAGAGGTAATAGTTCTCTGAACTTCCTCCATCCTATTCTTATTCTAGAAACAATTTCAGAACATCCTCCATCATTGCTAATTTGGTCACCTAGGTAACAGAAACTATCTACAACCTCCAAAGAGCCTCCTGGATATTTGTGAGAGACTAATGGATACATAAGAGGTAAAATAGAATCTCTCTGTGATTCTATTGTACCTCTTATGTATCCATAGCTTATGTTGGATGCAGTGAATGGAATCACTTCCAATTGCTTGCCTACATATTGAGCAAGGCCATTTACCTGACAGAAAGAGTCTTATCTTCTTTCTTGACTTTAAAGCCATTTGATTCCAAGGTTTTGCTTCCATATCTGGAATTTCTTTTCCGATTCTGCTACAGATTCTGCAATAAGAGCAAGGTCATCTGCATAAAGCAGTTCCCACAGGCGTCCAGTTTTGAATTCCTTTGTTATGGCCTGAAGGACTATAATGAATGAGAGTGCACTGAGAACTGAACCTTAGTGAACCCCTACTTGTATGCTAAATTAATTACTGTATTCATGGCCAACTCTCATCTTAGTGACAGCACCACTGTACATGGCTTGTACAGTTCTAACAAACCACTGCTCTACTCCTAGCTTGCTCAGAGACCTCTAGAAACAGAGTGGGTAACTGTTGAAAGCTTTCTCTAGGTAAATGAAAGTTAAGTACAATAGCTTGCTTTTGGCCAAATACTTTTCCTGCAGCTGTCTCACTAGGAAGATGGCATCTTCCCAGGTGCAAAACCTGGTCTAGCAGTTTGATACCTCTGTAGTTGGTTTTATCTGAGACATCACCTTTACTCTTGTAACAGCTAACTATAATACTACTACACCAATCATTGGGGGTGACACCTTCTTGAATAACCCGATTAACTATAAGGGCGACTAGGCTGTATCCTACACTACTGGATATTTTAATCATCCTAGAAGTGATTCCTGATGGTTCAGAGGCTTCCGCTGTCTTCATATTCTTAATTGCCTTATCTATTATGCTGCTGTCAACTCTAATGGCTGGTCCCTCAAGTTGTTCGATATTTGAATGACTCTTCTTCTCCCATTCATTTTCCACATTTAGTAACCATTCATAGTGACACTTCCATGCATCTTTCTTCTCTGAGTCACCAAGCACAAGCATACCATTATCCATTTGCACACATTTCTCACCCACCACATCTCTATTCTCTCTGATACACTACTTTGCAATCCTGAAAGCTTCATGCCTCTGATCCTCATTTTGTAGAGCATTTGCAAATGTCTTACCTTCTACTGTTCCTTTTGCTATATAAACCTAACATAGCTGTCCTTCTGGCAACCCTATTATAATTCTCTGCCTGTCTCTTTGCTTTTATAGCATTATCTACCTCCTTGCTCCATCACTATGTCACTCTTGGCCGAGCTGGGATTCTGTACCAACCACAGAGCCCTCAGTAGATTCTCCTGCAGGAACTTCCAATTCTCCTCTAAGGTATATGTCTCCATTTCTTCCTCTCTCATCAGAAGCTTTCATTAGGAAATCTCTCAATGTTTGTCTGTTTGTTGGGTCTTTGAGTTTCCATGGTCTTCTTTTCCAGATTGGTTTATTTCTGTGAGTCTTTCTAGCTCTAATTCTGAAGTCACTAACTAGTAGCCTATGTTGGGTTGTACACTCTTTACCTAGAAAGATTTTGTATTTGCAAGCATCAGTCAACCTCATTGTCTGGTGAGGAGGTAGTCAATCTGGCTCATGTACCCATCAGACTGATAAGTGATTAGGTGGCTGGCTGGTTTTCTGAAGTTAGTGTTGCAGATTGTGAGATTATTTGCATCACAGAACTCCAGCAGTCTTGTTCTCTCCTCATTCCTAGGGCCAAAACCATAACCACCATGCACTCCATGGAATCCATGAGGATGCTGTCCAACATGTCCACTGAAGTCACCAGCCACAATAATGAAGTCTCTGTTATTTGTTGTTGAGGTAGTCTGCAAAAGGACCTCATAGAATTGGTCCTGCTCATCAGCCAACCCAGACTGAGGAGCATAAGCAGAGATAAATGTAAGTGTTCATTTACCTATGATAAGTCTCATCTTAATTACCCTATCACATACTATGATTACCTCAATTACTTTATCTACTTACTTTTCTGCTAACAATATGCCTACACCATCCACTCCATCACTCCTGCTTACCCAGAAGAATTTGAATCTCTGTGCCTTACCCATGAGGGATCTAGCAGAGGCTTCTCTCCATCTTACTTCTTACACACCATACACATCAACATGACATCACTCCAACATTTCAATAATCTCCCCACGCCTTCCTTTCATTGTGATGGTGAGAAGGCAGTTGTGGAAGTTTTGTCATCTGCTGAAAAGAAGATCTGCACAAACAAATGCTTTCCAGCCAGCATGAAGCTTTGCTACATAGTTTATTCAGTGAATTACAATAAATCAGTTTCCCCATTCCATACAATATCCAGAGCAAAAGCCCAGAAGAGATGAAGAGGGTATGAGAATAGAGCATGAAGGTTGACCAGGAAGAGAGGATAGGGCGGTTATGTAGGACAGTTTAAAATATATGTCTAAATGTTTATATATGTGGCACCTTTAACTGTATACAACACTCATCTGGATGCCTGCATGAAGGTATATGAGACAAAGAGAAAAGTAAGCAGAATATGTACTCACACTGGAGGAGTATGGGAGTCGTCAGGTGAAACAGTTCATGTACAAATTAAAATTGTGGTGGTGGGGGAGAGTGGGGGTATAACATATGCAAAATTGGACACTGTGCACAGACCCTATGCAAACGGGGTTTAGTCCCTACTTAGCTCAACAGGCTTATAAGAAAAAGTCATAATATTTAACTATTTCTTTTATTTGTTTCAGTCATTTGACTGCAGCCATGCTGAAGCACTGCCTTTAGTTGAACAAATTGACCCCAGGACTTATTCTTTGTAAGCCTAGCACTTATTCTATCAGTCTCTTTTGCTGAGCCACTAGGTTACAGGGATGTAAACACACCAACATCAACTGTCAAGCGACGGTGGGGGGACAAACACAAACACTCAAACATATACATATACAGGGTACATAAGGTATTTGAGGACGTACCTTTTTGGGGTCACTGCAGCATATTTTGCTCACTGTATAATCTTTGTTTCAGAAAATAATAATGGCAGACCCTCAGCTTACTCAAGAAATAAAGAGGCATGCTGTTATTGTGGTTATAAAGTCTGAGCATAACAATTTAGAAATATCTTGAGTTTTAAAAGTTTCCAGATCTTTCATCTACAAAGTTTGTAAGGAGCTAGAGACTGAAGATGGAAACGTATCACCAGTATCAAAGCATAAAAAGCATTCTAAATGTTCTGAAATCATCAGAACACCTGAATTTATCCAGTAAGTTCAACAGACCTTTCATTACAATCCCAGAAAGTCCATGAAGTTAGTTGCAAAAGATCTCCATGTGTCAGAAGGAAAAGTCAGAAATGTTGTCCATGAAGACATTAGTTATAAGTCTTATATGATGAGAAAAGGTCAATTTTTCAGAAAAGCAAAAGAAAATCACTACATCAGATCTAAAAGGCTCTTAAACAAACTGAAAAATTCAGCAGAAGATTTGATTTGGTTTTTCTCTAATGAGAAAAACTTCGACCAAGATCAAAAAGTTAACAGAAGAAATGACAGATGGTTATGTGCAAATGTTATGCATACAAAATTTCCTGCAACTGTCATGGTTTTTGGGGTTGTCAGCAATGAAGGACATGTGATGCCTCCTTACTTCTTTCCACAAGGCCTTAGAATTAACTCTGCCACCTACATTGATGTCCTGGAAATAATTGTTAAGCCCTGAATAGACAGTGTATGCAATGGAAGGCCATATATGTTTCAGTAAAACTCAGCACTATCTCACATGACTCTAGTAACACAGGAATGAATGGCTGAAAATTTTCATGATCACATAACCCCTAACATTTGACCTCCTAATTCCCCAGATCTCAATCCATTGGACTATTACATGCGGAGTGTTGTTGAGAGGGAGGTCAATGAACATGCCCACAACACCAAAGATTCTTTGAAAGCTGCCATAGTCAGAGTAATGTCCAGAATGAACCAGGACCACTTGATTCAAGCATGTAGATGATTTAGTTCTCATATAGAAGCAGTTGTTGAAGCTGAAGGAGGCTTTATTGAATAACATTATAGAAAAGATTTATTTTTATCCCCATAGCATTTTTTGTAAAGTTATTATCTGTTATTATATATCTAATTTTTATTAACATAAATCTGTCCTCAAATATCTTACACACCCTGTATGTATCTATATATACGACAAGCTTCTTCCAATTTCTGTCTGCCAAATCCACTCATAAGGCTTTGGTCAGCCTGAAACTACAGTAGAAGACATTTACCCGAGATGCAATGCAGTGGGACTGAACCTGGGAGTATGTGGTTGGTAAGCAAGCTACTTACCACACAGCAACTCCTAAGCCTATTATTATTAACACTAAATTAATACACATGTACATTCAAATCGACAAATTTATTGTATAAACATTTTGCAATGAGGAGGGAGGCTGGCTGAAACTGAAACTGAAATGGAATACATGTGGTTTTGGCAATTGAGATATTGAAAGAAGGGGGAAACCTAGATTTATTGACGATTTATTTGAATAATAATAAAAAAAACTTAGCTGTTGACTCAGGAGAGAGTGAGCTGTTGTTTCATGAATAGCAAACCAGCAAAGGAATGATATTAGAGGAAACTATTTTCTAAATATACGACAGATGCTGTGCACAGACCCTAAAGTTCAGTCCTATATATATTGTATAGATTATGCTTACCCTTGAAATGCACAGGATAAATACTCAATACAACCAGCTGTTACCTTGTAGCACACATACATACACACACATGTGCATACGTACATACATATGTATGTCAGTACATACATACGCACAAACAAAAATACCCAGTTGTTGATCATGAAATTCCAATGAAGGAACCTTGGATCTAGGTTAGAAACTGGTTCTTACTCTATTGGCAAGAAATCTTGAAATAAAATGAATAATGACATACATACAAACATACATGCATGCATACATACATACATACATGCATGCATACATACATACATACATACATGCATGCAATGGTTGGCAGATACTTTCATGTAATGTAATCAAATGAAGTTTATTTTTCATCACAGTTCGCTTGCAGTCCACATACATCTTCCATCAGTGTTGCAGTGCTTGGATGAAGAAGTTTTTGTCTTGTTGCTCAAATAAGTAAGCAACAGTAGATATGATATCATCATCATTGTGATACTGGTTCCCAGTCAAGTGGGGGTTTTTTTCTTTTTTTTTTTTGGTGTTGGGGAATAGAAGATAGTCAGATGGGGTTAAATCAGTCGAATAAGGAGGGGAATCAACCAGTTCAAAGCCACAGTTACACACTGCATAGACAGACAGACAGCCACATACAGTCAGACAAACAGACGGTCAGGAAGACAGACTTATTATTCCTACAAAAAAGATACATGTAATATAAAATCTCCCTTGGTATTATTGTTGAATTCTGAAAATCTTGATTCTGTTTGTTGGTGAAACTTAGTCTAAAAGGATTTTTTGAAGTTTGTAAAAGTGGATTTTGCTTTCTTGACTGTGATGTGAGTGTTTTATGATAACGATTGCTGTTGATGGGTTGTTTACCAAGACAGTGTGAGTTGAAAGAGAAGGTAATGTCCTGGGAAGAGTTGTCATAGGTTTGTGTGTGGATTGTTTAGGATATAAAGGGGAGTTAGTTGTGATATCACTTCTTGTTACCTGTGCTATTTGAAAACCAAATGTTTAATAAAATGAAATCTTCCAATGGTGTTTGGGTGTGCAACTTAGTGGGGTGTTACAAGAAGAGGAGAGTCAGGTGGGAATGGATATTGTGCTAGTTATCAATCATATTCCTGATTTTACTGTTGTTGTAATGTAAATATTTCTGTCCAGGTTTTCAGAACTTCCTGACTGAGTCATTGATTTATCTTCACTAGACATTCTTGAATTCAGCAGCAAAAATATTTGTGGTCTACCCTCACTCACTTCTTCATAACAGGCTTGTATGTCTACAAAGTACATTACTCATATCATTATGGTTCTAAAATCTTTCTTTGATCCAACATCTATATTCTGTCCATTACAACTAAACCTAATTCTTGATCATTTTAGTTTGTAAAAATATTTCTGTTGATTTCTGATGGTAAAAAAAAAATGATGAAGCTCAAATTATTTTCATCATTGTATGTGGGAGGAGGGGGGGTACAATTGATTGTATGTGGCTGAAGGGGGTACAATTATCACTTAATAATAAATAGTGGTACAGGAATGAGTGCAGTGTTGTGTAGTTGTAGTGTGTAGTGGTGATTAACTCTGCCTATTCAGCTACAAGTTGATAACTCCAAAACTGAAATACTTAGCTTTTGGCAATGCATTCTACAAAAATACTCAACAAATATCAACTGATTGCTGGTCTTCATCTTGGAAGTACTTTCCCAATGTTTTCTGAGTTGACATAAAGGAAAATTGCTTCTACTGGTGACAAAGATATTCCTCAATAAGGGCAACCATAAACTTATATATTTCTTTATTGATTTCCTTAATGTCCAAGTAATGAGGAGAAAGAGAGATATGAGGTACTACTGGCAGTTCACTGATGTAGCCACATGCCAGATGTTGTAGTCTTTCCTCAAACTATGACACCAGTAATCACCATCAATATTTAACGTCCATTTTCCATATTGGCATGGGCCGGACAGCTTGACAGGGGTCTTATGAGGTTCCACAATCTGTTTTGGCTTGGTTTCTATAGCTGGATGCCCTTCCTAAAACCAATCACTTTACAGAATGTACTGGGTGCTTTTTACATGGCACCATCACCAGTGTTTTTTATGTAGCACCTTGGTTTTAGGATCCCAATTCTGTCGCAGTGGGTGGGTCTTCTTTACAGTCCCAAATGATGAGAAAGTCAATATAAGAGGTATAGAGAAAACAGCAAAGTACCAAGACCTGGCCACTGAATTACAAAGGCTATGAAAGGTGCAGGTAAAATGTATCCCAGTAGTTATATGTGCATTAGGATCTATACCTAAAGATTGGAACAGATAGATAAAGGAAATAGGCATAAAACCTAATTAAGTGCAACTCCAGAAAGCATTGTTATTAGGGACAGCTAGGATACTTAGGAAGGTCCTTGGTATCTAAGGTTACTTGTTGTAATCCGATGTTAAAATTTTTTCCAACAGTTTAATTTGTTGTATGTATATGAAATAATAATAATACTAATAATAATGACAATCACACAGATATTATGGAAAGTGACAGCAGGGTACACTTCGAAAAGTGGGGGAAAAGTTGAATCATGTGTTGCATAGGAATGACATAGATCTGTTGTAAGAGTGAGTGTGAAATAAATGGTGTGGTCTCAACAGTGGAGATATTCTGTAATGATGTTAGGAAGAAATTTGGGATTAATAAGTGTGGTGTGCTTATCATAAACAAAGGGAAAGTAATGTCAACTGATGGTGTAGAGCTGGCTAACAGTGAGAGAATTAAGAATGGTGAGGTGGATGGATTTAAGTATCTGGGTATTTTAGAGTGTGACAAAATTAAGGAGTGTGAAATGAAGGAAGGCTTTAGGTGAGAATACCTCAGAACCAAATTAATTATGGAGAATAGATTCAATGGAAAGAACAAGATCAGAGAAATGAATACATAGGCTGTCTGCTTAATGTGATTTGGTGCAGGTGTTGTTAATGGACAAAGAATGAGCTTGAGGAAATTGATGACAAAGAGCAAAGGATTGCACATTAAAAGCAATGTCAATAGATTGTATGTGTCCAGAAACAAGGCTGGAAGAGGGCTCATAGGATGCAAGATCTGTGTTATCGATGAAGAAAACTGTCTGGGATGGAACATAAAACAACAAATAGATGGCACATTTCTGTAGGTCTTGAGATGTGAAAAGACTTGCTGCCACTAAACCTCAAGATAACATTTCTGTTAAGTAAATTAAGATGCAATAGCTTGGCAGTGGTGGTAATGATGATGATGATGATATTGTGGTCAAATAAATTGTACACAAGCAGTGGATCTTATACAAGGTAAACAAATAAATAGATTTGAATTTTTATTTACCCTTGCTATTATTAACTTTCATGTGACAAGAAATATGTTAGGTTGTATGGTAGAATATGTCACAGCTGGAGCAAACCTCATCCAGTTTAAAAGTTTGACATGATTAGTAACAGAGATAACCAAGATGAAATCAGTACATTGGGTTTAGTTTAGGAATAAGTTTTAAGCTGTTGACTCCTGTCATATAAGTGTCAGTATGATTATACAATGCAACACACGAAAATTTCAAACTTTGTAGCCGTGTCAAACCTATATCAGTAGTAGTAGTAGTAGTAGTAGTAGGGAGCTGTGCCATATATCAGCATATTGCTGACCCCCAACCCCCCCCCCCCCGCCACATTTGTTGTCGATTACCTACTACTGGCAGATGACATCTTTGCCCCACTCAGGCAACAAACCTTCAACCCATGGGTCTCTTTCTTGGGTAAGTTGTTGCTAGTGAGGATTTTATGAGGTCAGAGTACAAACCCTACCTCAACCTCTTTTAGTCACTTTTTACGATATGCAGACGAAACATTGAGTCTATTCTTTGATATGCCGGTTTCCACACAATACTAGAGCAATGTAAAATGCAATGTTTTGCTCAAGAAAACAACACACTACTCAATCCAGGAAATGAACACACGATCTGACGGTCATGAAAGCAACACACTAACTACTTGATCACATACTTTAACAGAATAGAAAAAATAATTTTTTTTAAACCCGAGATGCAGAAAAGGTTTTAAATGTACGAGAACATAGTTTTATTCATCCATATGATACATGGAACAATATGGATAAAGTTAGTTGAGGAAATATAAACACTGGTAGAGTACAGTTCAATAAGAGTACAAAAATATACCAAACATTTGAACACCTACAATCAGTCATAAAATAACATCTAATATTGCCATTACACTTTTCAACAGTAAAGGACATTGCAGGAAAGTATAACACAAGAAACACTTGAATACAATTTATTGAAATATAACACACAGTAAGAAATTCAAGTATATTAAACCCAACCCTGGTGAATACCACATCTCATCCTAGTGTCTATTACACATACACACACTCCCGCTTTCATTTTCTCTGGTTTCTAACTACATCTCACTTCAGTGTCTATCACACCCAACCCTGGTGAATACCACATCTCAGCCTGATGTCTACCTCATCTGACAGTAGATGAGATCCAGTGGTTGGTTGGTTTTCTCCACATTGTTATTGTCTCAGGACTGATTTCGAAATTTTTCAATTTCACTCACCATAAAACTGATGGAGTCTGAAGGTTGCTTGTATGCCACATTCATTACCAACTCCTGAATAGAACAAAGAGAAAGAAAATTCATTTAATACAAAAACAGCTAAAGGAAACTGAAGTAATCATTCATTTCTCACAATTTATTAACATATGCATTGTGTACGTTCTACGAGTACATGCGTGGTCACACAGTTTAGGAGTTCACAATCATCAGGTTCGCTGATTGATATCATCAAGTGACACCAGTGTCTTTAACCATAACTTGAGGAAGCTTTGTGAGTAAAATTGTGTAGAAGGAAACTGTTGGAAAACCAATGGATTGGTTGTAGTTGTATAACAAAGCTAGCTTGTCATACATCGTGTCAAATGATTCTTCCTGAGTATTACATAAAAGATACAAGTGTTAGTACCCAACCACTAACACTATAATTCAATCAAGAAGAAGTTCAGCTGATTGAACAACTGAATTTCCATCATTAAAACCAATATAAGATTTATCATGTCATGGCTGTGTACTACAGAGTGGAAATGAGGAAAGCTTTCACTCCTCATGGCTTTCATTTTCAGCAGAAGTCAGGGAGAGAAGAATAAGCTCAATGAGGTTTACTTGCTTCCAAAAGAATGTGGAACTTGTTATTATGTGATAGGTTCCAAATACTGGACTGTTGGGTGGAGCATTATTCATTCCATAATGACACACCTGAGAGAAGGTGGCCCTCAAGCCATTCAACATTAGGGAGGCTGAAGTCCTCCAGAAGTGTGTGCAGGCTGTTATCCAGGTTGGTTAATACTTCTTTCATTTTCTGGGGTCTCTCTTCAAATGAGTCCCCATGGTTTGGAGCATCTGGTGGGCGATATGTAGTACATATTACTATTTTCATCTGTTTAAAGTGTACCATCAGTTTGAGTGTGACAGTAGGACCACAGGCGTGACATCTTCCCAGGTGTACATTGCTACTCCACCATGAGTTCTTTCTCTCCTATCAGTTCAAAACACTACATACTTCGGTATGTGTATCTGAGCATCTGATACGTCCATGTTCAGATGTGTTTCTGTTAGTGCCATGCATAATACTTGATTGCATGTCACTAAGTCTCTCATTTACTGGGTTTTGCATTGGTGAGACATTATGAGGGCTCCTGCAGTCCAGAAGGAATACTGGTGTGACATACAGGGTGCCAGGAGTGGCCACTGTCCTGACATGTACAGGTGTGTTAGAGGCAGCCGTCCTGGATCCTTTATTGTTTGAAGTGGTCTTAAGTGCTGGTATGTGTTTCTTAGACTTGCTGTCTATTGAAGCCATGTCAGCTGCCTTACAATCCTCTATGCAACCTCCAGCAAAGCTCATTGTTCAGCAGCTGCTGTCTGGACTACATCCACGGTTTATTTCCTCTTAGGAGCAGTGCATGTGCCATCCAAACATTCCCATGGTGGTGGCATTGCATCTTCTGCCCTGACCCTGTGTTGTTAGAGGCCATTCTCCGTGGTCTTCAGGTGAGTGAAACAAGTATTGCTCACATAGGATTTGGGATGAGCAAATCTACAGCCTATCCCAATGTCCCCATGCCAGCAGGCACTTTCTATTCCCCTTTCAGTGAATCCATAAATTGGTGCATTATAAACATAAAAAAGTTATTGGTCCATTGACAGTTTTGGTTGAAGGCTATTCTGTAGAATAAAGACAGTTAAGCTTTATTTGTAATAAACAAAAACTATTTTGATAGATTTAGGATTTGGTAAAATTCTAGAATGGAGAGTTACATTTATAATTTGTTTTCTAGGGAGTGTTTGAAATAATATGAATGCAAAAAGAAAATACCCACACACATATACAGACATGCAAAGACACACACAGACTAACATAGACACAAACAGAATTAACATATGGCAAAGTAGGGTTTTCCATTAACAAGTAAAATCTTTTGGATGCAATTCATGGTTTCTATCGACCCGGTTTCATTGACATGACTTGATTCTATGGTAAATAAGATGTTACACCAGAATTGAACTTAACTTTGTGAAACAAGCATCTTAAACACTCAATTAAACGCGTGGGCGCGCTTGCAGAAATATTTTTAAAAAGCCAGAAATACAGACAGAGAATGAGGTGGGGTGGGAAAAACACCTCACCTGAAAAAGCGAGAACAAATTATGCTTATATAAATATCTGTTGGCTTTTTCAAACGGATTTTCTGTCGTGGGAACGGTGTTGCGGACGTAAGTTGATTTAGCAGCGCTATCATTGCTCGACATCTGTATTAATCTGTCAACAGATTCGATCCCTTGTCCTCCTACACTACTGCTAGTTTCTGTTCTATTTATGGACCATGTTTTGTCGTTATCAGCTCCGTGTTGCAGTGTCTCTGCATCACAAGAAGACTGCTTCAAGTCACCTTCGTCAGCCATGTTTGGGTAACCTAGCAACAGTAATGTAATCAATAAAAGCGTTTCCTTGGTAACGTAAACAATAACAAAGATCAACATGGTAGAAATAGCAGTTAGATCTCCCTCAAATCACACCATACAGTCTTAAAAAAGGGAAAGGCACACTGGATATTGTAGAACCCGATGCATTCTAAGGTGATATAAAATGTAAACATCGCGGGCCGAGGTTCGAGACTAGCGCATGCCATTTATAGTGAACTAGACTACTAGTGGCCCGTTGGGTCACCGGGAAAGTCCGAGTTTCCCAGCAACAGAGTTTTGTTTCGTGTTTTTTTTTTTCCTTTTCCATGTTATTTTGCATGCTTTCAACGGACGTGACATCAAAATCAAGCGTAAGCAGTTCCTTTCCCCAGAAAAAGGAAATATTTGGCTGCTATTTCTTGCACGCCCTGCTACCACGTAACAGGCATTTCGGGTCCTTTATCGCAAATAGCTGTTACATGGTAGCAGGGAGTGCTGGAAATAGCAACCAAATCTTTGGAAGTGAGATATGTTGAATGTACTCGAAATAAGCATACAGAAAAAAGTTATTTCACACTGAGGTTACGAACGTATCTTAAAAATTAATTTTAAGATCTGTGATTGAGATGGAATAAATCCCCGGATCTTTTACGAAATATTTATGCCAAAAAGAATTTTTGTAATGGTATTCACTTGAAAATAATTTTAAAAACCATTAAAATATTGTCAGTTTAAAGAAAGCTAAATATTAATACTTATTGTATAAACAACTCACATTTTTGAAATCCCATTCACTTAAAAATATTTCTAAATGATACATTGAAACCCCGATGTCTGGCAGCTGACTTGGCAGACACCTATAAAATTATTAACCATCTTACAAATAATAACTCTGAGCACCTTTTCAAACAACACCTGTCTAACACCCATGGACATGTTTACAAAGTCAGAAAACAGCACAGCTCCCATGACTTTAGGAAACATTTTTTCACGCTAAGAGTTGCTCAAGTATGGAACAAACTGCCGGCATCAGTTGTTAGTTGCCGGAGCACTGCATCCTTCAAAACTTCCATGCTTCCTGAGATTCGCCAACACTACACCTGATTTTCTTCCCTCCATACACACGCAAGCATGTATCTGACTCTGACAAGTTGTGGTGCACCTGAGCACTGTATACAATAATTTCATTATTATTTAAAATATTATATTTCAGAAAAGCGAAAATAGAAACATTTTTTGTTATCAAGTCATTGTATAATCGAAAGGGATGAGTTGCTTCCCTTCCAGGATCAAGTTAATATCGGAGACTTTTACCATTATGTACCGTTTTGGGTATTTATACTCCGGAAACCCTTACTATCTTCACAACCACTTATCCAATTTACGCGAAATTTGTTTCATTCTGCTCGTATTTACATTTCAGGGAAATAATTCATAGTATTTTCCCATTATGCGCCAGTTTGTCTGAGTAACATTACAAGCAAGTAGGCATGATTCATTCTGACTTAATATATTACTAGATTATCTGTGACCTGTTGGGTCACTGGGGAACTCTGAGTTTCATACTTTATTTTTTGTCACAAGTTGGTGATCCCTTGTGATGCAAAGTGAGAATATTCAGCAATCAGTTCACTACCCCAATGCCACAATTTGTGAGAATGTGATCAACAAAATCTAACTGATAATGATTTCATGTGGTAAAGGTTCTAGCAAGGATTTCATCGTTTGATATGCTTCTTTCTGAGCCTAACCATCAGTGTACCTTGATTACTTGACAGAAAGCTTGGAGAGACCGTTGAGAGACAACAAGATGGCAAACAGATGTGGACAGCTGACCCATGCTGGTAACAACCACAATGAATGATCAGTAACAATATTCAGCAGCTAACTTTTTGACCACTACTACAATTACACCGAGAAGTGTTCAAACAACCATAACATTTTGTGATTTGCAGTAAATGATATTCATGTGCAAATACACCTATTCAAATGCAACTACTGATCCACTGGTAGATATGACACCAACTCAGTGGTGTCCATGTATATGACTATTTATGAGTCACTCACTCATTCACTCAGTTGCACAATTAGCTGCACTCATCTGGTTCACACACATACATGTGTTCTCTTCAAACTTCTTTCCAAGTGTTTTTGCAATATTACTAACATTTAACCAGCATTTTTAGTCTTGCAGTTCCCCTCTTCTAATACACATTCCTTTATGCATTTCACATCTGCAGTTCCTGCACTAATCTCATTTTGTTCAATTCATTGTGAAAGGAAATTTCGGTGACAGGAGAGTTATGCAGTGGGCATATTCAGCAGTCAGATCACCCAGTGTCACAATTTGTGAGAATATTACCCACATGATCAACAAAATCTGACTGACCAATCATGACTTCGTGTAGAAAAGGCTCCAGCAAGGATTTTATCTTTTGGAATGCTTCTTGCTGAGCTTAACCATCAGTATAAATTCAGTGCACCTTGACTTCTTGACAGAGAGCATTGAGAGACAGCAAAAAGACAAGGAGAGCTGCTGACCCAAGCTGACAACAACCACAATGAATAATTGGTGACAGCAACACAACAACCAGCAAACTTCTTGACAATTGCTGCAGTTCTTTTAGAACAACATTCAAACTCTCTCAACATTTTGTCAGTTATAGCAATGACAGGCATCCATGCTAGTGGAGTGCTGAGAGCATCATCCAAGCGAGTTGCCAGAGCAGCTGACTGGCTTCCAATCGGGTGGCACGTAAAAGCACCGTTCGAGCATGATCATTACCAGTGTCGCTTTATTGGCACATGAAAAAATATTTGAGTGAGGTCATTGCCAGTGCTGCTGGACTGGCTCCTGTGCAGGTGGCACGTAAAAAGCACCATTTGAGCATGATCGTTACCAGTACCGCCTGACTGGCCCTCGTGCCAGTGGCACATAAAAGCACCCACTACACTCTTGGAGTGGTTGGTGTTAGGAAGGGCATCCAGCTGTAGAAAGTCTGCCAGATCAGATTGGAACTTGGTGCAGCCATCTGGTTCGCCAGTCCTCAGTCAAATCGTCCAACCCATGCCAGCATGGAAAGCGGATGATGATGAAAAAAAATTGTTTATCATAATGTCAACAGCCTTCTGTATTCTTCATACAAATGCACAATTTCCAGTAGTTTGCAGACTTCTCCTCTATGCTTGTTGGTTTACAGAAGACATCACAGCAAAAATTATATAATCTTCTCAAAGTCCTCAATATTATGTTCAGTTAGAATTTTAAGGGAATACATTAACTAAACAGGAAAATATTGATTCCATAGTGAAAGAAGGTGATGATTCAGTGTGCCACTACCTTAGCCAAGAGTGTTAAAGACATTTTCTTAACTGACAACATCATAAAAAATCTGCACCAGCAATCTATAGGATACCTATCTCTGCTGAAACAGACAGACTGAAATTGCTGGCCTTGTGCCAAAATTTGACACAAACATTACTTAATGGGTAATTATTAAGGATTTTCTAACTCCTGTTTTTGCAAGTGTGGTGCAGTCATTTCACTGAGGAAAACACCCTTTTAACATCTTCTTTTATGTGATGGCAGGAGTTAGACCAAATTTGGGACAGATTTTCTCTATCTAGATGCACTTCCTGTCACCAACTTTCACCTGTTTTCAAGTAAGATAATGTTTCAATTGATTAGACATCTTTTCACACACAGATAAATGTCACCAAGAGAACACACACACACTCACATACATGTATATATTTCTGTTTTTCTCAGTTTCTACAAAACCCATTCACAAAGCTTTGGTTGACCCCCACCCCAGGGTTATAAGACTCTTGCTCTAGGTGTTGTGCAGTGGGACTGAATCCAAAACATGTTTATGGAGTGAAATACTGAGATACAATTATTTCTAGATTTCTTAATGCTTCCTACATGAAATATGATAACAGAAATATGTTATTAACAGACTTGTCTGTCTGTTAGTAATGTCATATGTTTCGTTACTTCAACCCCCAGTATAACCCCCCCCCCCGTTCTTTATTTAATCAATCTCAGAAGGACAGGAGGCTTATAGTGTTGCAATTGCTTAGCACTAGGTCAGCTGAGATAGAACAGACTTATTTTCGAAGTTGTTCTGGCTTTGCCTACCCTGTCATTTGTGACATTCCCTTTTTAAGATGGTGCACTTTATTTTGAAAGAGATTTAAGGTCAAACAACCCACATGGTGATGCTGATGACAGCTGTTGGAAGAAGGTGACTCTACTTAAGACCTATATTCTATTGGTTAAAACTGCGGAATTTGAAATTGAACCAAACTGTTTATGGAGATATTTCTTAGTTATACACTCTGTCACTGCTCATGTGCACACACACACACACACACTTATAAACAACAACAAAAATATTTACTTTTAAACACTACCTTAATTTTTCATGAATGTAATAAACTTTTATTAAAACAAGCAAATTAAAAAAATAAAAATTTGAAGGACTAAATGTAGCAGTTGTAGTTAGCAGCCCTTTATGCAGTGGCAGACTGAGAGTAATAAGGGTCCTCAGGCATAACTGTTCACCAAGCCCCTTAGCATTGATATCAAAGAGAGTTAACAAGTAGAATGTGGAGCCCTTAGCATTGATATCAAAGAGAGTTAACATGTAGAGTGTGGGCCCTCAGGCAGTGCCCAATTGACCAACAGCTCAGTCCACCCCTGCTTCTATGTGCATTCAGGAATTCATTTAGAAATAAAAGACATCTGTATTATCAAAATCGATAGTGTTACCATTGATGATGGTCATGATGTTAACATCCGGTAAAAATAATTACAAATATAGTTGTTAATGTATATAATAAACAAATTAACAATGATCAACTTCAAGACATGCGTTGAGATTTCCAGCCCAAGGTTTCAATGTTAGTGCTTTCATCTGGGGCCTTCATAGATACCACATGCTTCGTTTTACACAGGAAAATTCTGAAATATCATAAAATATTTAGACTTAATAAGTAATTAATGGCTACCAAAGCAGGATTAATACCAAAAAGAAATCTAGATTTCCAACTTAAAATGGATTTTGTGTTAAAAGATGGAATACTGTGTTAACTTTGAGATGACCTTTCATATGGACTCGTGGTATATTGAAGCACTTGTTACAGCCCCCAGAACTGCAAGATCCTGTGATTTCCCCCTAATACGGGTTCCTCAGTGACGTGCCTGAATAGACACCGAAATTGTTGACAAGAAATTTGGCTGATATTGGTGCTGCTGGACATTTGTCACTGAGGAACCAAAAGCAGGATGAAATGAGGTGATTGGGCAGTTCCAGCAGTCATAGCAGACGATTCTTGTCGGTCAGCAATATCATTACGAGTACTTTTATACACCATGAGTCCTGATGGGAGATACTCTCAAGGTAAATAAAGCAGAATTCTGTATTCCAATGCAGCTTCCATGTCAAGTTGGTGATCAAGATTATCTATTTAGACTTAATGTTTCATTTTATCAATGTAGTTCCTAAATGTTGCAATATCAAAGAGCTGATTGGTAAAAGAGGGATGATTTTGGTGAAATATTGATGTTTCACTCCGATTGAGTGACAGGCTGTTTCTGTTTCACTTAGATCAATGTAAGAGCTTAAAGACACATCGATGGAAAGTGCAATAATTTAGACATTATTTCACAAAACACACTAGTGTCTCTTGTGAATGTATTATGAGACTCTCAAGGTGGGCATTTGTGCATAAACAGAATCACAAATGTATTCAGTATTAATCTACATTTCTACACATTGACTCCATTAAAAAGAGGAAGAAAACAACCAAAGCTTGCAAGTTGAATTGAAATGAGAAAAGACCTCATTCATGTGTACGTGCACACACACAAACACACAAACACACACAAGTTGTCTCACTTCATATTTGTTATTTTTATATCTACAGTGTTTTCTATGTGCCTGTACGTACGAGTGTTTTGGCATTTTCAATAAAGAGTATCTTCTTTGGAACTGTTGAAACTCAAGAGAAAGAGATGAAGAGAGAAAAGGTTGAAGGGGGGGGGCTTACTACACTTTCAGTAAATGAAATCTTACAGATTTTCAAAGAAGGCAAATATTCAACATCTCTGCATTTAATTTAGAAAGATTCTCCTCTCCATTAACAGCCCTTTGAAGGAAACAGTTGTAATAATATTGAAGAATGCTTACAAACATCTCATATAGAATCTTTCTGCTAAAGCAGCAAATGAGGAAACTATTATCTTCTGTCTACCACAAAACAGTAGCCACTTGGGTCTACATTCAGGACATGATCAATGGAGAAATCATACTCAATCATACCATTTATATGAATTATGTAGATGACAGCTTCTTTGTGACAGATACACAAAAAACAAGTTGATACAGTCACTGGAAGCTTAAGAGATATCTCTTATACACTTTAAAATCTTACTTATTCAGTCAATGTAACACTAAAATACTAATCTACATACATGAAGATGATCATTATCAACACAACGGTTAAATCCCAATTATATAATACACACACACACAATTTATGCTTGAAAGAAATTAATTAATAGGCAAAAACAGACATTAGTTAATAATCAAATACTTTCAATCACTGAATAATTTAACTCTAACTAGAAAATTAAACAACAAAGAGACCTTAATACTTCTTTTAAACACATTTAGTGTATTAGATGAACTAAATCAATCCTAACTATAAAAATAGCTCACCAAACAGAATTCCATTGTAAATTATCATTAATAATGATATATAAAGTATGAACTTTTAAAAATCAGCAAGGCACTGCAAGTCAATAAACTGCCAAAGAATGATGGATACAATTTACTAATATTTATAAAGCTCATGACATTGTTTCTTTAGACTTAAAAGATACAAGACACTCTCAGTGACTGAGCTGTAAATGTTAGCTACAACTGTACCACTATAACACAAGAAACCAAAATTGCAGAGAAAGGGAACAATATTCGGGTAGAGAGAGAGAGTGTGTGTGTGTGAAAGATAGAACTTAAATTTGCTTCAAAAAGGCTGTTGTTGAGTCTATCAATGTGATCATTATAGTAGGTTTCTGTTGAAAGATCTATTTTGTCTTGACGAGGTTGTTATTCAGCAGCATAGCAATAGGTAACGACTAGTATTCTGTGAATTCTTATTAATAACAACAAACAGAAGATGATTAGTATAAAGAAACACCAGAAATTTATTGTTCCAGACAAAACATGGATTATTTAAAAGGAAAGTAAAAACTGGAGAATAGCCATCATCATCATCATCATCATCATTTAATGTCCGCTTTCCATGCTAGCATGGGTTGGACGGTTCAACTGGGGTCTGGGGAGCCCGAAAGCTGCACCAGTCCAGTCAGATCTGGCAGTGTTTCTACAGCTGGATGCCCTTCCTAACGCCAACCACTCCGAGAGTGTAGTGGGTGATTTTATGTGCCACCGACACAGGTGCCAGACGAGGCTGACAAACGGCCACGCTCGGATGGCGTTTTTTATGTGCCACCGACACAGGTGCCAGACGAGGCTGGCAGACGGCCACGCTCGGATGGTGTTTTTTATGTGCCACCGACACAGGTGCCAGACGAGGCTGGCAGACGGCCACGCTCGCCTCCCCAACAAACACATAAAAGATGTGTGTATGTACATACACACATCTGCTAAATTATGTGTGGGTGGATGTGTTTGAGTATCGAAACAGGAGAAAAATCACTCAAATATAGATTATTCTGTCAGACTCATCTTTTTTGTTGTTTCTGAAGGATTCCATATGGGGAGAAACTAAACGGTACCAGAATAGATCATCAGATTCAAATCAATGGACATCTCTTAATTAGTAATAGCTAGAAGAAAAAGTGATTGTAGAAGACAAACTGAAATGAGAGAATATAATTGGGATAATAGTGTAGAAGAGGAAATAGTAAAGAAGGAGTGATGATGATGATGGAGCAGTAATGACAGGGTGTAACAAGAGAGAGAGAGAGAGAGAGAGATTAATATCAGCAGCCGACAGTTTGTTGGTGAGAGCATAAGTGATGGTGGTTTTAAAAATGGGCAGTGGTAATGAATTCCTCCATTGGGAAGAGGGAATGGTAACTTGCAGTATTAAAGGGTAATGTCTGCTTTTCCATTTTTTGCTTTAGCTAAATGAAATTTGTTTAGGTGAATATTCAACAGCCAGGTGCCCTTCCTGACACCAACCCTCACTTGTTTCCAAGCACTGAGTATTTCCTCATGTCCAGACAAGTTATTTGAAAAGTGAAAATTATATCATTTGTATAATGGTGAGATGCTCATTTAGGACCATCATGTGACATCAAGACAAGGATACATACACATAATAGATTTCTTTCAGTTTCCATCTACCATACCCATTCACAAAGGCTTTGGTCAGCCCAGATCTATAACAAAAGACACTTGCCCAAGGTGACAATCTTGAGTTTAAAATGCAAGCAGTATTGTGTGTCTGGGTAGGTTGTTTCATTCTACACTCCTCAGTTCCCTTGACTCTTGAGAGCAATCTCACCCATCACTGCACCCATGTGTGATTAATGAATAAGAAAAGATTTTGGTATTATGTTATTGGTTGATAAAAAAACAACTGTTGGTCGATTCCATCAAGTACTACTTTTCCATAGCAAAGGTAATAAACTTCTCCACTGTTTTAATACAGAAAAAATAGTTTCAATATTGAGTATTTCCTTCTCTAAATATTGTCACCATGGCAACAATATCAAATTTTTAATAATCTCAAAAATTTATAATGATTCAAAGGTTGTCAACAGCAATGAGGTTTACTGACCTTTAAGGTTCCTAAAATTTGCTCAGCAGAAGGTCGATCACTTGGAGTCTGACTGCGATAGGTAAACAAGATTTTACCAGTTTGGTCAATGATGAAATCACCACCCATCTAGCAAGAAATAATAAAGTATTTTGGTTTAGGATCAGATTGTATCAGGTTTTAATTTTCAGTCAATGCTCAGTGACTCTTAATATCACAAGTTGGGTGTCTGTACAAGTGTACAGTAATCTCTTGACTACCACCGGTGTTACATTTGAAAACCTCCCACAGAAATAATTCAAATCTAAAAAAATATAAATACCTATCGACTGCAGAAATCCAGATATACTGAGGAGTTTGCAGTATAAATTTACAAATATTAGCCAGAAAAATCCACGATGTACTGAGTGCATGACAAGTGAACCATGATATACTGAGTGCGCAAGAGGTGGACAGTGATATGACGAGGGACTACTGTATATAGATTTGTGTGGTTTCTGCGATCCTTCTTCTCATGTAATTTGCATTATTTTGCTCAGATTTTAACATCCAGTCGTAGTCTTAAGTTTACAATGGAAATATAAGAACTAAAAGCTATGATTTCCATCCTAAGTTATAATTTCAGAATAAGTTATCATATTTCATCTCACTCATCATCATCATCATCATCGTTTAACATCAGCTTTCATGCTGGCATGGGTTGGACGGTTTGACTGAGGGCTGGCAAGCCAGAAAGCTGCACTTAGGTTCCAATCCGATCTGGCAATGTTTCTACAGCTGGATGCCCTTTCCAACGCCAACCACACTGAGAGTGTAGTGGATGCTTTTTACGTGCCACTGGCATGAGGGCCAGTCAGGTGATACTGGCATTGGCCACGCTCAAATGGAGCATTTTACATGCCACCAGCACAGGACCAGTCAGCTAGCACTGGCATCAACCACGCTTTAGAGGTGATCATTTAAATAAAATTGAGTGGTTAGATATTAAAATGTCCTTACTTGGTAAATATCTTCATTGAAATCTTTATATGGAGTTGGGATAATCCCATCAGAAGCCATTTCAGCAGCATAATATTGTGTGGTCTTCATACAAAACACCTGTAAATAAATATATTAATATCATCAATTACTTGAGATTACAAATTGTACATTTATGGGAGGAAAATATACCTAGGTGGGGTTTCATCATAGTCCTCCAGGCAATAACAGAGGAATTCAAGACAGGATGCCCCTGGGAGCTCCTCTATGCTGATGACCTTGCTCTAATTGCTGAATCACTATCAGAACTAGAGGGAAAGTTTCAGGTGTGGATGCAAGGATTAGAATCGAAGGCCCTTAGAGTCAACCTAGCTAAATCCAAAGTCTAATAAGTAGGAAGGCAGACAAACCACAAACCCCTTTCGGTAGATGGTCCTTTATAAAAGACTGGTGACAAAGGGCCTCTCTCTCAGAGTAAAAGGTAGACTGTACAATGCATATGTGCGAACTGCCATGCTACATGGAAGTGAAACATGGGCTGTGACTGCTGAGGACATGTGTAAGCTTGCAAGAAACGAAATCAGTATGTTCCACTGAATGTGTAATGTCAGCGTGAATACACGACAGAGTGTAAGTGCCCTGAGAGAAAAGATGGACTTAAGAAGCATCAGATGTGGTGTGCAAGTGAGATGACTATGCTGGTATGGTCATATGTTGCGAATTAATGAGGACAGCTGTGTGTAAAAGTGTCACACCCTAGCAGTTGAGGGAGCCTGTGGAAGAGGTAGACCCAGGAAAACCTGGGATGAGGTGGTGAAGCATGACCTTCGAACATTGGGCCTTACCAAGGCAATAGAGATATGCTGTGCTTGAGAAGACCCAACAAGCCAAGTGATACCATAGCCCATGGTCTATGCCAGTGGGTGTAACCAGCCCATTTATGAATACCCCTCATTCATTGGATAATAAACCTTGCTTGCAAAGACCTGTTGAAGCAAGTGAAATCAAAATCAAAATTGCTGATGTGGCCGACGACAGTAGCGCTTGATTGGCACTCGTGCCAGTGGAATGTTAAAAGCACATCAGAGTGTGACCATTGCCAGGGCCACAGATTGGCTCCTGTGCTGGTGGCACATGAAAAACTACATTCGAGCATGGTAATTGCCAGTGCCGCCGGACTGGCTCCCATGCAGGTAGTATGTAAAAACACCTTTTGAGCGTGAGTATGGTCATTGCCAGAACCGCCTGACTGGCCCTCATGCCAGTGTCAAGTAAAAAGCACCCACTACACTCTCAGAGTGGTTGGCGTTAGGAAGGGCATCCAGCTGTAGAAACATTGCCAGACCAGATTGAACCTGGTGCAGCCTCTGTCTCACCAGTCCCCAGTCAAACCCATGCCAGCATGGAAAGTGGACGTTAAACGATGATGATCTCTAACAAAATTATGAAGCCTTAGATTTGATGGTAGGTTACAGGAGAATAGTATGGGATTATGTGATGTTCATGCTTCTCTTCCAATATATTAGTCTTCTCATTGATCTCAGACACAACTCTCTAAAGCCATTCCTAAAAACTACGTAAAAATGGAAATAAAACAAGGAGTAGAATTTATCAAAGTAAGGTCTGACCCCAGCTAATGAAATATTTTCATTTATACATCAGTATTTAACTATATATATATATATATATATATATATATAGGAAAGAGTATAATATAAATATCTTACTTCCTTGACAGATCTACGTAATCCAAGAGCAGAGTAAATCTAGAAAAAAACAAAACAAAATTTGTGATTAAGTGACAGAAAGTTACTAGCAAGATTACCCCCACCTCACGTATATATATATACATACATACACACATGCAGATCTATACACACACACATCTATATAGACATACACACATACACACATATACATACTCTCACATACATAAACATATATACACATATAAACACACACATATACATACACCCACATATATATATATATATATATACACACACACACATAATACATACACCCACATATATATATATATATATATATATATACAGACACACACATATGCATACAACTCCCCCCCCACACACACACGTATATATGATGGCTGCCCAGTCGTGACCAAGGAAGACCATTGCTAACCTTCAGGAACATTGTGCAGTCGAGGACTAGCTTATATTTTGCATTTACGGATCCATTGGTGGCTAATAAGCCCTGCTCTTGACAAGGATACACAGGTGCAAACACTGCAGACCAAGCTTTCCCCATTCACTAAGGAGAGCTGTGTGAAGAAGTGCCACACCCAAACAGTGGAAGGAACCCGTGGCAGAGGGAGACCCAGGAAGACATGTAATGAGGCGGTGAAGCATGACCTTCAAATGTTGGGTATCACAGAGGCAATGATGAAAGACCGAGACCTCTAGAGATATGCTGTGACTGAGAAGACCTGACAAATTAAGTGAGACCACAGCTGTAGCCTATGCCAGTGTCGCATAACCAGTCACTTAACAAAAGTACCTTTCGATTGTAGGGCGACATGCTGTGCTTGGGGAGACCTATTGAATGAAGAACATCAACATCAAATCAAATGGAAATTATAGTTGTGGCTGATGCCAGCGACACCTCTCTGTGCCAGTGACACGTAAAAAGCACCATCCAAACGTGGCGGGTGCCAGCCCTCTCTGGCCCCTGTGCCAGTGGCACATAAAAAGCACCCATTACACACAGAGTGGTTGGCGTTAGGAAGGGCATCCTGCTGTAGAAACACTGCCAGATCAGATTGGAGCCTGGTGCATTCCCTTGGTTTCTTAGACCCCAGTTGAACTGTCCAACCCATGCCAGCATGGAGAACAGATGGTAAATGATGATGACGATGATTACACTTTAAATTCTCAATATTAAGGAATCTGCTTTATATATTCTACACATCTCAAATCATGTCTTGGAAATTTATACTAAACTGCTTTCTTATATTTTCTCATTTTTCGTATATTTTGATTCATTTCATGCTATATTTATGTATTGAATTATGCTTATTATATATTCTCTCGTTTTATTATTATTTTATTCTGTTTCAGTTCACCTTTTACTTGCTATTCTACTTTATCCTTTACATTACCTTATTTTACTTTATTCCATTATACTATTTTTAACTAATTTTTAATTATTTTTTTAATTCCTATAATATTATTTGCATAGTGACTATCTACCACTCACATTCTTTATTATTTTCCTAATTTTTTAATTAGAATCCTTATTTTATTATTATCCATTTGCTTTCATAACCCCTTTTAATGTAAACTCCTTTATTTATCTAATGATGGCCACTCTTCTTATTTCATGCCCTCCCCCCATCGTATTATCAGATTTATCATCTCCTTAATGATCCTTCCAGCCTTAAAGGGGGTATATAGAGGGCTGTTAAGTGTATAAATAACTGGGTAACCTTAGCCTTTGTACTTAGTGCTAAAACTGCTTGTTGAATAGAATTAAAAGATAAAAGAAACTAATTTGATCATAGTTGTAGGGGGGAGATGCCTCACTATCTGATTGCCCCCTACTCCATCCACTAACCTCCTCTATTACTATAAATCTTCATTACCCACTACCCATGCATGACATTGCATTATTTTCTCCTATAATACTACCAAACTAAACAAATTAATTCTATGACCAGCAAGGGTTGTAGAATCATGAAGGTGCACATCTCCAACCCACTGCCCTCTAAACAACAACTGTCTCAGAAAAGAAATTGTATACAAGGCCAAGGTCATGGATCCCAATGGAGTAGCAAAGACAGACAGAATGATGGGCAACTCATTCAAGAAGAGGTACACACAATAGCTGGCATCATTCAGAGACAAATAAAAGACACATAACATCCCTCTCCAATAATGATATGGACATTGAAACAAGGTGGAATAAGTAAACCCCAGATAAAATGGAACATCATTGCTAAAGTCGGAAAATACAGAAGATGCAGTACCAAATGTGAACTCTGTATCACTGAAAAATTAAATATCATACAGTCAACAATTAACATTCTAAATATTAGGGGTGAAATCTCCTTGCATACATGAGCAATATTTTACTATCAAACATTTCAAAGAAGAAACACTACCTGTGCTGCTAATCCCATCAGGATATCTCCTTTCCTGAATGTGAAATTTAAATATACATAATACATGAACTTCACACACAGAAGGAACATGCCCCTATGAAGGACTACCTTGCTACACAAGCATATGAACATCACATACAACTAGAATATACTATATGATAATGCAAACAAATTTACCATCCAACACAATTGTTGGCCCAAAAGTCAAACCTAAGAGAGACAACCACTTAAAAGATGTCATCCAAGAGTAGCATCTCATGATTTATTTATGAGAATCTCTGTGAATCTTCCCTCATGTGAAGCGGAATGTGGATTTACCTCTATGTAACAGAACTGGTAATGTAATTACATGGTTTTGTTCAATTCAAAATAAAAGAAAAATCCTGTTTTATACAATTCGACAATGATAATTATTAACAGTTAATATCTCTGAATCTTTTACATACGGCATTGGCATTTGAAAATAGATTTAAGAACATTTCACTTTTGGAAAAAGGGATAATCCAAACTGCCAGAAAAACATTAATTTCGTATAATGAAAAATATTGGACCCGTAGTGATATCCCAGATAATTTCGATGTTACGATGGGATCTTCTCATTCCACCTAAATCACTGACATTGTTGGGCTATTCTTATTATCAATTATTAAGGAGAAATTTCCAAATATTAGCAGGGGATTATATAGAGATGACGCTTTATTTGTCATTTTGAACTTTCCCTTACGAAAAATTGATAGGAGTAGGAAACAATTAATTAGGGTCTTTAAGGGATATAATTTAAATATCACTTCTGAAAACAGGTGTCTAAGATTGCAAATGTTTTAGACATTATCCTGAACTCGGAAAATGGCCTATTCTATCCTTATTTAAAGGATAAGACTATCCAGTATATCAACATATTATCTAACCATCTAAAAAGTGTCATTAACAGAGTAATTAAAGGGGTATCAATTAGGATATCTAATCTATCTGCCAATGACTAGGTTTTTAATAATCACATACACACATGTATCTGGCCCTTATGAATAGTGGCTTTAACACGAAACATACATAAAAAAAATACTGTATTTAGAATTAAGCTGGCTAGAATGATCCCAAAATTGGGTGATCTAAATATAGATATCCCATCTAATATTGACCTTCTTGAACTTGAACGATGTAGATATAATACAAAAAAATAAGAATTTAAATTATAATAATGTGGGTAATATTAATGTAACTAGGGAATTCTATAAAAAACAGCATGGAAATGGGATATTATTTGGTTCACCCCCCCTCCCCTCCTTACAGGTTAAAAACCTTCCCCAGTTATTCTTTAAATTAATAAATTGAGAATAATTTTCCTTCAACACATAGGAACCACTCTATTTTTAACAAATCAACTCTGAAATTTTCTTATTCCACAACATTGAGCCTCGGATCGATTATTGCCACAAATAATAAGCCTAAAATATGAAATGTGACAAATACTAACAGTAACAAAGGAAATAATAATAAAGAAATGGGTGGCTTTGCAAAAAACAGTTGTGATTATAGCTCTCAAAATAATTGTCCATTAGAGGGTCAGTGTCTACACAACAATGTAGTGTATAAATGAATACTTTAAATGAGGTTAAAAAAGTATACACTGGAAGCACTACAAATTTCAAGATTAGATATAGGGCACAAGTGAATAGGAAAAATTCAACTGCTTTGGTCATATAAAAAACAGTAATAGAATATACTCTCTAAAATGGTTTATCATGGGGGAGTATACTGCATATAACACCCAAATAAAAACCTGTAGACTTTGTTTGAAAGAAGTCATAAATATATTAAGAACAGTTATTGCTGAATAAGATATCTGAGGTCTTGATCTCATGTCAGCACAATTTGCTATGAACTTTCAAATTTTTTAGAAAATAAAAAGATTTTTAAAATTTTAGAAAAAACAAAAAGTTTTTAAAATGCTGTGTTCTCCGATATAGATCTCCACTCATCCTTATTCAGGCATATAATTTAGTATAGGTATAAATATAATTTTGTTATTTCTAGTAATTATAAGACATGAAAATTTATTTTATACATACCGGACCACTTTTCATTTTTATTTTTTCCTTTAAACTCATTTACAACTCTTTCAGCTCTTCTATATTTATTACCAAGATCACACAGTTGTTGTGGGAAAAACTCTTTTAAAAAAACTTAAATTTAAAAAAAAACCTAAACTTTAAAAATTCTATCTCTGATGAAGGAAATGCAGCCACCAAAGTCAAAAGGAAAAGTTTTTGCTTTGTGTATTCCCTGAAATGATCGTAAGATATCTTACTTCATTATATTTTTATTTCAGCCATGAACTGCTTTATTTTTATTTCATTCGAGGACAGTTTAAATTCGCCTTACTCTATTTAATTTTATTTCATTGAAAGGCTATTGTAAATCTTTTAAACATCTCACCTGCTTGTGATTTTAATTTATTTTATCGGATGTAATTTTCTGTATATATCTTGTGATCACCCAACCTTGGAATTATATAATAAAAATATATATGTATATATTTGATTGTATTCCCAATTTGAATATGTATTGGCCGGATAAGGAGGATGATAAATTAATCTGTTTTCTCTCCCGCCATGAACTTTGATATTTGCTCAATATATTGAGCCCTTCCATGTTATTCCATGGAAAGAGTTACACTCTTATTATTCAATTTTATAGATATATATATATATATATATATATATATATATGAGCATTGTAGCTCACTTGAAGCATTGTAGTAGAGAAGTAGAAAATGAAAGAAAAGAGAAATAAGGAAAGCTTCTAATGATGCAGAGTTTTCAAAAGGTAAAAAAAGGCCTATCTTAAAAAGGAAGCAATCAAAGATCTGTGCATTTGCATAGATTTTGTTATTTTCAACTGTTCAGCATTTGGGTTAGCAGCAGCAACTCTCCAACTGTTGGTAATATTTAGAATTCAACATTTCTGAAAAATATTTTAAAATGTCTCACATTTTTTGAAGAATCTTGAAAAGAAGGAAAAGAAGATTTTGTTTCTGCCAACCACTGCTTTATAGACTTCTGTGATCCAAAGAAAAGAAGTAGAACATCGCAGCCTAAAGCTTTCAAATCTGACTGCAAAATGAAATAAAACTGTGTCAGTCATTTTATCAATTTAAGTATTTAGGGAAATAAGGTGGAGAAAAGAACCAACATTTTTTAGGGTTAATAGTAAATTTAAATATCTTTTCAAATATTTCTTATATTAATGGCAGCTTAGCAGTTCTGAATAGATATCTTTAACTTCTTAGAAATATTGTTTATAATCTGGAAGGGTATATTCTGAGCAATGCAAGTGAAAAGTTAGGCAAAATATGTAAAATGACATCAATAAATAAAAACCATAGAAAATATATTGTATAACTTTACATAGGTTGTTTAATACTTTTATAATATTTTGGGAAGCATTCCTCTTATCAAATAAGGGAAAGAAAATAATCCATGAATTTAGAGCGAAGTGTTGTTACTGGCAGAGGCCATTTTGGTATGTTGGATCACAAGAAGGTTAACAGACAAAGAAGACCGTTTAAACCAGCCATATGGGCCGGCCCAAATATTCTAGATGGTTTATATTCAAACTGGCGATATCTAGCCTCTAACCTAAATTGACATTCTAAAAATAAACAATCACATCATTGAAACTTCAAAGCTATAAGATAATGCATGATTAATTCAAAACCATTTGAGTGAAAAAGTATTACATTTAACAGAGTAATGTGAACACTAAACGGTTAATATGCAACAGATGCAGAGGAGCAAAAACTAAAAACATAAAAGAGAGAAATTTTCTGAAATGCACAGATGGTTCTCTGGAGGCAGGCAATAGTTTCTATTACCTATGTGATCTTATTAGCAATGGAGGAAAATTTTCTGCAAGTATAGATTCTAGAACAGAACCAGCTGGAGAAAGTGCTGTTGTGACTACTAGTTACTGCCACATTTGATGGTTACCACTGCCATTAGCCTGTCTGTAACCTATATATACATAAATACAGGATCACATGTAGGTTAACATGTAAAAACGCATGTTACATAACATTTCTGCAGAAGAAAGTGAGACAACAAAAATGATGACTAGAGTTATCGTAGACTGGGGGGGGGGGAGAAGAAACAAGCTTACCTTCCAAGTTTCTAGCTCCATTACATGTTTACGTCAGGGTAGTCATGCAAAATGGCGCTGGAGAACAAGTAGTAAATAAGGAGAAGTGAAAACTGGGAGTAATTTGTCCAGAGTTACTGAATTTCCCTCTAGTACATCAACAACTGTTAGTTGCTGGGATAAATAATCTCCAACCTCAAGTGTTTTAGTTTTCCCATGGGACTCACCATGGAGAGCAGTATCTACAGTGTGAAGAAACTGATCCCATTCTATCTGTAAAAGAATACAAACCAAAAGAGAATATTAAAGAAGATTGGCTAGGCACGAATTAGCCAATTACAGAAGAAATGTAGGTGTGGCTCTTGAGGAGATGTGTAAATGTTTTAGGTTTGAATTGAGGCTTCCACCTCTTGTGTAACTTGCTAGTCTTGAAGTAATTTCATGAGGTAAAGAAAATGTTTGATTAGCAGATGACTGCATACATATCCAAATATATACATAAATTGTAGGTTTTGTTAAAGAGGGTCTAATATATATCCTCTTATACAAAATCAACTGTATAATTAGCTAGCTGTAAAAGAACAATTATTACAGCAGTAATGGAAATTGACAAATTTTGTCAAAGCAATATCAGCCATGAAGATGATAGGTCTATATACACACACACACACACATATATAGAGAGAGTTTTTCTTCTCCTAGATGGGTTGCCATCACCATGGGTAAGGAGTCTCATCTGCCCCATACATATATATACACACACGAAAAAAAGTAAAAATATGAGATTTAAGAATATATATATAAGATATGTAAAAGCAATATATACATATGTACACCCATTTTTGTTGGATGACCATTGATTAGTCCTCCACCCTTTGACAGGTTTTGTTTTTTCGTCCACAGGGTGTCCAATAAACACCCTCTTCACAAAGCAAGTTAAGTGGGGTTGCCAATTTAGTCGCTGATGACTCGACTATGCAATAGGATGTGCTAGGTTACATGTTACCAGTAGCGCCTGAGTGTGACCTGACATATGCAACTTCTCTTTCGCTAATTCCCAACAGTAAGGTCAATTGGAAGGGGCCACTCTTGCACTTCAAAGACAAAGTAAAAGACAATCTGAAGCAAATCAATATTCCCTTTTCTTTCTGGGAAAGCAAAGCATCAGAACACAGGACCCGGTACCAGTCCTGCTTCTACTCAGTTCAAAGATCTGGGCAAAATCGACTCCAACATTGGGACCAACTTTGTACAAACATGAAGACACGCTAGCAAAATGCTGCTCCTCTCAATGGAAACCTTACCTATCATTGTGGTTTTGTGGCACAGCAGAATCACTACCAGAACTAGAAAAGAAATTTCAGGTGTGAAAGCAAAGTTTAGAATCAAAAGGGCTTAGAGTCAATATTGCAAAAACCAAAGTCCTAGTAAGTAGGAAGGTGAACACACCACAAACTCCATCAGGTAGATGGCTCTGCTCAATCTCTAGAAAAGATGTACTCCATAAGATGTACCCAGTGTAAGCTATGTATGCATAAGAGGTGCAGCAACATCAAAGGAAGGTCAACCAGGATGATAGCTTTTGTGTGCGTCAGATGCACAGGGACAATAAACACTGCAGATGCTCAGAAAACAGACTCCATCACATGCCAGGGAGAGAAAGTAGTAGTAGTTGACAGCTTCTGCTACCTAGGTGACCAAGTCTGTAGTGTGGGGTGGAAGGCTCGGAGAGTGTTGCTTCTAGAATAAGAAAAGCCTGAACAAAGTTCAGAAAGCTCCTATCTCTACTGGTGACAAAGGGCCTCTCACTCAGAGTGAAAGGTAGATTGTATGATGCATGTGTGCAAACTGCCATGCTTTACAGCAGTGAAACATGGGCTGGGACTGCTGAAGACATGTGTAAGCTTGAAAGAAATGAAGCTAGCATGATCCGCTGGATGTGTAATGTCAGTGTGCATATACGACAGAGTGTAAGCACCCTGAGAGAAATGTTGGATATAAGAAGCATCAGATGTAGTATGCAAGAGAGACGACTGCACTGGTCATGTGCTGCGTATGGATGAGGAGAGCTGTGTGAAGAAGTGTCACTCCCTAACAATGGAAGGAACCCGTGGAAGAGGTAGACCCAGGAAGACATGGGATGAGATGGTGAAGCACAACCTTCAAATGTTGGGTATCACAGAGGCAATGATGAAAGACCAAGACCTCTGGAGATATGCTGTGATTGAGAAGACCCAGCAAGTAATGTGAGATCAAAGCCATAGCCTATACCAGTGGTGCAAACCAGCCCTTTTAAAAAGTACCTTTTAATCGTCGGGCAACATGCCATGCTTGAGGAGATCTATTGAGCCAAGTAAAATCAAAATCAAAGCTCAATCAAAAATGGAAATTGTAGTTGTGGCTGATGCCAGTGCTGCCTGACTGGCTCTTGTGCTGGTGGCATGCGATGAGCACCATTCATGTGTGGGTCATTGGCAGTGTCGCCTGACTGGATCAGATTCGAGCCTGGTGCAGCCTCCTGGCTTGCCAGTTCCCAGTCAAAGCGTCCAACCCATGCCAGCATGGAAAACGGATGCTAAACGATGATGATGAAGCAGAGCAAGCCTTGCTGTTCACTCAAGAAAAGACACAGTAAATAATCCACAAGCACTGAAGCAAACTGAGTCCTCAACACTTGTCCCATTTGCCGAAAGGCTTGCAAGGCACCAGCAGACCTCAAGAGACACATTCGTGCCCATAGAACATTTTATTTTATTAACACAATATTTTACTGAACCCACATCTATCGTTCATGACAAGAGAATCCGTCATATATATACATACTTTAGTTGTGGATTAACAAGGCTACTAATGGTAGCCACAGGAATATTGGTATTTGTCTCCATTTTGGATGAGAATACAAGATTTTGAGGAAGATAATATACATATTATAGTGCACCTGAGCACTGTACACAATTATTATTATTATTATATCACGGGACGTAACTTGTAAGGAAATCTTAGTTGTTGCCTCCCCTGCATTAGCCCTGGGATATTCACAAGGAACTGCATGTTTTGTATGGATGTGCATGTACACATATACGTAATGTTTTTTTATAAATTTGGATGTGCACAAGCGTTCTCACATAAAATGATTCAAGAAGGGAGACAGGAATTAAGATTTCTTTATAAGTTACTTTCCATGATCTGTATATTTATTCATCCTGAAATTCCACACAGTCTCGTTTTTCCAAAATGGGGATGAGCACTAGCGTTTCCATGTGACAGGCTCGAAAATTGATAAGAGATTTCTTTTTACGTGAAATCATTGGTAGCCTTCTTAACCCACAGATAAAGATTTATTGACTAGTGTTGAACACTCATTATCACTGTTTGATATTAGCGTGTATGTATGTGTGTGTGCATAGATATAACAACATGAAGTATGCATACAAATGAGTTAAATACGCAAACAACGAGACAAAAAAAAAACATGGAAAATAGGACAAGTAACACAAAGAACGACCCTTCATCAGTTGTTGACTGTCTATCTGCTCCTCATTCAACGGCAATATGAATCTTCGAAGACAGTTGCTTCCATAAATTCCAAAATAAAATTTTGGATTTATGGAGGCTCAAAGTTGGGAACAAAAACAGGACAGTGAAGACATACAAGGAAACTTAATGAAAACAAACATGGAGGGTCATTAGACCAGAACGAGAGGAAAATAGTAAATGCTGGATGAAATATTTTCTTTGAAAAGGGAAAAGATAGATGTCCAGTCCTTAGAAAGTCGTGCAGGAAAAGAAAGATGGATGATAGTCACGTGTGAGCAACGAGAGAGAGAAACTTACTTAGAAATGGATGCGTGGTATTCAATGAAATAATAATATAAATTCATCATCATCATCATCATCGTTTAACGTCCGCTTTCCATGCTAGCATGGGTTGGACGGTTCAACTGGGGTCTGGGAAGCCCGAAGGCTGCACCAGGCCAGTCAGATGTGGCAGTGTTTCTACAGCTGGATGCCCTTCCTAACGCCAACCACTCCGAGAGTGTAGTGGGTGATTTTATGTGCCACCGACACAGGTGCCAGACGAGGCTGGCAGACGGCCACGCTCGGATGGTGTTTTTTATGTGCCACCAACACAGGTGCCAGACGAGGCTGGCAGACGGCCACGCTCGGATGGTGTTTTTTATGTGCCACCGACACAGGTGCCAGACGAGGCTGGCAGACGGCCACGCTCGGATGGTGTTTTTTATGTGCCACCGACACAGGTGCCAGACGAGGCTGGCAGACGGCCACGCTCGGATGGTGTTTTCTTATGTGTCACCGACACAGGTGCTAGACGAGGCTGGCGGACGGCCACGCTCGGATGGTGTTTGTTACGTGCCCTCAGCACGGAAGCCAGTCATTGCGGTACTGGCTACGGTCACGTTCGGATGGTTTTCTTATGTGCCACCGGCACTGGCACCACAAGGATACAAATTCCATTGATGTTCATCTATTTTGATTTGGTTCGATTTGATTTGATACGATTCGATTCGATTCTCACTTGCCTCAACAGGTCTTCACAAGTGTCACAAGAAGGAAGGTATGCACAGGTGGACTGACTACGTCCCAGGTAGGGGCCACGGATTATGGCTTCACTAGTCTTGCGGGTCTTCTCACGCACAGCATACTTCCATAGGTCTCGGTCTCTAGTCATTTCCATGGTGAGACCTAACGTCCGAAGGTCGTGCTTCACCACCTCGTCCCAGGTTTTCCTGGGTCTACCTCTTCCACGGGTTCCCTCAACTGCTACGGATTGGCACTTTCTCACACACCTCTCTTCATCCATTCTCGCCACATATATATTAGTAAAATTAAAAAAATGTTAAAGAAATGCTACAAAAATGTCATGCATTACCTCAAATTCAATGAGATTATTTGCCAGCTCTTTTACAGAAGAATTTCTAAAACAAACAAAAATATTGACATTTCAAATGAAGAAATTTGATTCATCATTTTTGATTACTTTCACCAACTTTAAGGCAGGGTGTAGTGCGGTGGGGTGGAGTATTGGTATGGTGCAGCGGGGGTGAAGTGTAGTTGACAGGGAACATTGACAATTGTGTTAGCTGAGGAAAGGGGCACTAATGATTTCTGGCCCATAACTCTGAGCTCAGAATTTAAGATTTTGGCCATGGTACATGGTGCTTGTTAGTAATGTGGTTAGGAGCATGTAGATGTGCAGGATTCCTGGCAGATCTATTCACAACCATCTCTTTCCTCAAGCAATACATCCCAAAGTAGATGACTATTAACCCTTTTGTTAACAACCCGACTGAAACCACCACTTGCTCTGAAGTACAAATGTCTCATTTTCATAAATCTTCCACCAAACTTTAGTCACAATTTATGTTTCTAACACTAGCTTAATGATAACTAAGTTATTTGACTAAATTCTCAGTTATATTTAAAATTAATTGAAAGAAACACAGAGCATCTCAAAATAAATACGATAATGAAAGGGTTAAATATGGTTTTTATGAAGCTCTGATCCATTCGGATCAATCCAAAGCTTTAGACAAATTTGCCTATCAGTATTCAGTGCAACTAGTTTTGATTTTGTTTGTAGGTTGGGTCCCTTCAATGTCAAGAAGCTTTTTTGTTCTGTAACCAGACTAAATGGCCACTGGTCAAAACCATTTCAAATCTCATGCTTAATCCATGTCCTTTCACATTGCTCCTACATATTTTATCTCACGAGCCAGTGTTGCAGAAGAGGTGTTGAGGGGCATCCCATTTCATCTAGGATACAAGAAGGCTGTGTCAATGTATGCAGACAACATCACCACAGAAATCATGCTGGTCAGCACCACACTGAAGGAATAGGAAGGAGTAACACGAGGAAGCATTAATTAGTGGGTTTGCAATTCAGTAGCTTTCATCCCTCCTGCATCAAGCACTGGAACTGGAGGTGTTAACTAATCCCTCCCCTCAAAACAGCTGACCTTATGCCAAAGAAATCACTGTTAGAGTGGTGTGTGAGAGAATTCTTTATTTAGTTGTATCTCTTTACATTCTGAGTTCAAATCCTGCTGTAGTCAACTCTATATTTCATCCTTTCAGAGTAAATAAAATACCCAACAGCTATGATTGAATTAACTAAAAACCCTTCACAAAAGTTGTGGCTTTGTACCAAAGTCAGATATTAATTTCAAGGACTTGTAAAATCAATAACACTAGACAAAGTATTTAAGTCCCTTCATGTTTTGTTGATTTGGGTAAATAGCGAAGAACTACTACTACTACTACTACTACTACTACTAATAATAATAATAATGTTCTTGAATTGTCTCTAACTAACACCATGCCAGTATGGAAAATGGACGTTAAATGATGATAACCCCTACACATTTCGGGTTAATGTAAGAATTCATCATCATTATTATTATTATAGCGTGCTCTTAGTGGGATCCACTCTGTTGTAAATATTTAAACTAGGGCCCCAGCTTAACTTCTTACTAGTGTTAAAATCTCTAGACCTAAATGGAAAATGAGATTGAAAAGCTGAGCTGGGCTGGAACTAATCCTATTCCTCTTTGGTGTTTGATTGGTGAAAAGGTGTTAGTATAGTTTTGTTAGCCAGAGACTATCATCTTGGACAAGGACACCCTCTGAATCGCATCCAATATTTACTGAGATTATTCCTCTGCTATCCAGCCAATCTACTACGAGGGGAATTCCAGAGTTTTGAGACTTTTTTTAAGAGAGGCAGTTATAACTGTCCTAGATTATTGTAATTTTGGTCTCTCATCACTACTTCATATATCTAATAAGCTGACCTGCCAACTCTTTTTTTAATTTTTATTCCAGATTGAAGAAGTTGGAGAGTTTGATAAGATCTTGTTTGATAACAACACTTTGAACACACTCCACCAAACATTGCTTGTTACAGGTGACTAGTTTGCAGAATGCAATCAGGATGTAAATAAATCTGGAAGCTTGCTATGCAAACTGGGGACGGATGAACACGCACACACACATACACTACAGAAACTTATGAAACTCTTCAGACTGCTTATGGATTAACTTGTCTGAGACGAGCATCTGTTTTATGCCAGAACAAGAGGTTCAAGGACAATAGAGAGGAGGTGAGTGACAATAAGAGGTGCAAGAAAGAAAGGAACATCAGAACTAGTTGAGAAAATTCACAATTTTTTGCATGAAGGCCCAAGTATTTTTATCATCATTAGAGTGTACTGGGTGCTTCTTTACAAGGTGCCAGCACAGGCACTATTTTATGTGGTGCCAGCACAGGTGATTTTTTACAAGATACCAGTATGGGAACTTTTTTATGAAGTGCTTATGCGGCACCAGTACAGGTGCATTTTACATGGCAGCAGCACCCATGAAGTTGTGACTTGGCTACCCCAGTAGGACAAGGAAGTGTTGAGGCAGAAGCATAAGCTCCTCCACCTACACCCACCTCAATGTGGCAACTATACACAGAATTATTTATGAAGGTCTGAGCATGTGCAAAGTTTGTTCTCAGGGTGCTCAATGATGAACAGAAGGAAAGATGCATTGGTAACAGCAGGGAGATCGTTGAGCTCATTACTGCCAATCCAAGTGTACTTTTGAGTCTCTCATGACTTGTGAAAAAAGCTGGATCTGTTATGATCCAGAGACAAGGAGACAGTACCTAATGGAAGTATCCTGACCCTGCCAGACACAAGAAGGTCAAGCAAAGCATGTCCACTAGGAAGCTCGTGGTAGCCCATTTTTTCAACAGCAAGGGCATCATTTATATACACTGGGTCCACTCTGGTCAGATAGTCAACAAAGAGCACTTTGTGGAGGTTCTGAGAGAGTTGAGGAAAAAATTTCATCACAAAAGGGTCAGAGCTCTTCCACTTGGGTCAGTGGCCCCTGCACCAGGACAATACATCAGTCCATGATTCCATTCTGATTACTAACTACTTGATAAATATTGGTATCAGAACTGTCCTTCACCTTCCCTGCAGTCCAAACGTTGTTCCCTGTGACTTTTGATTGTTTCACAAGCTGAAGGAAAACCTCAGGGCTAGTTGTTTTGAAGATATTGAGATGAAGAAAGCTGTGACAAGGGTCCTGGGCACGTTCACTTTGGAGGATCTCCACCAGGCTTTCCTAAAATGACTCCTCGAATGCTACAATAAGAGCATTGAAGTCAGACAATCCTACTTTGAAGGAGATTAGAATTTTGTACTTCTTCTGGAATGAACCCCATATACTTTATCAATTCCTGAAGAATGAAAGGCCAAGGCAGTATTTGAACTGATGAAGTCATCATTTCTAACAGCTTTACCACTAGATAAAACAACCCACAATATAATTTAGTTAAAATTATTTACCTGAAATGCTTTCCTAGCTGTAAATCCAGTTCCTTTCGATTTTGAGAGCCAATGCTGTTGTAAATTCAGTAAAACAGGAAGATGTAAATAAAAAATGTTTTGTTAGATAAAAAAAGAATTTCAAACATTAAATATTATCACCACCATCATTACTATTATATACATCTACATTTTGTCCTCCTATTATAATAGAGCAGGAATATTTTTTGTTACAAACTCAAACTTCTATATATCATTAGAGAAATAGTTTTAAAATAAGTTCCCTTCTTATAGCAAACTAGTCATACATGATGTAGGAATTGTACCTGGGAAAAATAAGGAGACAAACAGTTTTATGGGTTCATCCTTAGAACAACCAAAAGTCTTTTGCTACTGTTTTTTGTGACTTCAGTTAAATAATAGACAGATGCATTGAGTTATATTGAAATTGAAAAATTAAGTTTAATTTTCAGATGTCATTTTTGCAACAACAATGTCACACTGCATCACCTTAACTGTTTACACTGCAATGTGAGTTTCAAATTTTGGCACAAGGTTAGCAATTTTGAGGGAGGAAGGAAGTCAATGACATCACCCCCCCCCCCAGGGCCCAACTGATAATTATTTCACTGACTCCAAGAGGGTGAAAGGCAAAGCTGACACTGGCAGAATTTGAACTCAAAATATAAAGACAAACAAAATACTTGGCATCATTTTGTCTGGCATGCTAACAATTCTTCCAAATCACCTCTTGTTTATAAGACATATTAGGGAAGTTAACACTATAGATGATTTGGGAGGGGGTGATTTCTTCACACTAACATTGGTTGGATTTTTTAACTAAGTCTTTCAAAGTCACTTTTTTTCTCTACATTTAACAGGTTCTCACCCACATGACTTTTTATCCATAGAATTATGTTTGGGTAGTTTAACTGTCAAATAAAGGACATTCTTGACCTAATAAGGTTCCTGTGCTGATCATAAGGTCTATATCACAACACATTTACTACATAATCACTATATTAAACACTGAGTTAATGTCATCTTATGCTTTCAGAAATTCATCTTGCAAATATTGAATTTGAATACCTTACCTTCTAAACAGTGTATTGTATGTTTTGGCGAGCTGAAACATTTTCCCCACTTTTGAAGAAATGAAATTTTCAAGACTGTCTGAAAAACACAAATTATATAAAGAAAAGTTAAATAGGGGTTTTACAAGCACATAAGGGCAAGACAAACAAATCACAGTTTTTCAAGCTCACAAATGCAGGTGCCATGAAAAAACACTCAGTGCATTCTGTATAATGGTTGTCTGGCAGTATAAACCATTCTCAAGCACTGAATGCTACACAGTCCTCTGACCTTTCAGATCTTATCAAACTCTCCAACTAATGACAGCAAGTAAGAAGCTGATGGTGATATGCTATTTGATTTTTATTGAGGAAGAGACTCAAGGAAAATAGAAAGCAAAGACAATCTGGGCAGGATTCAAACATAAATCATTCTATTGATTTTGGCACTAATATGTTAATTATTTAGGTTCAAAGTCAATTGAAGTTGACTACATCGAATACAGTGTATAACTGGTGCTGCATATATCAACCTTAGTGTACCTTCCTGTTCCTTACTGATTATAAATTCCACTGATCTTAAACATTAAGATTGTAGAATTACTAAAATCCTAGCTTATGGAGCAATACGTATAGTAAAGAACGTTTCAAAGAAGGTACAACATTGGTAACATCAGTAATGCCGCCAAGGTCAGTGCTTGGGTACTCAGCACTTTCGATCAGCCCTACAATGTACACTACCAACTTCTTCAATAACACCTTCCAACTATCTTCACTACACCAGCAGGAAATTGCAGTTCAAAAATTATAAGCGATAAAAAAAAAAATCAATAAGTTTTATGATCAAGCACACCATGGAGTAAATTTGTAACTAGGCAAAATTTGAAATATTTCACACCAAATCGTGTGGCATAAAACCACACAAGCCTCTCGCCCCCCTCCATCCCTCAACCCATGTTGTCCAATCTTCTTTATTCCAAGAGTGCTCACATGTTCTTATTAAGTTGTTATTAACTGGATTAAAAAATTTTGTGTAAGTTATTTGAGTGCTGCAGGTGATCGTCCATTCAATAGAACCGGCTCTCGAGCGCCCAACATCTTTGCAGTATTTAGTTACCATTATAATGTAATAGACGAACATATGCAAGCTGTGTACAAAAACTGTCCTGCAAAATGGAAACAGCAAACTGAATTTATTTACGCTTATATTTCACTGCACAAATGTAAGAGATGAAATATGTAAAGAAAACTAGTTTTTTCTTTCCATTTACATTCTGTGATCAAATCTAGACGAGGTCACCCGTTCCTTTCATCCTTCTGAAGTGGATATTAAATATGCAACCAGTCAAGTATAAGGTCAATTGGGCGATTCTTACGTTAAATAGCCGACCAATTTGCACACCTCATACTCCTACTTTCTTCAAAAAGGAAGATGTATTAGAAAACGGTAAAACTAAGAAGCGACTTGGAATGCCTTTCATCATCTGCTCAATTCGGGCAAAACTGGGGTTAAACAGCAGAATTAAATATCATACCTTTCCTGTTAAATTCTGCAATGCCATCTTCAAGAATGATTTTACCGTGTTTCAAGAATTCTCCAAGTGCAGCGGAAATATTTGAGGTGAAATCAGAATTTGATGCAAACGATTCTGACGTTTGACCTCGACATGTGTCGTTGGCCATCACCGGAAGTAAACACCTCTTTCTACGCACTGCCTTCTGGGAGTCGGTACGTGGCAGCCGAGTCGTGTCCACGTCTCTCCCTCCCACTTTCTCTCTCTGCCTTATTTACTCACTCTCTCTCCGCCTTATCTACTCACTCTCTATCTCGCTCTATCTCACTCTCTCTCACTCTCCACCATTACATCAGGTCGACATCATTCTGATTATTTCTGACATCGAAGTAAGTAAATATTTTGGTTCAACGCGACACAATTTTTCGTAAACTTTATCACCTTTTCTTCTTTCATCATTAACTTTTATATTGTCTATTTTTTTCGTTTTAATTACTTCGTTTCCTCAAACGTCACTTTTCCTCCGTCAACACGGTCGTTCTTCAATCTGCTAGAAACAGCAGCTAATTCTCTCTCGAATTTCGCCCTAACCTAAGAATTAGGAAGTTCCTGTTGAATAAGGTAGTCCTGTTTTACACTGTCTTTGAAAAAGACGGAATGGTCATAACTAGATTAGAGAGGGAATCAGTCATTGTAAGGGGATCATCCCTTAAAAATAATTGCGAAGTCGCCTTTTTATAAAAATAACGTTTCTTATTCTTCATTCTCGTGAATTATTAACAATTCTGTGAGGAATCGCCAGACAGGTGTGTATAGCGATTGTCTAACACACCGGACAATGAAAATATGTGTGTGTGGATGTTGATTGTCTTCATATATTTACAGTTACATACAAAACCCAGTCGAACAATAATTGAGAGAAGAACTCAACACAAATCTCAATTTTTTACACCGAAATGGTTGGCAATAACTTCCAACTTTCGCCGGTTTTTTATGCGAAGTCAGTTAGTCTTTTCCTTGTGTGTTGTCGACTCCTTGCGCAGAGTTTGACCACCTCTTCTACCTACATCTTATGTACACATACCGACGTACGTTCTTCAATCTTTTACATTCGGCGTGTTTTGTGACACTGATGCTCTCATATATATATATATATATATATATATATATATATATATATATATATATATATATACATTAACAGGGTGGGGGCGACTCCATTGTCTATTTATTGTATCACTTATTCAGGGCTGTCCACAGCGAAACGCATTCCTTTAGAGTGGGAATCAGACATGTATGGTTTCGGTATCGTAGATTTAAAAAGCCTGATCCAAATGTTTTAGTGAACTCTGCTAGACATTGTCTTTCCCAGTGGAAACCTGACAAACTAGTTGCCTTCAATATCCAAACAATTATCTCATATGTCATGGGAGTAAAAGCGTGACATTCTATACCCAGTAACAACTAGAACCTAACAGATCGTGCCGATCTTGCATGGTTTCATCCGTGATGGCTAAAACAAACCTTTAAGAACCAATAATAACTGTTCTTTCATTGTAACTCTGTATCTATAACAGACAAAACTACATCTCAAAATTTCTCTTTAGAACGAAGAAACTACTTCAGCTGCTGACTCTATACAAGTCACAATGCCAATCTAGAATTTTTCTAATATCCCTGAGATAAAGCACCTGCTAAACGTACAAATATTCTAGACCATCTCCTTAAAATAGCATCTGACAGTTTGGCACTCATACACATTCTACAAATACTAACATAGTGTCATCTGTTCCATCACAAAAATGGGTGACCTGTTTGGCCCTAACATTTCAAAGATGACAGAAAGAGTTGTAAACAATCATTTCTTTCATCACCAGGAATGTTTCTGTTCCTTTATATATACATACATATATATATACACTGGCATATTACTTCCATAGGCCAATACCTACTGAAGACTTTCTTACAGGTCACCAATGATCCTTCATTTTTGACAACTTCATCAAAAGCAGTATTGCTGACTGAACATCGGGTAAAACCTTCAGCTACATCTTGTAAGAATTTCCTGGCTATACTGCCTATCTCCGGTCTATATGGTTTTCTTGTACCATGTCATTGCAGCATGTTGCAGTTGGCTCTCTCTAATCCACATTCTATCGACTCCGGTGTTCCCTAGAGTTTGTCTCCCCACAGCCATTCTACTGTAGACTAAGGACCAACTTACATCTCTTTGAATAATACTTCTACTCAGATACGACAGGTATCCTGCACAAGCAACCCCAACCTCACGGAACCAAGCTGTGTGTCTGATTTATGTCACACTTTATAACTTTTGGTGTTTGTTTGCTTCGATGGATTTCTCAAAAAATATCTTTATATCTTCTTTTTAAAGGTGTCTAAGACAGACTCATAGGATGACAACATACCAGGAGTACATTCAACAGAATGAAGACAGGGATGGCATTCGTTTCAGCTGGAATGTGTGGCCATCCAGTCGGTTAGAAGCTACACGAATGGTTGTACCACTTGGCTCCCTTTTCACACCACTGAAAGAACGGGTTGATTTACCCCCACTGCAGTATGACCCCATACTCTGCTCACGACAGACATGCAGAGCCGTACTGAACCCCTTCTGGTAAAATTATTATTATTGTTTATGCCATATTGTTAAAATTCTTGCAGTAAATATAAATAACTCATTTTTCAATTTTATATAAAACAGACTCACTTATACATGTATAACTATCTGTACCTCATAAAGCTTGTGGTGATATGGACACTAAAATATAAAGGACTGCTATTTAGATAAATTTGTATGTATATATATAAACAACTGCAGCGTGGAAGGTGTTTATAAGACATTTAAAGCACACAAAAACTGTTAGATTCACTTCAACATTTAAATTTAATTTGCCAAAATATTTTTGTCGCTTTGAGACTGCGACCTGTTAACTGACAAAATTCTATGCTGCGACAAAAATATTTACGCAAATTAAATTAAAATGTTGAAATGAATCTAATGGGTTTTGTGTGTTTTAAATGGCTTATAAACACCTTCCACACTGCAATTGTTTTAGTTCCAGTACACGATCTCAGATCAGGTCACTTGCTATGCAAGTACATCTATATATATATATATATATATATATATATAATTCTTTGTAAAAATATTTTTTATGATAGTGTTTCTGATGCTGATGACACATCATTATCGTTTTAATTACTTTCTGATTCTTACAGAGTTGAGGTGGAATTCATTGGGGCAGATTTTTTTACAGGTAGATGCCCTTCATTTCACCAACACTCACCTGTTTCCAAGCAAGACAGCATTTCCCCATGACCAGACATGTTTTCATAGAAGATAGGAAACAAATAACACTGCTTGTATGAAGGTGATACTTATTTACAACTGTCACACTATCAAAACCAGGAAACACACGTGCATGTGTGTCTGTTTGCATACATGTATATACATACACATAGATGTATGTATACATGATGGACTTCTTTCAGTTTTCAGCTTTTAAACCCACTCACAAGAGTTTGACTGGCCCAGGGCTATAGCAGAAACCACTTGCCCAAACTGCTGTGCTGTGTGACTGAAGCTGAAACCATGTGTTTGGGAGGCAACTGAGATTTTGTCAGTCTTGCTGGCTTACATCCCATACTTTCATTTATGTATACAGTCTATAGTGTTATTCAGTTTCGAGATTCAGGTGTAGAGAAGCCTGTCATATATAAATGTGCATGTGTATGTGGCAGATGCTCAGGAGCTTTTGTATGTGGCAGATGCTCAAACACTGACAATGCTCTGAGACCAACTTACGCCACATTCCAGGGAGAAAAACTAGACATAGTTCATAGCTTCCGTTATTCCGTTACCTAGGTGACCAAGTCAGTAGCGGGGGAGGGTGTACTGAAAGTGTAACTGCTAGAGTAAGAATAGCCTGGGCAAAGTTCAGAGAGCTCTTACCTCTGCTGGTGACAAAAGGCCTCTCGCTCAGAGTAAAAAGCAGACTGTATGACGCATGTGTATCAACAGCCATGCTACATGGCAGTGAAACATGGGCCGTGACTGCTGAGGATATGCGTAAGCTTGCAAGAAATGAAGCCAGTATGCTCCGATGGATGTGTAATGTCAGTGTTCATACTCGACAGAGTGTAAGTACCTTGAGAGAAAAGTTGAACCTAAGAAGCATCAGTTGTGATGTGCAAGAGAGACGTTTGTGCTGGTATGGGCATGTGGCGAGAATGGATGAAGATAATTGTGTGAAAAAGTGCCACACCCTAGTGGTTAAGGGAACCTGTGGAAGAGGCAGACCCAGGAAAACCTGGGACGAGGTGGTGAAGCACGACCTTCGAACTTTAGGTCTCACCAAGGAAATGATTAGAGACTGAGACCTTTGGAAGTATGCTGTGCGTGAGAAGACCTGGCAGGACAAGTGAGACCATAACCCGTGGCCACTACCTGGGATGTAGCCAGTCCACTTATGCATACCTTTCCTTCTTGTGACACAAAACTCTACTTGTGAAGACCTGTTGAGGCAAGTGAAAATCAAAATTGAAATCGATCAACATCAGTGGAAATTGCAGCTGTGATACCAGTGCCGGTGGTACGTAAGAAAACCATCCGAACATGGCCGTTGCCAGCGCCGCCCCGACTGGCCTCGTGCCGGTGGCATGTAAAAAGCACCATCCAATCGTAGCTGTTGCCAGCTTCGTCTGGCACATAAAAGCACCCACTACACTCACGGAGTGGTTGGCATTAGGAAGGGCATCCAGCCGTAGAAACATTGCCAGATCAGACTGGGCCTGGTGCAGCCTTCTGGCTTCCCAGACCCCAGTTGAACCGTCCAACCTATGCTAGCATGGAAAGCGGATGCTAAACGATGATGATGTGTGTGTGTCTCCTTGTCTTGATGTTACATGAGAGTTGTAAATGACCATCACCACCATGTAAGTGGTCATTTGATGATGTTGATGATGACGATGACGATGATGATGATGATCATCATCATCCATGAAACATGTCTGGCCACGAGGAAATACTTTCTTGCTTAGAAACCATTATAGTTGGAAACTAGAACGGCATACACATAGAAAATCAGTCCCAATGAACTCTGTTTGCCCTGTGCAAGTTTAGAAAAGTGGATGCTAAAACAATGACAATCATGCAGTCTGTAGGTTTTTAAAATTATCTTTGTGATTGTGTTTGAGTTTAATTGCAAGATGTTTCCTGTTTTCATAATATTAACCTTTCATTGTTTCACAATTCCAGCCAGGTTGATTATCGTGCTAAGCTTTGGTCCTGTAATTTTTGCTACCAGAGAAATCAGGTAAAAGTTTTATCTTTGTCTCTGACACTATCAGAATGCAATTATGTCATAACACACACACATACACACATATTTATATGTGTTTATATAATGTGAGGCGTTCCAGGTTGCAAAACAGTGTATGAGAAACAAGGTGTTGTGGGTGAAAAGTGTGTATGGGTGGATAATGGTATAGTTGTGCTTAGTGGTTCTAAAAGAAAGATGCATGGAAGTGCTTCTATGAGAGGCTATTAAATGTGAGTAAAGCATGAAAGAAAGAAAGCTGAACCAGCCATTCTAATTGACAATAGAATGATAGATGAAGCAATTAAAGATATGAAAGCAGGAAAAGTATCTTGACCACCAGGAATTACTACTGAGATGCTTAAAATACCTGTGGACTGGGATGTGGCTTAGTCACCTGTATAATTAATCAGGTTGTACAGGAAAGTATCATATTCAATGATTGACATAGCAGCATCATAGTCAGCTTCTATAAGTGTGTAGGAAATGCCTTTGAGAGAGAAGAATTATAGAGGTTAGATGTATGAAGTGCTTTATGCTCAAAGTGAATAGCATCTGTATAGAGAGGAGACCAAGGAAAACTTGGGATGAAGTGGTGAAGACTGATCTGAAAATGTTGCATCTCACAAAGGAGATGATGAAGCACTGCAGAAGACCAAACCACTTGTACAGGGAAAATGAGCTTTAAAATTCGAATTATGGACATTGGGAGAATAACACACACACACACACGTATAGATACAGGCAGGGTTGTGTGGTTAAGAAGATTGCTTCCCAGCATTATGGTTTTGGGTTCAATCCCCTTGTCTTGCATTTTGGATAAGTGTCTTCTACTTTAGCTCCAGGCTAACCAAAGCCTTGAAGGTGGATTTTGAACTGACAGAAGTCCATTGTATGTATACTTGTGTCTCCACATGCTGACATTACTTGGCAGTTGTAAACAAGCATCACCATCAGACAAGTAGTGTCATTTGCTTCCAGTCCTCCAGGAAAGCATGTCCAGCCGTGGAGGAATATTACTTTGTTTGGAAACAGGTGTGGGTTGGTGACGGGAAGGGCACCCAGCTGTAGAATATCTGTCTCAGTGAATTCTGTCTGATCCATTCAAGCATGGAAAGTAGATGCTAATATGTATGTATGTACTGTCAAGTCTACATCATCTTACCTTACCAACCTCTTTGATACTCTCTCATCTCTCTCTCTCCCTCTCCTCTCCCTCTTTGTATCACTCATCTGACATGAGTAAGCAACAGATTTGTATTTACTCCATACACCCTAACGTTTCACCTAAATATATTCTTAGTCATCGTTCCTTTAACTTTTGGGCCAGAATTTACTTACCTTCTACCCACCCCTCCTATTATTTTCCATCATTCCTCCACTCTCTCTACCACCTCCTCATCTCACTCTGTTCTATAAAACTCTTCCTTCGTACACTCTTTGTTCTTCTCCCATCATTGTACTTTCTTCTCTTTGTCTCCTCAGTCATCTAGCCCTGTCTTTTGTCACATAAACCCCTGTCGTCCTCCTCCCACTTGAGTCATATTGCATCACTCCTTGAATACTGGTCATCTAATCCCACCATCTCTTCTCACACATTCCTTTCATCACTATTATTCATATCTCTATCATATTCTCACTCTGTAAAGAGGTTGGCAACAAAGCTGAGACATGAGATTGTGAGGATCCTTTAGTCTTGACATCTCTCTATTACTCATCTCACCAACACTCAACTCTTTGTTCATATCACTGTACAGAAGTATCTTGTGGTACCAAGAGTACCACAATAATAAATACACCCTGTAACTTTGTAAAGTGGCTGGTGTTAGGAAGGGCATCCAACCACAGAAAACAAACCAAAATGACATGTGAGAGCACTAGGCTTTATCTGTTATACAGGACCCTGGCTGCTCTATGATCCTCCATTTAATTTTATATGGAGTTCTTTCATTCTTAAGGTGTCACATGTGGCTGTCCAGGGACCTGATATAACGTCTTTCTGGAACCCTAAAAGAGGACAGGTGGTTGTACAGGCACCACTTAAAGGCAGTTTTGGCTGATCTGATGTATATCTGAACTTGAGTGCTGGTTGTGTTCTTACCTCTGGTGTATCTTCTGTTGGGCCTGAAGTTGTTGGAGCTGTCGTCCGTGCTGGTGTTGCTGCCACTTAATGGGTTGCTGCTACTGCCACCATTACCATTGTTGTCCATGTTGTTGGATGAGCCACTGCTGCTGTTAGGATTGAATACCACCACAGCCTCACATTGGCCCCCACCCTCTCCAACTGGGCAGTCATTGTACTCCCTCCATGAGCACCTAGCCTCTGCTTGTCTTTTATGGCTGTTTGCCAATATTCTTTACATGTTGGGCCTTGCAACTAAAGGAGACCCTTAGGTTGTGCCTACTGAATAAACGTCTTTACTTGTTTGTGTGTGCATGTGGTATATATATATATATATATATATATATATATATATATATATACATATATATATATATCATAGAAAGCTTACCAAATCAGACTAGTCTGGTGCAGCCCCTCAGCTTGCTAGCCCTGGTTAAACTGTCCAACCTATTCCGGCATGGCCAAAGGACATTAAATGATGATATATATATATATATATATATATATATATATATATATATATATATATATATATACATGTATACACACACACACACACAGTGATGATGATGGTGGTATATATACACATGGTGATGATGATATATGTGTGTGTGTGTATATATATATATATATATATATTATATATATATATATAGATCTGACTGGCCTGGTGCAGCCTTCGGGCTCCCCAGACTCCAGTTGAACCGTCCAACCCATGCTAGCATGGAAAGCGGACGTTAAATGATGATGATGATGATGATATATATATATATATATATATCATCATCATCATCATTTAGCGTCCGTTTTCCATGCTAGCATGGGTTGGACGGTTCAACTGGGGTCTGGGGAGCCCGAAGGCTGCACCAGGCCAGTCAGATCTGGCAGTGTTTCTACAGCTGGATGCCCTTCCTAACACCAACCACTCCGAGAGTGTAGTGGGTGATTTTATGTATATATATATATATATATATATATGTATAATCTGTAGCAGGGCAGTAGAATTACTTTGCCTCAGTGTAGCAGCAACTCACTGGTGCTGCATTCCTCCACTCTTTAAAAGCTAGTAGCAGAGGAATACACATGATGACTTCTGCCCAGAGTAACAATGTGCACTTTTCAAGAGTGTTTATCCACTCACTCTCTAAAGGTCGGAACATTAACACCTAGTCCGCGTTTGTTGCTGCTTTGCTTTATCCCATTCGGATGTAGACACACTAAACTATCAACAAGCTTGTGCCTTGTCTAGCTCAATACACTATGGGTCCTTAAGAGTTGCTGCTCAACTGTGGAATAGGGTACGACATATTTGGCCAGTTTGTCAGTGAAGATTTCTTCATATGTGTTGGACAGCATGACGTTCCTTTTCTTACCTTCACTCATTAAAGCAACTCACCTTCAGACTGGCCACTGTTTGATATAAGGCATTCAACTACCTATAAAAATTTGTTTGGTTTTACCATTTAATTCCAGTAAGAGATTTAATTGCATACAACAAATGCAAGTGGGATTTTACATGCTACATAGCACACTACAGAGACACTTGTATGCACATGGATTAATTTTCACTTCTAACTATAAATTTGCAGCCATTTACTGTTACTTTTCATTTGAGAGCATTTGGCTCTACTGTATTAACTTTGCAATAATAAATGTTATATTTGTTAAAACATACAGACTACACCTCCTGGCTTATTTCTTATGCCTATTGGAGTCATACCATGCATACACATCGCATAAGTTCCTAACATTTCCTCACACCGAACAACCTCTCTTTATATATATAAACCATTTGAAATAGAATAGGAATGTGTTTGAAACAAGATTTTGAAGCTGTGACTTTGTTGAAAAACTTATTATTCTTTCTCAGTTTGATATTTTTTTATGATTGCCTCTCTAATATTTGTTTTTATTTCCAGTTTCCCCAGCAGTATTCTGCTATATCAGAACAACATCAACCTGCAGAAATAATTCCTCAGTTTTCTACAGTGGAATATATTATTGCTGTAAGTATAGAAATTATTCTTGCTGATGTTTTCATAATTCTAAATTTCCCAAATTGTACAAAATACTGCATTATATTAGAAATTACTTAGTTTCTAATTTAAACACAAAACCAGCAGTTTTGAGTGAAGTGGGTTAGTTGATAGCATTAACACTAGCATATGGCAGCTATTCTATCAACTCATGGGGACTCGAACTTAGAATGTTAATGTTAAAAAGTCAGAAGAAACACTACAAGGCATTGTTTCTTCTGATTCTCTTACAGTTCTGTCAATCCACCATGTTTCTGTTATAAACAAAAGGTGTCTCCTTGCGTGTGAAGACTATAAGAAGTGTGTTGCTACATGATAGTGAGTGATAAGCTCCAATGTGTAGAGATAAGGGAGTAAGTCATGAGGTATTGAATGTGGAAGCTGTAGGGAGTGAAGAGGGATCAAGTAGGTGTGTATGGTGTTGGATGTGTAATGTTAGCTGACATTATTGGTAGAAGACAAGTTTGTTGAGAGAAAGTAGCTATGTATTCAGGAATCAACTGAAGTAACAGATGTGGCATGGGGTATAGACTGAATAATGTGCTACATGGATGTCAGTAGACTTATGGAGGGAAGGAAAGGGTTTCAGGATACTGGTCCTTGCAATTAGTTGGTAAAATAATTAATACAAATCATGACCTGTTTTACTACAGAACTATTTAATCCATGTTGATTTATTAAAACATTGATGGTAATTTCTCTATATTTTTCTACAGCAGTCTTTGTGTAAGAAATAAGTCTGTCGAAGAAAGATATGCAGTGAGAGTGAAGGTTTCCAAGAAAGATTGAGTAGAGGTGGGTGTTGAGGAATTGGCAAAATTTGTTAGACCAAGGATGACTTGGTCACAGCCATCCCAGCAATTTTAGAGGAGCGATTAAATCGATTTTAACTTCAGTGTTCAACCAGTACTTATTTTAGCGATCCTGAAAGAATGAATGGCAAAGTTGACCTTGGTGGAATTCGAACTCAATGTAAAGATGGACGAAATGCCACTAAGCATTTTGCCCAGCGCACTAACGATTCTGCCAGTTCATCACCTTATCCTCTCCCGTCAATATTAACGAGTACAAATGTTGATTGTGATTTACAGTAACTTTGTAATTCCTTGAGTTTGACTGAAATATTATTCTCTTAATCTATTCCCTATTTCAACTATGTTTCTCTATATTCTCTCCTTGACACTTCTATATTTCTTATAATATTTAAACATTACTTTCAACCAACATTGAACTCAGTGTCTTTCAACAATATAGTTGGAAAAGTTCATTGAAAGCCTATAAAAGATAATGATAGGTTTACAGATTCAATCCTAACCCGAGGATTTACATAACGTAGCATTTAAAGAATATTAGAGAATGTTTCAACTGAATGTCAGATACCAAAGCTTTGAACTCTTGATCATATGGACAATGGGTTAGGCTGTTGGACTGAACTCTTGGTTAGGCTGTTGGACTACTCCTAATGATGAATTCAGACCTTATGACCATTGATATTATGCTTCAGAGCAAGGCACATAATTCTGCTTTCTCTGTAAGAAGGGCAACCAACGTGTTACAGCTATAATAATCCCACTTATCTTGGTTTGAACCAACTGATGTAAATCATTTAAAAACTAGATAACTATTAACCTCATTTTTAGAGATGGCAAGTATTTTTTGGCAATATTTACATTGCCTAAATTTCAGTTGGTTTGAACTGTGATCATCTTCATCAAGTGTTTTATTCTTGGTTGTGTACATAATATCAGGCTGGAATAAGACAGTCAGGGAACAAAATGATTGAAATATAGTGTAAATGTTGGTCTTAAAGCAGTTTTCATTTGTAAAAATTAATTGTCAGAAAAATAATAATCTTTTAAAAGTAAGAAGTGTATAAACCTATATTAGTAATAACCGGTGTTATATGTTTTGTTTTAGCGAGCCACTTGTCACCCTCCAGTCTACCTTATAGTTCTGGATACATGTATGGAAGATGAAGATCTTCAAGCTGTCAAGGTTTGTTCTCTTAATTTTTATCTCTGTAATTTGGTTATCACTGTTTTACCATAAACTGGAAGTGTGTCCATCAGAGCCATGATCAAAGTTGTTTCAGCTGTGACCGTCTTATTTTTTATTTAGATGGAGCTGACTTAAGGGAGATTTGTTTGCTATTTTCAGCAGTTTCAACAATTGCATAGATGTTTGCTGCTTCATCTTGAGATCTGTTGTGTCTGGTAAGACTAGGAATAAATAAAATATGAAAGGGAGGAATCTTGTAGTAACCATATCTCAAATCTTTATTGTAATAATTCTGTAATTATGTGCTATAGTTTTACATTTTTTAAAAAACTTTGGTATAACACCCTTCTCAAAAAGAGAAATAATTATCACCCCTATTATATCACTGATACTTTCATCATTAATTCAACTGGAAACCTATGCAATCTTAATTCTGTATTGGGGGTACTGAATTCGATAACTTAGAGCATCTGGAGTAGCTGTTCTATGTTGGCACCAAACTTTTGTGCATTGTTTTACGTCTTGTCTAGACATTGTTGTTATTGTTGTTAAAGTCAGCCTGTTCTCTGGTGGTTGTTGATTCTTTGCAGAAATCCATTATCATGTAGCCCAAAGAAACCAAGGACCACTTTATCCAATGCATTATTTTTAAAGACAATAAGGTGTGATTTGAGAGGGATTTGACTGCTATTTCTGATTAGTTGAGCATCCACAGAAGGGCTCCCTCGTTAATTCATAAAAATATTGACTGTGTTTCATAGTTTAAGCATGTTGCAAGTATTTTATCTTGACTTTTTATATGAAGTCAAAGGTTATGATATAGATGTGATGAAACTTGATCAATTAGAAGGGATTGTCAACTGAGCACAAGGGTTATGTTAACTTCTGTAGAGCTATATTGATCTCTGTATCAGGAGAAAATTGCTTAATTTAATAATTTTTTTTTCTTTCAGGAATCTTTGCAAATGTCTCTGAGTTTACTTCCTCCCAATGCACTCATTGGTCTCATAACATTTGGTAAAATGGTACAGGTCCATGAGTTAGGTTGTGAAGGCTGTTCTAAAAGCTATGTATTCCGTGGAACTAAAGATCTTTCAGCAAAACAAATACAGGTATTATATCTAATTAATTAACTCTGACATAATCATTATTCGTACCTTCTGTAAAACATTATGAATTTTTTGGTTTTTCATTATGAGGTATCTTTCAGTGATTTGCAGAAATTTCTGGTACCTATTTTGGACAGATGTATTTGTGGTGTTCTGTTCAGCAATACAACAGTGGAGCTGTTGAAGAATTACTCTTCCTCTACATTCCTCTCTAATTTCCAAGTCATTGGTTATTTTATTAAGATAATATTCTAAACAATTTCAGTACCATCTCATTTTTGATAAGATGCCAAATTGTTCTACACAGCTGCTCTAATAGTATATGAACTCAACGATGATGTCAACAATCACATTCCACCTTGTTGTAAGATCAAATCCTGATGGGGTTGATTCGTTTTTTTATTCTTTATAGGTTATTAAAATAAATACCAGTCATATATCAAGGTTGAATCGGTCATATCCACTATCCTCACCTCCCCTATAAAAATGGGCTTTTTTTACTCATGTCATTAGATAAGACAAAAATCCTGATTAAACCATGTCTGTTCATTTTGTTAAAGTATGTCTCAATATCTGAATCAATAAATCATTTAATTAATTAAAAGTTATCAATGTTTAATGATAATACATATCCAGAAATATCAATCCTGTTAAGCAAACTGAATTATTGACATCCTGTTTTATTTTATGCTCAAATTAGGAAATGCTTGGCATTGGCCGTGCTGTGAATCCACAAGCTCGCCAGGCACACACCCCACAAGGTCCTCAGCAACATTATCAGTTGCCAGCCAACAGGTATATTGTGTTTGTTTGTATCAGTTATAATTATTAGAATAAATCTCTTTGACATCACATCCAAAGCAATTTAAAAAAATATTTTTTCCTTTATCCTTTTCTCTCTTAAAATTAAGAATACCTGTCCTGGGATTTTTTTCACAAGAGGAAGATCAGTCTTTTGTAAGATTAGTAGATGTTGTCTGGTGGTTTTACAAAAAGCCAGAATAACTCAATTATATTATTTGTCTAATAACAGTTTCTTTCAATCTCTCTAACAACTTAGAGTATATTATTAATTTATTAATTTACTGTGCTGAATGTTAGGAACATTTGTTCCAGTTATTTAGTCCGTCTTTGCGCTTCTTGGGAACAAACTCCACATGTTAGACGTTGCTTTATGCTTCAGAATATTCAGTTTTAGACTTTAGAGAATATCTTTAAAATAAGATCATCATCATTTAACGTCCATTTTCCATGCTAGCATGGGTTGGACAGTTCGACCGGGCTCTGGCTGCACCAGGCTCCAGTCTAATCTGGCAGTGTTTCTACAGCTGGATGCCCCTTCTAACACCAACCAATCCACAAGTGTAGTAGGTGCTTTTTATGTGTCACTGGCATGGAAGCCAGTCAAGGTGGCGCTGGCATTGGCCATATTCAGATGGTACTTTTTACGTGCCACCGGCATGGGTATCACAACTACAATTTCCATTTGGTTTTCATTTTGATGTTGATGTGCTTGACTCATTAGGTCTCCTCAAGCACAGCAGGTTGCCCTACAATCCAAGGTACTTTTGAATGGGCTGGGGCTGGTTATGTGAAACTAGTGTAGGATACAGCCATGAACTCACTTTATTTGCCAGGTCTTCACAGTCACAGCATATCTCCAGATGTCTTGGTTTTTTGTCATTGCCTCTGTGAGGCCCAGCGTTCGAAGGTCATGCTTGACCACCTCATCCCATGTCTTCCTGGGTCTACCTCTACTCCGGATTCCTTCAACTGTTTGGGAGTGGTACATCTTTCCTCATCCATCCGCAGTACATGACCATACCAGCGCAAACGTCTCTCTTGCACACCACATCTGATGCTCCTTATATCCAACATTTCTCTCAGGGCGCTTACACTCTGTCATGTGTGCACACTGACATTGCACATCCAGCGGATCATGCTAGCTTCATTTCTTTCAGGCCTACGCATGTCCTCTGCAGTCATGGCCCATGTTTCACTGCTGTGAAGCATGGCAGTTCGCACACATGCACTGTACAATCTACCTTTCACTCTGAGCGATTTTTTTGCATTAATGTTCACGTTTTTCCAATTTTCTGAACAATCTTCTATGTTTTTTCTTATCGTTTTATCCAGGTTTTTGCAACCAGTACATCGATGTGATATGAGCCTAACTGATCTTCTTGGTGAACTCCAGCGTGATCCTTGGCCAGTTTCTCAAGGAAAGAGACCCTTACGCTCTACTGGTGTAGCACTCTCAATAGCTGTTGGACTTTTGGAGGTGAAGATGTATTTTTATAGCAGAAACTTCTTATTTCTCTTTGTAGTTTTAAGATGAAATAGTTGCTATAACTATTTGTTTTGATTTTTTTTTTGTAATTTTTAAATCCTTTTACATCAATTTTACTGTAATAACATGGATGGAATGTTTTTTAAATCTATCTCTATTTTCATAGTATTAGAGCATTTGTTTCTACAGGTGGTAGTTGTTCCTTCTGCAGACCTCTTGGTCTGAAATTGGTGGGAGTCTAAACCAGGCCAAACATATTGAGACAGTATGTTTCAGTATTCTGAGACACACCATTAACTCTCAGAATTCTCAAAATCAGTTCAGATGTTATGCATCACAATCTCTGATAAGCTGTTGTAACTACCCCTAATTTTCTGTAAAGCTACATCCACTGGTCAATTACTCTCCTATGTTACCCACCAATGGGCCTTGGAAATATTTTGTGAAAGCAGTGTTGTTGTCCTCAACATTAGCAACACTTTCATCTGGCTTGTAAATCTATTGAAACTGCTTGCCTCTGAGGTTTGACCATCTCTCATCTCTTCAATCAGTTGCTTCCTGCTGTCAGATCACTCTGTTGACAGGGCTCTTTCTGTTCCCCATTCTATCAACTCTTGTGTGACCCACATTTTGATTCTTTTCGCACTCTCTTCCTTCCAAACATCAATGACTTGCCATCATACCCAAGAACAGCCACTCTTACAACAATCATATTGCCCTTCCTTCTTCCTTAGTCTTCATCAACCATGCACCATCCACACACATATGAGATACCACACTTTCTGAATAGCTGGAGACTTTGGGTTCTTTACAGCTATGTAAATCTTAGAAATACTTGCTCTAACAATTGTCTCTTACCTGAAATATTTCGAATGTTGTGTGCTTCATGAATTTCTAAAGAATTGAATTCTGTTGCTTTAATCATAACAATTACAACCTTTGATTCAAAGAAGCAAATTTATGCAGAATGAGTAGATGGGTAGGGTTGATTACAATAGTATAGGGCATACTTGATAGAATATGATAGTATAGGGTGTACTTGATGGAATACAGTAGTATAGAGTATAGTTGATGGTATACAATGTTATGGGGTGCAGTTGATGGAATATAATTGTTAGGGTACAGCTGATGGTATATAGTAGTACAGGATATAGTAATACAGTGCTATAATGTAGAATTGAGGGAATACAATATTGACTAATTTATTGGATGAAAGTCAAAGTCAACTCTGGGATTTGAATCCAGAATGTAAAGGATTGTAACTACCATTAGCAATATGTGTGAAGAGGACTTTGGGGACTTAGAAATATATTTGATGGAGCGTTTGGATTAAGATCATTATGTCACGTAAGTTGTGATTTGTATAATTAGAATAGTATCTGATAGACATTGGCTAATTACCTTTAACTATGGATATGGAAAATTTTCAGAATATGGAAATTTCATTTGTCATTGTCTCTATGAGGCCCAACACTTAAAAGGTGTTTTTTTACATGCCATTAGCACAGGTGCTAGTTATGTGGCACTAAATATTTGTTAGGACATTATTTAAGTATATTTGGACCTTGTAAATTTGCTTCCTTTGACGAACCTTCTATTCAAGCAGTGAAGTCTTTGATCAAGCAATCAAGTCATAATTAAACAATGTCATTTGAAAAGATACAAAGTGAAGTTTTGTTGTGGGGAAGTAAACTGACGGATTCATAATGGTATATTATTTGAAATGATGAAAGGAGATTCATTCTTTGTATGAATTGAAGTTAAAAGCAACCATCAACATCATATATCAGTCAGATGCTGTTATGTCTCAAGCGTTATCTTTATATCATTAGCAGACAAATGTATAATGTTCAACAGTGCTACACAGAAGGAACTGGAAGGCAAATGAATTGTATTCTTGTTCAAAATGCGACACTGTTATTTACGGTTTTCAAACAATGCTGAACAAACATATATTACAGGAAAATTCATGGTGTTTGCAAGCAATCAAAATTTTCCACCTTCAATTGGACAGGAATAACGTAGCAAGACATGAATATGTTTAGTTACACTTACTAATTATTACAGGTTCTTTAGGTTGGAGCTGAATATCCATCCATAGTATGAAGTTGGATAACTAGTCTTACTGAAGCAGTCAATTTTAGCCAACTGGATAACATGATATAATAAGCCTCATAACGGCTTCAAAAAAAAAGACAACGAATGTCAAGTGAAGAAGTGGGCATAAGGATTCTGAATTGCTGAAAAGAACACTTAACCCAGTAGTCATAATGACCAGAAAAGAGAACAAATAACTTTCAAAGTTCTAGATGAAGCTAACAGAATGAGGAATTTGTTGTTAAGGGTTCAACATCTACACAGCAACTAACTTTTAGTTTTTAGCTGCTCTTTAGACTTGGGCAAAAGTTGTTGTTTGAATTTGCACAATGCCAGCCTCAACTGGTCAGCTTGTGTCCCAAACAACTAACTTGTGCTGCAGTAAAAAGGTAAATTCATCATCATCATGTCTTACTATAAATCCAATAAAGTTGTTAATAAAATTTCTGGTTGTTAACATCATTTGAGATAGAAGTGTATCATTAAACTTGCTGCTATATTTCTAATAAGAATGTCTTTGTTTCAGTGCACCTACCCAAACACTGGTGCTAGAATAATGCTGTTTATTGGTGGACCTTGCACTCAAGGACCAGGTATGGTTGTAGGAGACGAGCTAAAGAACCCAATTAGATCACATCACGACATTGAAAAAGATAGCTGTAAATATATGAAGAAAGCAATGAAGGTTGGCTGTGTTTCCTTTATATTATTAATAATAATAATAATACTAATTTAATTATTGATATTGTCACTACCATCATCATTATCAACAACAATAATTCCACATTCACTATTTCCTTCGCTAATTTATGTAACTGTCTGTTTGGTTGGCAAACAGTTTCCATTCTTACCTTATGCTCAAATAGAGGCAAATATTCATTCTGTTCTTGGTTTCACCTATAACTTATAAAAGCATGTCATTGAACAGCCTTTATGTGTGTGTGTGTGTGTTTGAGTCCTTGAGGACAGAGATGATAATGTTGTATTACTGATCAAGGGTGAATAGTTTCCATTGTACTATCAATGCTGTATTGCGTCCATAATCAAACATTTTTACTTACACTACCTCAGGCGACGTGGCTCTAAATAGATCACTTAGAGAAGAGAGGAATGAAGTGACTGTATAATTGATGAATGTATTGCTGTTAATTAGTTAAATACATTAACAAGACTTGATGCTTGTTCTCAAACAGTTCTCTATTACTACATTGACAAACATTTTTGTTTGTTTACTTTGTCGTACAATCTCTACTTCTGAGACTTCATTGATGCTTGATAAAATAGAAACTTGTACAAAGTTGTCCTCCCATACTAGCTGGAAAGAAAATAAAAATATACAGTATTAATAATTGATTGATGTAATTCACAATAAACAGAAATACTTGACTTTAGATGAAGGTGTACATTATTATAAATTGAATGAATAACTCCTAGTTTATGATTTCAAATCTGCTGTTTCTGGACCCAACTGGCTCTGGTAAATTAATTACCTCACTGAATTGTCACCAACTGACAATCTGGCATTGTTAATACACTAACACCATACCCAGGGGATTCATTTATTTGTTCCTGCATGTTCTGTGACTAGAACTAACCCATGGCTATCAGGATTCCCTCAAACATTAATACACATTGATTTTAGTGTCTACAGGTTTGGCTGTATCAGTAGAGCATTAGACAAAATGGCTTGCAACATATGTTTCAGCTCTTTACCTTCAGATTTCAAATCCCACTCAGGTCATCTTTACTTTTCATCCTTCAAGCATCAGTAAAATAAAGTACCAGTCATTACTGGTGTCAATATAGTCAGCTGTCCATTTATATCAAGGCAGTCATCATAATCATCATTTAACAGCTGTTTTTCATACAGACATAGGTTGGATGGTTTGACTAGAGCTGGAGAACCTTCCAGGTTCCACTTATCCGTTTTGCCATGGTTTCTGTGGATGTCCTTCCTAATGTCAACCACTTTACAGAGTGTAATAGGTGCTTTATGTGTGGCACCAGCGCGGGTGCTTTTATGCATGGCACTATGCTGGAATTTTATTATGGTGTTTGGCAACAAAAATCTCCACGAATCTCGAGAATCTTCCCTAGGATTCTTGCAGAAAATGTGGTATCAACACTATAAAGGGAATTACAAAATCTATGACCTTACACTGTTTATTTTGTCCTCAATATTCATGTCTGGTCTTCTTTCCTCAATAGTATCCAGCATCTCCAATTTATTAGCTGAATTGGTCATGCAATTTCCTCTCTTTCTAGCTATTTGTCCTGTTCCTTCTGGCCCAGAGGCTTTTTGATTTGGTATTTCCCTAAATATCTTTTTAATCTGTAGTATTTATACTCCTTATTATTAAGCCAGTTTGCTGGCAGAATTGTTAGTATGCCAGGCAAAATACTTAGCGACATTTCATCTATCCTCATGTTCTGAGTTCAAATTCTGCCAAGGTTGACTTTGCCTTTCATCCTTTCAGAGTTGATAAATTAAATACCATTGAAACTCTTGGGTTGATGTGATTGATTTATCCCCTCCCCAACAAATTTCAGTCTTTGTCCCTATAGTAGAAAGAATTATTATTAAATGGCAGGCTGACAGATTTGTAAGCACATTTGGCCAAATGCTTAGCGGCATTTGAGTTCAAATTCCGCCAAGGTCAACTTTACTTTTAATCCTTTCAGGATCGATTAATTAAGTACCAATCAAGTACTGGGACCAATTGACTTACCCCCTCCCCACAAATTTCAGGTCTTGTACCTATATTAGAAAGGATTATTATTAAATGAGAAAGCAGGACATGCCATCAAAGTGACACTGGGGTGCAAATATATGAAGCCCAATATACCCATCTTAACCACCCATCTGGTAAGGATACACCAGGCACATGCATCATAACCATATGTGCACAACATGATGATCTCATGTCAAGATAAATAACATATGACCTTGCTGGTGGGGCCCAGCTAGAATTTTCTTTAGGTTGAGTAGCCCATCCCACTCAAACGGTCCCTGAACAATGGTTGTTTGTTTCCATATGTGAACTGTTCAGATTCCAAAGAATTCCTCTCAACACATGGCTATAATGCTCCCCCACTGCTCATGATCAAAGATGCACATATCATCAGCCACTAAAGCTCATGTTCAACTGGTTTTGGTCAAGCAACTGACATGTAAATCTGTGGCATTGAGCAGAATATTTGCTGCAGCCCAACTTTTATACCAAGACAAAACATTTACATGATAACCCTTCCAATCAGAAGCCATGAGAGCCCTTGCCTGGTATTGTATCATGGTATTTATTATTATTATTATTATTATTCTTATTTGCAAATGTCATCTCTAATTCTTGAATAAAATTAATATTTTTGTCTATATGTTAGCATAATACTTGTGTTTAATTGAATTCTAATCTCTGTTTTGCAGCACTATGAGAGCCTGGCAAACAGAGCTGCCAATAATGGTCATGTTATAGATGTCTATTCCTGTGCTCTTGATCAAACTGGTCTACATGAAATGAAGTTTTGTCCAAACTTCTCAGGGTCTGTATTCAGTTCATCCAACTATTTCCTATTCCCTCCCTATGTATGTATGTATGTACGTACGTGCACTGGTAATAGATATTTATACATTTCATTCCAATTTACATGTTTCAGATAAGTTTAGATTCTCATAGTTCCCTAATGCAACAATCATAATAACTGATCCCACTGTTGATGAATTGAATAAAGTACAGCTCCACCTGTCTTCTTCAGAACTAAACTTTATTGGTTGCAAGGAAGAATCGGTGATCAAAGTAGTAGTAGTTGAAACTAGGTCAGTTATTTTAAGCATGCATTTGATTATTATTTCACAGACCAAGATAAAATTGAAATTTGGTATCTTGCTATTTGGTTCAGAGCTGTGGCAAAATAAAAGATATATAGATTACTAGTAATTACTGACATATATTTAGGAAGAAGGGTATCATTTGGGTCAGGATGTGAATGGAATCCCATGAATAAAAATCAGATACTTAAAAATTGGCAAAAAGGAAGACGGGTTAGACTATTTGTAATGAAGGGAACAACATCTTATGAACCCTGCCCCCAAGACATGAAAGGAACAATATATTATCTACTAAGGAAGATATTCTACTTCATGTTAATTAAATTTAGATTAGCCAGATTTGTTTTCTTCACAGAGAGTTTATAGAGTTTTCTAGATCGTTAATCCCTGTTTTTTTATTTCATATATACCTATATGTTTGTGTGTGTGTGTGTGTGTGTCTGTGAATACAGTGACACACATCCAAGTTTTTAGAATACATACACCATATCTCTGCCTTGCATGAGAAGCAGCTAAGAGCCTGAAGCACCACCACCACCAAGTATCACATTTCGTCCACACCTGCATAAAAGATTATTCATGAAAATGAAAATAATGAGAAGAGGTAATGGTCACTGAAACTGCACAGTTTGATTATATACAATGTGTTACCTGGAATCTTGAGAGCATGCACACACACACACACACACACACACACACACACACACCTGCTGGCATAACATAAAACAAACCTTTTTACATATCTACCCCCTTGCTTGCGAAGACATGTTGGGGCAATCGAAATCGAAATCGAATTGAACCAGCCAGGATCCCTGGTCTGGTGGTACGTAAAAAGCACCATCCGACTCGTGGCCGATGCCAGCACCGCCTCGTCTGGCTCCCGTGCCGGTGGCACATAAAATACACCAATCCGACCGTGGCCGTTGCCAGCTTCGCCTGGCACCTGTGCAGGTGGCACGTAAAAAGCACCCACTACACTCACGGAGTGGTTGGCGTTAGGAAGGGCATCCAGCTGTAGAAACACTGCCAGATAAGACTGGAGCCTGGTGCAGCCTTCTGGCTTCCCAGATCCCCGGTCGAACCGTCCAACCCATGCTAACATGGAGAACGGACGTTAAACGATGATGATGATGATGATGTGTGTGTATATATATATATATCATCATTTTTATTCCCTCCGGAATCTCAATACATTTTTTCGAAACATGTGTTGGAAGTATAAATGATTTGAATAACACCTGCGTTTGACTCCATTTCTTAATTTGTCCATGTTATACAAAAACATTTCATTTAACCCTGGAATTTCTACCTTTATAAGTAGTCTGTAATACCTTTGACACTTGTGTGAATGTTTGCTAACCTGGTAAGTATTTTTTTCCTTGTTATTTGTTCACATTGAAAAAATATACATACATTTATATATATATATATATATCATCATTGTTTAATGTCCATTTTCCATGCTGGCATGGGTTGGACAGTTTGACTGAGGTCTGGAGAGTCAGTAGCTGCACCAGGCTCCAATCTGATCTGGCAGAGTTTCTACAGCTGGATGCCCTTCCTAACGCCAACCACTCCGTAAGTGTAGAGGCTGCTTTTTACATGTCACCGACACAGGAATCAGTCAGGCAGGCCTGGCATCGGCCACATTTGGTTGGTGCTTTTTGCACATCACTGGCACGGGGACCAGTCAGTGGGTACTGGCATCGGCCACATTTGGTTGGTGCTTTTTATATACCACCAGCATGGGAACCAGCCAGGGGGCACTGGCCACAGCTACGATATAGGTTGTACTTGACTCAATAGGTCTTCTCAAGCATATATCACACAATGCATCAGGGGTACTCTTTAACTGGACCATACATGCGTAGCTGCAATCTCGCTTTAGTTGCCGGGTCTTCTCAATTACAGCATATCTCCAAAGGTCTTGGTCTCCTGTCATTGCCTCTGTGAGGCCAAATATTTGAAGGTCATGCTTCACTACCTCATCCCATGTTTTCCTGGGTCTACCTCTTCCACAGTTAGAGAATGACACTTCTCCACACAGTTGTCCTCATCCATCCATAACACATGACCATACCAATGTAGTCATCTCTCTTGCACACCACATTTCATGCTTCTTATGCCCAACATTTCTCTCAGAGTGCTTACACTCTGTCATGTGTACACGCTGACATTACACATCCAGCGGATCATGCTAGCTTAATTTCTTTCAAGCCTACATGTCTTCAGCAGTCATTGCCCATGTTTCATTGCTGTGTAGCATGGCAGTTTGCACACATGCATCATACAGTCTACCTTTCTTCCTGATCGAGTGGCTCTTAGTTGCCAGATATATATATAGTGATTTTAGCATACACTCTCTCATGCTTGCATGGGTCAGACAGTATTTGGTAAGGCAGATTTTCTAAAACTGGATGCTCTTCCTGTCACCCACTTCATCTGTTTCTAAGCAACATAATATAGGGTTAGGAAATAAAGATTGCAAATAAAGAACATCATTTGTATGACAGTGGTGTTCATTTTACAGCTACAAAGTGATGTCAACTCAAGGAGACACAAATGCACATGTGCGTGCGCACACATGCACACAAAATCACTCATTCGCACACACACACACACACACCACACACACACACAATAGATTTCTTTCAGTTTCCCTCTACCAAGTTCACTCACAAGGCTTTAGTTGGTTGTTGCTGTAGTAAAAGATACTTACTGAAGGTGCCACACGATGGAACTGAACCTGAAATCTTATGGTTGAGAAGCACGCAGCCATCATAGATTATATCCCGTAGTATAAATAAAAAATATTTCAACTCTAGCAGCTCTGTGCAGAGGCAGTACCATGGCTAATGAGGTGTATCGGAGATGTGGTTATTGCTAGTTGAAAAAAAACTCCCATCATTACTTATATGATCAAGTCTAATTTTGTTAAGATTTTTATCATAAATCTGTGACAAGAGTTTTCCCCTTGGATTATCATTATGTAATAATGAGATTTTGGTAGAAATTTCCATTCCATATGAATAGTTTCATGCCAATAGATCTAAACAGGTAGTAATATAGTAGTCAGGTGGATTTAGAAAGGGGGGGGGGATACACAAAATCTTGTGTTAGCTCTGGTGTTTCATTGGATGGTAGAAATGTTAAATATTTTGTTGTTTTTCACAGAGGTCACATGGTTATGGGTGATTCATTCAACACATCTTTGTTCAAACAAACCTTCCAACGTGTATTTTCTAAGGATATGAAAGGAGAATTCAAGATGGGTTTTGGTGCAACACTTGAAGTCAAGGTAAGTGGAGCAAGTTCTTATATATATATGGTTGAAGATATTGCTTTGAAGTTGGACATGTTTTCATGGAATATAGGCAACATGACACTGCTCGTGTGACTTACATGTGTTTTCAATTATCACAGTTGAAACAATCTCACACACACACACCTGTGTGTATGTGTGTGTCATAATCATTTAATGTCTGTTGTCCATGCTGGCATGGGTTGGACCGTTTGACTGGGCTGGCACACTGGAAGGGTACGCCAGACTCCAGTCTGATTTGACATGGTTTTCTACGGCTAGATGTGCTTCTTAATGCCAACCAATCCAAGAGTGTAATGTGTGCATTTATGTGCCAACTGCACAGATGCCAATTTGCATGATACAACTATGATTTTGCTCTGCTTGATGGGTCCTCTTCTCAAGCACGACATAATGCCAAAGGTCTTGGTCATTGCCTCTATGAGGTCCAACACTCAAAAGGAACTCAGCTACTTTGCCTTCATGAGGCCCAATGCTCGAAAAATATTCTTTACATGCCACCAGCATGGGTGCACTTGGCTTGATGGGTCCTCTTAAGCACAGCACACTGCCAAAGGTCTCGGTCAACAGTCATTGCCTCTGTGAGGCTGAAAGTTTGAAGATCATGTTTCACCACCTTGTCCCATGTCTTCCTGGGTCTACCTCTACGACAGATTCCCTCCGCAGTTAGAGATCGGCTTACACATCACATGACCATACCAGTTGATGTTTATATATGATGGTACTGAACCCAGAACTATGCAGTTGAACGACAATTTTCTTAAGCTACATATGTGCCACAGCAGAGTCATTTCTCACTATGTTTCTACTGTGTGTGTACAATCTACATGAAATAAATTTTTAGAAGAATTATTTTTATATAAACTATATTGAAATATATTATTTTCTTTCTGTTTTCAGACTTCACGTGAATTGAAAGTTTCAGGTGCCATAGGTTCCTGTGTATCTCTTGGTACCAAGAGTCAGTGTGTCTCAGACACTGAACTTGGAATGGGTGGTACATGTCAATGGAAGATGTGTGGCTTATACCCTAACTCAACTATAGCTATATTCTTTGAAGTTGTCAATCAGGTAAGATTTCTTTTTCTTCATAAAATCTTGATTATTAGGTGTATTTGAATTGTCATTTGTCAGGAACAAGCTGTGTGGGTTTTTCATGTGCATGGTTGCAGCTCTTATCTATCTAGTATCAAATCACTTAAACTAGGCAAAGTAACTTGGGAGAGAATTGATAATTTGATAAGATATTTTTAAACTAGCAAGTTGGTGGCTCACAGTCTTCAGTTTGATGCAGAGCACTTGGTGTTTAACAAACTTTAAAATGGTATACAATACACCCTCATTCTCAGTACACTTATGCTGGTATGGTCATGTGTTATGTATGGATGAGGGCAACAGTGTGAAGAAGTGTCAGTTCCCTAACAATGGAGAGAACCTATGGAAGAGGTAGACCCAGGAAGACATGGGATGAGGTGGTGAAGCACAGCCTTTGAACATTGGGCCTCACAGAGGCAATGGCAAGTGATCAAGATCTTTGGAGACATGCCATGCTTGAGATGACCCAGCAAGCCAAGTGAGATCATAGTTGTGACCTATGCCAGTGTCTTATAACTGGCCCGTTCAAAAGCATCCTTCAATTGTTGGGCAATACACCGTACTCATGAAGACCTTTTGATTTGATTGAAATCATAGTCATGGCTGACTAGCATGTAAAATGCACCATTCAAGCATGGCTGATGCCAGTGCTGTCTGACTGGCTCCTGTGTCAGCGGCATGTAAAAAGCACCCATTGCACTCTCGGAGTGGTTGGCATAAGAAAGGTCATCCAGCTGTCGAAACCTTGCCAAATCAGATTGGAGCCATGTTATTTAGTCTAAATAGAACCTATTTTCTACAAATAATCTCATGTAGCCAACTCACCTAAATGCTTATTATATGTATCATCATCATCATCATCTTATAACATCCATGCAGGCATGAGTTTGATGGTTCTTACAGGAGCTTGCCAGTTGCAGAGCTATCCAGGTTCCATTTGTCTGTAATAGCATAGTTTCTATGGCTGGATGACCTTCCTAATGCCAACCACTTTATGTGCAACTAGCATGGGCTTTTTTATGTGGTGCCAGTGCAGGTGCTTTTACAGAGGACTGGTATGGGTGCTTTTGCATGGCACTGGCAATCATGAGCCCACAAGACTAGGATTCTCAGCTGAGAGAGGCATGTAGAGGACATGCCTGTATTGCATGGACAGCCATGATTTTACTTAGCTTGAGGTGTCTTCTTGAGCTCAGCAATCTACCTAAAGTCACAGTTCTATGTCATCACCTCTGTGAGGCCCAACATCTGAAGATCCTTTCTCACCACTGTGTCTATATGTAAGTGTGTGTGTGTGTATATATATATGTGTGTGTGTGTGTGTATATATATATATATTATGACTGGCATCCGTACTAGTGGGGTGCAAAGAGCACCATACGAGTGTGATCGTTGACAGAGCGGCTAACCAGCTTCCATGCCAGTGGCACATAAAAGGCACCATTCAAGTGTGATTGTTACCAGCATCACCTTACTGGCTCTTGAGCCCATGCTAGTAGGGTGCCAAGAGCACCATCTGAGCATGATCGTTGCCAGCACCGCCTGACTGGCCCCATGATGGTGACACGTAAAAAGCACCTACTACACTCTCTGAGTGGTTGGCGTTAGGAAGAGCATCAAGCTGTAGAAACTCTGCCAAATCAAGATTGGAATCTGGTACAGCCATCTGGTTTGCCAGCCCTCAGTCAAAATCGTCCAACCCATGCTAGCATGGAAAGTGGATGTTAAACGATGATGACGGTATAAAGAGAGAGAGGCACACTTGAAAAAGACATTTAAAGCTTTTTTCTAAAATATTTTTCTTTGAATTGAAATCCTTTGTATATTTCCATATTTCCTTATCTAGCACAATGCCCCAATTCCTCAAGGTGGCCGAGGTTATATCCAATATATCAGCCAATACCAACATTCTTCTGGACAGAGAAGAGTACGAGTGACAACAGTCGCACGCAAGTAAATATGCAGCATTATCTTTATTTTGCTTCAGCTACGTTGCAGTTGCACTTGAATATCTTTCTTCTATTTGTAATTTATATGTATGTGTGTGTGTGTGGAGATGTCTGTGTGTCTTTTATCTTTTAATTGTTTCAGTCATTTGACTGCAACCATGCTGGGGCAACACCTTAAAGGCTTTTAATCAAACAGATCCACCCCAGGACTCGTTATTTTTTCAAGCCTACTACTTAGTGCTTCATCCAAAAGAGACTGATAGAATAAGTTACAGGTATAGAAGCATCACCGACACTGGGGGGAGAAACACAAAGATACTCACACATAGATATATATATATATATATATATATGTGTGTGTGTATATACATACATACATAGACACATACATTCTTTATTTTCTCTCCTTGTTTCTTTCTGTGGAAGAGTGTAGGCTTGAAACGTTAAAGACTTTTTCACTTGCCGAGCGTTAAACTAATACATCTGTTTGTTGTCTACATCACCTGCCTTCGTCTTTTGTGCTTTTGTGAATTCTCCCCCTATATATATATATATATATATACACACACACACCACACACATATGATTAATCCAAAGAAAAAAGAAGTAAAACAATCTAACAATGTGAGGACATGGAACATGCAAAGTATTAGGATGCCTGAAAGAAGCCTGCTGTATGTGTGTGTATACACAAATACAAAACAGGCTTCTTCCACTTTCCATATACCTAATCCACTCACAAGGCTTTGGTCAGCCTGAGGTTATAGTAGAAGGCACTTGCCCAAGGTGTCACAGTGAGATTGAACCCAGAACTGTGTAATTGGGAAGTGAGCTTCTTACCACACAGCCACTCCTGCACCTACACACACACATGTATCTCCATGATGAAGGCTGGAGGGTGTATCAGCCGAAATGTTGTTAACAACAAACAAGATGAGGACAAATATCTGTCAAGTGTAAATAATGTAAAGAGCAGGTTTGTTGTTTGTAAAGGAGATACATGGCTACCTCTACATTACATAAGGGTAGGTGGGAGTAATTGAGGAGGGTTTGAAAGAAAGATAAATATGGAGGTGCCGAGGTGTCATAGCATACCCACATGGTACAAAAAGGTGAATAGATGAGTGGAGGACAGAAGATTTGAAAATGGGATGGCTGGGTAGAGTTTGCAAGAGTAGGGGAAAAGAATAAGAAATGGGTGAGTAGGGGTAAATGGTGAACAAAAGTGCAGGGGTAGTTGATTGTAGATATGGGTTGGGAGGGTTGATGATAACATTGAAGGATTGAAGTGGCTCAGGGAAGAGGATGTGCTGACTGACAGTACAGAAAGGGTCAAAACAGCAGAATAATGATAAAACTGTAGATAAGATTAGCATGAGAGATAGGGAGATGATGGGTTGTAGGTGGGAAGAATGAGAGAAGTGTAGTGATAGAGGTTGAAGGAGGTCAGACATACATGGGAGTGATTGTTGCTAGTATTGAAGGAAGGTGGAGATGGTGAAATGGTTGATATTAGATTCGAGATGGAGATGTAAGTAGGATATCAATCAGGAGAAAGGGTAATAAATGGAAAATATAAATGAGGAGGGATGATGTTAACAATGAGTGAGGGTTATCAAAAGGAAATAGTTCCAAGGAAAGGGAGACGTGACTGGTATTACAGATAGGAGATGAAAGATGTAGTTCTTTGTCCATTTATGAACAGTAGCAGAATAATGCAATAGTAGAGTGATGGAGGTCTGAGTGATAAAGAGATGAAGGGTGAGCAAGGTTTAACAAATCGGGCAACTTATACTTTCAGAACATTCTCCTCTTCTACTAACTAGGTTACCTAGATAATAAAAATTATCTACTATCTCTAAGGACCTGCCTGGGTATTTGAGAAAATCTGTTTCTTGTACATGTTTATGTTTATTGTTCCTGTACATCTACTACACACAAAGTTTCCTTCTCAATCTTCCTGTGATTCTATTGCACCTCTTGTGTATCCATTGTTTGCAGTGGATATCTTATACAGAATCCATATCTATTCCTTTACACATTGTGCAGTGATATTTCCCTGAAGGAAGTAAAATTCTGTCTTTGCTAAGTTTAAGGCCCCTTAAATTCTAAACCTGGAATTTCTAATTCTTCTACAGATTCAGCTACAAGAATCTGGTCATCAGCATAGAGAAGTTCCAATGATGCACAGGTGTCAATCTTTTCTCCTATGGCTTGGGGGACTGATAAATAGAAGGGAACTTTGTTCGTAAAACTGAAAAGGGGAGTGAGTCCTGGTCAACCCCCTCCTTGCACACAAATCATCACTGTAGTCATTGCTAATTCTTGCCTTGATGACAGCTCTTCTGTACATGGCTTGTATGACTCACAAGCCATTCATCTACTCCTAGCTTTCTCGGTGACCATTACTAGACCACAGTAAGATGATCCTGTTGAAGGCTTTCACCAGGTAAATGAATGTGAAATACAGTGGCATTTTTTTTCGCTAAGTACTTTGGCTACTTCACTAGAAAGAGAGCATCAATAGTTCTTCATTTTGACACAAAACCAAACTGCATCTCATTCAACCTAATTGAACTATTAACTTCTTTCTTACTTTCATGACCTGCTATAGCAATTTGATTTCCTTGTAAAAGCTATGGTGCTGCTATATCATTGGGTATGATACCTTCCTGTACAACCTGATTAGCTATATGGATAACTAAGCAGTATCCCACTCAACTAGATATTTTAAACACCTTAACAGTAACTACTGATGGACCAGGGTCGTCCCTGTCTTCATATCTTTAATTGTTTAATCTATCATACTGCTGTCAACTAGAATGGCTAGTTTCTTTGTTGAGTCAACACTGGAAAGACTCTTTCTGCCATACATTCTCTACTGTTTATAACTTTTCACAGAGCATATCCATGTCTCTTCCTTTCAGAATCACTAAGTGAAAGCATACTAATATCTATCCATACACAATTCTCACCCACATCATCTCAATTCCCTCTGCTACACCATCTTGCAGTTTGGAACTCCTCATGCTTCTGATCCTTTCTACTGCATCCCTTGTTAAGTAAATTTGTCATGTAGCTTCCCTTTTAGCTGATACAATTCTCTGCTGTTTCTCTTCACCCCTACTTCTTCCAGATTTTCCAAGCCTGTCTCTTTCCTTTTATGATTTTCTTTACTTCACTATACTACTAGCATGTCATCTTCAGTCTGTCTGGCACCTTGCACAAGCCATAGACTTTTTCAGCCTTCACTAGATTGTCCCACAAGAACTTCCAGTTGTCTCTTATGTTAAACATATGTATATTTGTAGATATGCCTTTGTGTCTACACATGTGAACTTTATTGGAAACTTGTAGAGTTTATTTTTATATATACAGATATCAATGAGTCTATGTATAGCTATATGTGTGTGTATGTATATTGTGTGCATCCATTTAGGTGTGTGTATATATACATACATGTATATTTATATATGGATATGTGTGTTTATATACATCAAACAACCTATTTTCCTTTATAACTGTCTCTACATTGTATCATTCTGTGTCTTGTGGCTGTCTCACTATTAAAACGGAAAACAAATGTTTGCTTTGCTGCACAGTTTGCCAGATACAAAAGCCTAATCTGTTTATGGGAATTTAATTACACTATCCTCCATGCTGATGACCTGGCTCTCATAGCAGAATCACTACCAGAAGAAATTTCAGGTGTGGAAGCAAGGTTCGGAGTTGAAGGACCTTAGAGTCAATGTCGCAAAACTAAACTCCTAGTAAGTAGGGAGGCAAACACATCACACACCCCTTCAGGTACATGGCCCTACTCTATCTGTAGAAAAGGTGTAGGTAGAAACTCCTTAAGATGTACCCAGTGTAAGCTAAGGACATATAAGAGGTGCAGTAACATCAAAAGAAGGTTAACCAAGATGATAGCTTTTGTGTGTGGCAGATGCAGAGGGGCAATAAACACCACAGATGCTCAAAAAACAGATTCCATCGCATGCCAGGGAGAGAAACTAGAAGTAGCTGATAACTTCTACTACCTAGGTGACGAAGTCTGTAGTGGGGGGGGGTGGATGTTCGGAGAGTGTTGCTTCTAGAATAATAGCCTGGGCAAAGTTCAGAAAGCTCCTATCTCTCCTAGTGACAAAGGGCCTCTCGCTCAGAGTGAAAGGTAAGTTGTACGATTCTTGTGTGTGAACTGCCATGCTTTATGGCAGTGAAACATGAGCCGTGACTGCTGAAGACCTGCGTAGGCTCAAAAGAAATGAAGCTAGCATGATCCACTAGATATGTAATGTCAGTGTTCACACATAACAGAGTGTAAGCGCCCTGAGAGAAATGTTGGACATAAGAAGCATTGGGTATGGCATGCAAGAGAGACGTCTGTGCTGGTATGGTCATGTACTAAAAATGGATAAGGAGAGCTGTGTGAAGAAGTGTCACTCCCAAACAGCAGAAGGAACTCGTAGTAGAGGGAGACCCAGGAAGACACTCACTACATTCTCAGAGTAGTTGGTGTGAGGAAGGGCATCCAGCTGTAGAAACATAGCCAGATCAGATTATAGCCTGGTGCAACCTCCAGGCTTGCCAGACCCCAGTCAAACCGTCCAACCCATGCCAGCATGGAAAACGAATGTTAAACAATGATGATGTTGATGACTATCATCATAGTATTTGGTTCTGATTTTTGTGTTTGTATTGTTTTTGTCATTTTCGTTTTTATTCCTTTTTTTCTATTCTCATTATACTCAAGCTTCACTTGCACCTCATCCTCTGACGAATATTCTTCCATTATTCTTCCATTTATGTCTGGCAAGTACTTAGTCACTCTGTCAGTGCAGGTGCCACTTAAAAGCACTCAGTCCACACTGTAAAGTGGTTGGTGTTTGGAAGGGCATCCAGCTGTAAAAAGTCTGCCAAAACAGTTACAGAAGTCTGGTGCAGGCTTCGGCCTGGCTGGCTCTTGTGGTATCATCCCACCCATGCTAGCATGGAAGACAGACGTTAAATGATGACGATGATGATATTCTTTTGTGGTACTCTATTTCCTTCCTTTACCTCCCTTAAACGGTATTCTCTATGTCCAACTCATTCCTTATTTTTAATCTTGTCACACTTTACTCATTCTTGCACATTTATCTCACAGGTCCACCTTTTCTGCTCCTATTCTCTCTCTCATATTCATCTTGTACCATGACCTCATTTTTCTCTCTCCTTTTTCCTGAACACCTGTTTCTGTCCCTCTCTCTTACCTTCTTATTCCTCAGTGCTATACCCACTCAGTTGAGGGATCTTGTCTTGCAAATACTTGGTGACCTCACCTGTGCTGGTGCCATGTAAAAAGTACCCATTACACTGTTGGCATTAGACATGCCATCTGGCTGTAGAGACCATGCCAATGCAGATATTGGAGCTTGATGCAGCCTTCTGGTTCATCTGTCCATATGAACTATTTAACCCATACCAGTATGGGAAAAGGGACATCAAATGATGATGATTATGGCCTGTGTATACCAGCAATGATTATAGAGATTTCTAGGTCACTAAATGTATAACCTAGCTACACATACACACACACACACACACACTCTTCCCCTCTCTTTCTCTCTCCTAAACTAAATTAATTTATGTTATATACCAACTGGACTAACAGATATTTTATTCTCTTCATTAGCTGGGCTGATGCCACCACCAATATACAACACATCTCTGCTGGCTTTGACCAAGAAGCTGCGGCTGTCTTAATGGCTAGAGTTGCTATCTTCAGAGCTGAGACTGATGATGGACCTGACGTGCTTAGATGGCTCGATCGAATGTTAATTAGATTGGTCTGTAGAAATATTCTTTTTTTGTCTTCAATTTCTAATCTTATATTTTGTCAATCATTTAGGCACGAGTTCGACAAATGGAAGAGAAACATATCTGGAATGAAGTGTGAGCTCACTTCCTGCAAACTTAGATTTTCTCACATAATAAATAGACTCCGTGTGTGTTTGTGTGTGTGTGTGTGTTTCTGTTTTGTGTGTATGCGAGTTGTTAGTATTTCTTTCTGTGTTAGTAAAAGTCAACCTAAACCTGTCAATATACATGTCGGATGTATTAATGAATATAATGATAGCATGTATTATTAACGTACTTCTGCTTCAGTCCATGCCAAGCGTTGTATTTTGTAAATGTTCTTTTTTTTACTGTTCTTCAATTTGTTTTTTCTGTCATTTTTCAGTGTCAAAAATTTGGAGATTATCATAAGGAAGATCCAAATTCTTTCCGTTTCACTCCTAACTTCTCGCTCTATCCTCAATTCATGTTCCACCTGCGAAGATCGCAATTCTTGCAAGTATTTAACAACAGTCCAGATGAGACCACATACTACAGGTACTCTCTTTCTTTCACCTTTTAACTTCCATCTTTTCCTTCTCTTACTCATACATAAATATATGCATAGACACACACACACACACATACACACATTGAAGTTAGTTGCATCAGCATAAACTGACTACTCATCTTTCTGTAATGAATACTGTCCTCTAGAACTTTTGCCATGGATACAAACTTGGTAAAAACCAAAAAAAGGATGTTTCTTTCCATTTATAAATTGTACAAAAAGGAAGATCCATTGACAGGATGAGAAATGACTGGAAGCTAAGATACTCCATCAACTCACTGTAGTACCATTTGACCACAAAAACAACCTTTTAAGCCTACAGACCATCAAAATGGCACATTAAGTAAAAATCAAACTATGAGTTGTCTCCTGAGAAGACCTTAAACAACACAGAACAATAACAAGAAAACTGAAAAGAACACAAATGAGTGATAAGCAATTTCGAACAAGCAGTAAGTGTACAATATATACAAATGAAAGCAGAATTTATGACAAAATTCCAACAAAACTTCATCTTTATTAATAAACAACTTCATGAGAGCAAACTTACCACATGAACTGAAAGAAGAACCTTCTGATCTGATGTGTGATGGAGCAAAATTCTAAGGAACAGTCATCAGGGATTGAAAATGTCTTCTTTTATTGTGCTGCAATTATTCTTCACCAACGTACGAGATTAACAAAGGTTGATTGGAATGGAAAGAATCAACCAAAACAATTTACCTCTCTCCAGACAAATATCAACAGACTCAGAAAAATTATTAGACAATTAAACATTATCTTTAAGAGCAAGACAAATAATAAATTCACAAACCAGCAGCTGTGACTTCACAATAGATTATCTAAGGTCTATTGGAATTGTCAAAAAGAGACATTAATGGGCAAGTTAATTACTTTTAAACATGGACTGCAAGCAGTAAGGGAAAAGTTTTGGTAGGACACGAGACTGTCAAATAAATCTACATGCGATATATCACTGAATGGCAGGCTTTGCAATCAGTTAAGGTGCTTCTCCAGAATGATCTAAAGTCATTTTGGGGGAAAGATCTGAAATTTAAACAACACAACAATGATATCATGTGTTTAGATGAACAACAGTGTGAGAACGTTGCAAACATCTCTTCTAAAAACCTTATAACTCTCCTGATAGTTGATGTGAAATTATTCAATGCAAAGTTGGTTATTGGCACAGAAAGCTCACATTCTACAGAGCTGCTCTCATTAACCATATCAAAAGAACAATGAACGCTGAAACCGATGTGCCAGACTGCCTGGAAGTACAACACAAATGGCTAAAAACCGGGAGACGTATGCGACCCAAAACTACAGCCCCGTATTGTGCTTGAATGGGATAAATTACATAGTGGCTGCTTGAGTGAAATGCACAGTGTAGGGATTAATGATCAGACAGGAAGAAAGGAGTTTTGGGCTGTGCCAAATAACTCCTCAACAAAACTGTCTTTTAAGAAAGTTAAACAAGTCAATCAGCTCTACCAAAATCTACTGAGTTATAATATGGCTAGACTATTAGAAGGCAATTGAGTTCCTTACTAATGGATAATGGTCACTACCTCTTGATAAGGTTCCAACTGCTAGAATCAGTGCCATTAAGATGCTGGCAACAACATGGCCTACAGAGCTTATATCATTTAAAAATGAAGCTTCCACTGTAGTCTCTAACAAAATTGGGTTATCAACAGGAATATTTTAGAGTAACAGCTTATCTGTAATGCTTTTCATCCTAGCAGGGATCCCTTTGTAGCCCTTTTAAGGAAATACAAAGGCAACATGATAGCTAATGAAAAAAAATTGTCACCCACACCTTTTTTACTTCATAGCCTTAAGCTGTACTCGTTATATTTATGACACCAAGAGACAGAAGTGGTTTCAACATTCCTAAAAGACATAGGAGTAGAGTTTAGACAGGGCAAGTGATCATATTTGGTAATTAAATGAAGAAAGATTGTTCTCTCAGCAAGGAATATGGGTATCAATGACCTGCCCCCCCCCCATGACCAGTGATGTTACAAATATCTTGGAATTGGTAAGAATATTGCATATATTGGTAGAGTTGTCAGCATTCAATAAAACCAGATCCCACAATTCTGTTGCCTTGCTAGTTCCAACGTTAGGGATTATTAGATTGGATGCTTGAAGAACTATGCAACTTGAACATCAAGGTTAGGAAGACACTAGCAATGCCTGCTAAGTTCTGCATCAGTAGTGACACTGACTAGCTCTGTATTAACTTGGTGACCCTGCCAGTGCAGGTGCCACTTAAAAGCACCCAGTCCACACTGTAAAATGGTGTTTGGAAGGGCATCCAGCTGTAAGAACCTTGTCTAAACTTACCTTACTTGTGCCTGTGCCATGTAAAAAGCACTACATCCACTCTGCTGAGTGGTTGGTGTTAGGAAGGGCATCCAGCTGTAAAAATCCTGCCAAAACAGTCCCAGAAGCCAGCTCTTGTGAAATCACCCCCACCCATGCTAGCATGGAAGACAGACGTTGAACAATGACAACGATGATGATAGTCAACAGTCAAAATAGCAACATGAGATTAGGGAAAGAACTCTTGAATAGATACAGGTGCTCCCTGTAAACCAAGGGCAGCTGTACTGACCTACTTTAATGGAAACTTGGTAGAGAAATACTCATCAGACCAGCAGAAAGTTATGCATGTGTATATATCTTATAAGCGAGAGAGTGTTAGCAATATTGACAGAAATAGTGGTTTCTCTTGGACCTGTGATAAGTCCATCACATTTCACATAGAAGGTAATGTTTTTGCATACCAAAACTAGATAATAGCAGCTAAATTCCCAATAACAAGAGAAATAAAGATGCTTCTAGATGTCCATATTGTGACAGAAAATATTGATTGTTCCATACTAGTGTGGAAGATATAACCCATATCATCAACAGCTGTCCAAAGATGCTTACAAGAAACTAGTTTCTCTAGAGACATGACATTGTTACTAAATGTCAACAATTCTATATGTAGAAAGTCACACTTGAACCAGAAAGTGCCCACACCTTAAAAAATACTGGTGGAACATTCCATTAAAAACAGCAACCTGGTGTAAGCACAACAGGTCAGGTATTATTGTATTGGACAGGAGTCGAATGTGAATGTCTCATCAAAAATTGGCTAAAAAGAAAAAAGATTTATGGAAAACTAACAAGAAACATAGAATCGTTCTATCCACAGATTTTGTTTGTTCTTATAAGGTGCACTGGGTTACATTACAACAGATCTGCATAAAAACCTAGCAATACTTAGGTTTTCTAAAAAGAACAAAGCAAACTGATTTGCATTTTCCAGTTAGAATTAGAGGAACAGTGAAAATTTGGAAATCATTTCAGGTATTCTTCATTTGCGGTTTCTGAATGAACACATGCACACAATCACATACATATTGAACACACACACATTAATGAACTGCTCATACACACAGCAACCAAATCACAAAGCCCAAGAGCTGCCTTAACTTAGACAAAAGAGCCTTTCCATCTTTTTAGTAATTGGTTTGAACTCTGCTAAGAATAAAACTTAAAAGAAACCTAACTACATACATACATAAATGTACACACACATGTACATACGCTAGTTCTTCCTTATCTCCAACCTTATTCACATGTCTGTATCTATATTTTTCTTAGACATATGCTCAACCGAGAAGACCTAACTCAGTCCCTAATCATGATTCAACCAATTCTCTATGCGTATTCCTTCAATGGAACCCCAGAAGTAAGTCTCTATTGTCATTCTCTTCACTTTGTATATTAATGCTTCATTCACAATGGTGGCCTTTTATTATCATCATCATCATTTAACATCTGCACCAGACTCCAATCTGATTTGGCATGGTTTCTACAACTGGATGCCCTTCCTAACGCCAACCACTCCAAGAATGTAACAGGTACTTTTACGTGTCTCTGGTACAGGTGCCATTTGCATGACACTGCTATCTGCTATGACTGTGATTTTATTTGGCTTGATAGTTCTTCTCAAGCGCAACATAATACCAAGGGTCTGAGTCATTGCTTCTGTGAGGCCCAATGTTCGAAAGGAGCTCATCCACTATGCCTCCATGAAGCTCAATGCGTGAAAGGTGCTTTTTATGTGCCACCTGCATGGGTGCCAGTTACATGGCAACAGCATCAGCCATAGCTATGGTTCCACTTGACCAGTCCTCTCAAGCATAGCACATGACCAAAGGTCTCAGTCACCTGTCATTGCCTCTGTGAGGCTCAAAGTTCGAAGGTCATGCTTCACCACCTTGTCCCATGTCTTCCTGGGTCTACTTCTACTACAGGTTCCCTCCACAGTTAGGGATTGGCTCTTCTTTATACAGCTGTCCTCGTCCTACGCATCACATGACTATATCAGCGCATTTGTCTCTCTTCCACATCACATCTGATGCCTTTTATGTCTACCTTTTCTCTCAAAATGCTCACACTCTGTCGTACATGCACACTGACATTGCACATCCAGCAAAGCATACTGGCTTCATTTCTTTCAAGCCTACGCATGCCCTCAGCTGTCACAGCCCATGTTTCACTGCCATGTAGCATAGCTGTTTGCATACAGGCATCATACAATCTGCCTTTCACTCTGAGAGAGAGAGAGGCCCTTTTTTGCCAGCAGAAGCAGAAACTCTCTAAACTTTGCCCATCTTAATCTTATTCTGACAGCTACGCTCTCAGAGCATCCACCTCCACGATTAACTCGATCACTTAGGTAACAGAAGCTATCTACTACCTCCAGCTTATCTCACCTGGCAGTTGATGGAGACTATTATCTGTGCAGTTTCAGCATTTATTGTACCTGTGCATCTTCCACATACAAATTCTATTTTCCATTAACCTACCTCTGATATTGCTGCACCTTTTATGTGTCCAAAGCTTATACTGGGTGCATCTTACAGAGTTACTACCTACACCTTTTCTACAGATCGAGCAGGGCTATCTACTTGAAGGGACTTGTGATTTTCCTGCCTTCCTACTTACTAAGACTTTGGTTTTTGCTAGCTTAACTCTAAGGCCCTTCAATTCTAAACCTTGCTTTCATACCTGGAACTTCTCTAGATATTATTACATGTGAAACCACTTGCTGTGTGTGTGTGTGTTATACATTCATTATGCACTGCAGAAGCAATATTTGTTCAATGTAGCAATCTGTGTATGACACTTGAAGTAGATACATCATTGAAAGCCTAATCAACTGCCATATTCATCCTGAGGTAGAAACTTTGCCAGATCAGATTGGAGCCGGGTGCAGCCTTCTGGCTTGCCAGTCCTCAGTCAAACTGTCCAGCCCATGCCAGCATGGAAAGTGGATATTAAATGATAATAATGATTGTCTATAAGAGATAAATATCGAAGTTAGTTAGGTTTTCAATGATCTTTCAATTATGTATTTGCTTTAAGTATGATACACAGATTGTTGTGCACACAAATACAGATATTATTTGGTAGTATTGATTGGCTTGTAGAAAATAGCCAAACCTTTACTGACGTGTGACACTATACATTTAGTAGAGTAAAAATTATTGGTAAGAATGATTTGATTAAAACTTAAGGTTTTGTACTTTAATGACGAAGTTATGTAACCAACATCAGACTCTCTGATAAAGGCTACATAGTTAAAAGTAACTTTTTCTTTGTAAAAATAAAACTCTAATGAAACACATTCAGTGATCTTCAGTTTAAAGTTTGTTTTTATATTTGACTTTTTTTTGTTATAGAGAGAATTATAATTCAATTAGCTTACAATTATTTATGATGATGATGGCAAAGATCTCACAGCACACCTCTTCAATCCTCCACTCTAACATTTCAACAATCTCAACAAACCTACCTTTTATTGTGCCTACATTGATTGTAGCAGCTCCAAGTTTGTGAGCTTTGGAGGAGTGAAATGTTTCTTGGAAACACTAACAGAGAGTTAACACGAAAGATTTTTAATATTACAAAAATGTGTGATTATTTACTATTAATAATGATAAAAACATTGTGGTCATCAATGGAAGCTGAGGAGACTGAAAGAAAAGTAAAGCAATTGAGCAGTGAGATCAAAGATTAATAACAACAGAGATTCAGAAGATAAACTTAGCTGAAAATTTGTGTGCCTGGCTTGCCTACTAAAACTGTTAGACCCTGTTCCATACATATGGCAAATTATTATTATAAGAAGGATATTTTCTTTAATGAGTTGGGATAGTCAACACCTCACATACAATGTCCTCTTCATATTCTGATATGAAAATACAAGACCAAGCAGCATTAAAAGAAAACCATAAACAGGTATTAGCAGATGAATTAGGAAAACCAAGAATGGAGCAGTGTTGTGTGTGTGTGTGTATAGTGGAGAGAAATGAAATAGACTGTGAGGAGATCCAGTTTAAGTAAATCATTTATAAGTCGTCTTGAGGGAATCTGTATTGTCTTTATATTTTAACTGAGGAATATCAAAATTGTTTTAACCAGAAACATTGCCTTCCATCATTCCTTCTAATATTTTCAGCCTGTTTTACTGGACACAAGCAGTATTATGGCGGACAGAATTCTGCTGATGGACACTTTTTTCCATATTGTTATTTATCACGGAGAGGTTAGTTTTCATGTTCTTTTCTGTTTTTATCTTTTAATATTCATTCACAACATTTGATGTTATTGAAAGCAGACACAATTGACAGGAATGTTTGGGTGTTGGAAAAATTGCTGTGTGCCCTTTGTTCTGGATCTTTACATTCTGAGTTCAGATCTTGTTGAGACCAACCTTACCTTTCATTTTCCAGGGTCAATAAAGTACTAGGGTCAATGTATCAATCACCAATCCTCAGATATGCTGGTCCTGTGCCTACATTAAAAGCAATTAAAGGCAGCAAGTTGGCTGAATCACTAGACCATTGGATAATATTTTTTGCAGCTCTTTACATTCTGAGTTCAAATTTCACTGAAGTAACCTTTTCCTTCCATCCTTTCTGAACTGATAAAGGACCAGTTAAATCCTGGGATCATGCTCCTCCTGCCAAATTTCAGGCCTTGTGCCTTTACTAGAAACAATTTAATATTGCAAGATGGGAAAATTGCTTTGTATTTTTCCTTCTGAGTTCAAATCCTGCCAAGGTCAACTTTGTCTGTCCTCATCTCAGGGTCCATAAAATAGTGCATCAGTCTGCAATGGCATCAGCTAACCCTCTCCCCTCAAAATTACTGGACTTGTGTGACGGTCATTTGTTTGATGGCTTTTTCCACAGCACCTCTCTTTGACAGAGCTGTAGTCCTGGGTCACACAAAGACCAAGACAGTGTGTTCAGCATTTGCAATATCTTCAACTGCTCATACCACTCTACCAGTCAGGTCAGTGTGGTCAGTGGAAGTTCCTCAGTGGTGTCCTGTAGGGGATTAGTTGTGGGCAATCAACTACCTGGTCTTTTGCAGAGGAATTGTGTGTTGGAGCCCATGGATAATCTTCAAAAGTCTCTGGCTTGGCAGTGCTACTTGGTGGGGGGTGGGGTGCATTACTGGTGGAACCATCAACCAGGCCAAAATGAAGAAGCTGTAATGTTTGGGCACTTATTCAGTGCCCAAGCGTTATTGCTTTGTGGAGTTTTGTCAAACACCAGCTGCCATGTGTATGATGGATCTGGCTGTCAGCTGAGTCCATTGTAAGCTAATCCTGTCACCTTGCTTTCACAAATAAGGACAGGTGGTGTTTATCTGTCTGATGGCTTTGGCAAAAATGGTTGTGTGGTGAATGAGATTGAAAGGGCTGAAGATGGACAAGTTCTTTAGCCAAACCTGCACCAAGTTTTTCAAGTTTAACTTGAAACAGAAAATGAGGATGGAGAGGGAAGTACTGCTAAAAGATAGATGAGAGTGGTGAACATGGCCTGAGTGAATGGTCCTTCTCTGAGCATGTGCCTGTGGATTGGTGGAAAGTAAATGGGAAAAAGCAATTGTCTTTGTGGTCAGGGTGACTGTGGTTTTGTGGGGTTTCTATAAATTACCCTTTGGAAGTGTTTCCTTTTTGGAAGTTATTTCTAGTTTGAATTGTTTCTTTATTTTTTAGTCCCCACCTTTTTTTTATATGCTATTTCATGTAATTCTACATTGTTGTCTTGTACTGTCCCCAGTGATTTTGTCAACTCTTAGTGGTTAATAATGAAAATATTCTTATATTTGATGCTCAGATTTTACTACCAAGCAATATCACACTTCATCATCATCATCATCGACGCTAAACGATGATGATGATGATGATGAAGTGTGATATTGCTTGGTAGTAAAATCTGAGCATCAAATAAAGAGAATGTGCAAAGCTGGAAAGAAATGCGAGCAGCCTGCTCTGCTGGTTATGTAATGTTGGTGTGAATGAATGACAGATTATCTGAGACAGGCTGAGGCTAAGAATAATGAAACATCGTGTACAAGAGAGAGAATGACTGAGCTGGTAGTGTCTTATGTGATATGCCTGTAAAGAAGTATCACCTGATCCAAATGGAAGGAATTTGTAGAAGAGGAAAATCAAGGAAGACATGGGAAGAAGTGATGAAAGCTGATCTCAGAGGCAGGACTTTACAAAAGGAATGCAACAATTGTGAATACTTTGTAATCTATACCAGTAATAGGGGTACAGAGCTCTTCTACTTTACACCTGTTATACCTCTTGATCACTATTATCTTTGTTTACTTGTAGACAATTGCTCTTTGGCGTAAGCAAGGCTATCAAAGTCAGCCCGAATATGAAAATTTCAAGCAGCTGTTACAAGCTCCTGTCGATGATGCACAGGAAATTCTGCAGACCAGATTCCCTATGCCCAGGTACATAGACACAGAGGCTGGTGGTTCTCAGGTAAGTTTTGGTTTTATTCATTGAAGGTTGATTCACTGAAGGTGGATACTGTCCTTGATCCCAACCTCAGTCACTGAGAAAGACTTGGAAATATCCCCCTTCAAATATGTTAGTATTTTGTGAGGTAAAGAAATAATTATTCTTTTACACACAACTCTTCATTAAACAATAAAGGTGTTCACTAGATGAATATTATTATTATTATTATTGAGAGCTTAGTCCAATGGTTTTCAACCAGGGTTCCGTGGAACCTTAGGGTTCCGCCAGTACAGTCCAGGGGTTCCGCAAGAAGCTACAAAACTGCTAAAATCGGCAGTAATTTTTAATTCTCCTGTGCAGATATGTGTGCATAAGACTATTAAATTATTGCACAGGGGTTCCTCGAGCCAGTGGAATGTTTCCTTGGGGTTCCGCTCCAGCAAAAAGGTTGAAAAGCACTGGCTTAGTCAATGAACAAATGGTAGAGCATCAAACAAAAATGTCTTGTGGCATTTAGGTTTTGCTTTACTTTCTGGCTTCAGATCTTACCTAGATGTTGTCTTTCTGGGGGTCTGTATAAAAGTCATGTATTAGTGGGGTTAATCTAATTATTTCCCCCCAAATAAATAAACTTCAGCCTATGTTGTTGTTGTTGTTGTATGTGTGTGATTGTGTTTTTTCCTAATCTGGTCTCCAATCTTCAGTAATGAGTAATGACGATGGGTACAGACAAGACAGTTTAGCACCTCATGTTTGTATTTCATCACTTTTATGGGTCGTTGAGGAGGCAGTCAACCAATGCCAGATCAGATGATCCCTATCATTGATGTCACCTTAAAACCATTTCTGTAACGTCCCTAATAATTAAAGGTGATGACAATTAATTGTTGTTAATGGCAGTTAAAAGTTGTGAACATTTCTCATTTGCTCTTTTAAAATTCTGAATGGTTTTTATTTGATGTAAGAAATTATTCAAAATAGATATTATGATAGTGGTGAGTGTCATGGTGTGTCCCCTATTAGGATGACCTTTTAAGATGACTCTCCATCATAAATGGCAAACATACTTTACTCTTTTGCTGCAAGCATAATATTGGAGGAAGAAAACAAATAATGAAGTAATTTGCAATCCTAATTAGTGTTGCTATATATTATGTCATTAATTAGCAGATCTCTTGATTGTTTTTATTGTAGGCTCGTTTCCTCTTATCCAAAGTAAACCCTTCACAGACACACAACAATCTCTATGCCTGGGGACAAGTAAGTAAAAACATTCTTGTTTATTTAATGTTGTATTCATTTTATTTAATTTTTATTTCATTAATGTGAGTCTAGTTGCAAGTGAGAGGAAGAATAATGACAGCCAAAGATGATGTCTGAACAGGTAACCAGGTAATTGTGGGTAGGTCAGAACGATTATTTGGAATATTTGTCTGTTTTACAACAGTTATTCAGTCTGGGGAAGAAATGGAGTTGAAAATGGGGTCATGCAATGAATGTGGGTTAATGTCAGTAGGGGAAAAGTTCTATAGGGAAAACTGGCCAAATAATTCCATTTGCTAGATTAGCCCTGATCCAGTAGACTTATCATCAGAGCTGTTCCAGTTGTGAATCACCAGTGACTTTTATTTTTTCAACATAATAAGCGCAGGAGTGGCTGTGTGGTAAGTAGCTTGCTAACCAACCACATGGTTCCGGGTTCAGTCCCACTGCGTGGCATCTTGGGCAAGTGTCTTCTGCTATAGCCCCGAGCCGACCAATGTCTTGTGAGTGGATTTGGTAGACGGAAACTGAAAGAAGCCTGTCATATATATGTATGTATGTGTTTGTGTGTCTGTGTTTGTACCCCTAGCATTGCTTGACAACCGATGCTGGTGTGTTTACGTCCCCGTCACTTAGTGGTTCGGCAAAAGAGACCGATAGAATAAGTACTGGGCTTACAAAGAATAAGTCCCGGGGTCGATTTGCTCGACTAAAGGCGATGCTCCAGCATGGCCGCAGTCAAATGACTGAAACATGTAAAAGAGTAAAGAGAGTATAATGTTCATAGGACTATATTATGTATTCTTTTTTTAAGACTGCTAAATATGATTTGAGGGAAATTTGGCTCCTATTTCTAGTAGGTTGAATTACGATGCAGATACATGTTCATTAGGTAGAAAGTTTTAGAGTGTGAGATGGAAAGGTGGTGAGAGAAAAGTTTTCAGAAATGATGCACAATTTAGAAGAGCAATAATTGTTGAGGTAACATTGTTGAGATTGTGGTAACATGCAACAGGTTAGTGCTTGCACACCTAGTCAACCTTGTAACGAACATTATATTGATGACGAAGAATTTCTTATTTCATTTTCTTTACTCCATGAAAGCCCCACCACCAATTGATGACAACTATTAGTTATATATTCCCTGTTTTCTAAAGTTTGGGCTTACTGATAATGTTCATGTCTACCAATGGTATTTGTATCAACTGATAATGTTTGTGTGATGATAGCTACTTGTGAAACTGATCGGAAAAACTATGAAGATATCCTAATAATGACAGACATTGTTGTCTGGCTGAAAGAACAGATGTAAACTTGTTGGAAATCAATCTTTATTGACAACAATTAGAGTTACTTCAAAATGTGGGGAGTGTTGATAGATGGAAGAGGAGATGAGGATTCCAGCATCCAATTCCAGAAGGAGCTGCTCTCTATTAAATTAAGATGGGAGCAATCTGAGGTAATGGTTAGCTAGTATATCTAAATTGTTTTAGACTTGTTCCAGCATAAATTATTGTGATGGTTAAATGACACAGTTGGTAATGTGGTGGACTAAATACCTTGCTTTATGGAGTTATGACCCATTTTCAATTCAAATCTCATTAGGGTCAGCTTTGATTTTCATCCTTCCGAAGACAATAAAATAGCAGTTATATACTGGGGTTGATTTATTGTTGCTTAGTTTGAAATCAGTCTTGATGAAGCTGACCTAAGCCAAAGGCATTCCGGTGATAAGCATCCCATCTTTATTCTAGACATAATGTAACCAAGTTTATGTCATCGAGTATTTTGTAAAGAGAGATTTGGCTGTGATTTCAAGCCAGCTTATTCACTACAGATAGGTTCTCTGTCAGAAATGTTGACATCTAACCAAATATTTAACAACAGTTTTTCAGTTTAAATCCCATTAAACATTATTAACTTAGTTTTACATTCTTCCTGAATAGAGAAATACTAGTCATATACTGGTGTCCAGTCCATTTAACAATTTGTGGTTGTCAACCAGCAATATTTCTTTGTTTCTTGTGTTTTATTTGTTTTGTTTTGTCATTTTTTTTCCCTCTTAATTCCAAACCAAATTCTTTAAAATCTGGTTTCCAAAAATCAATTCCTTTTTTCTTCTGTGAAATAAATTTCTGTCATTTTCTTTCAAATCTTAAACTAAATTCAGACCCAAATATTCAGCGAGGTATCTGTATAGTTTTTATATTTTATTATATTCTTATTGTTTGGGTTTTTTTTCTTTAGGTGAAGGGATTTTTTTTATTTTAGTTTTCTTTGGTGATTTAAAAAACATTTTTATCTTATTTTGTTGTAAAAATAAATGAAGTTTTAATTTTAATTGGTGATTGGAGCATGTTTCTTATAATTACTGACCAATTATTTCACCTAATTTAACTGGTGGTGGTGCTGGTTTGGTGTAGGTTAAATACATATTTTTATAGAAAGAATTGGTACAGAAGACAATGACAGCAATTAACTAATAATAAAATTTAGTTTTTGTTACATATTGAGACATTTGTAAATGTTAAATGTAAATTTATCTAATCAGACAATAAAAAGGAAAGAAAATCTATGATTCTCCCATGGGACCATCTTCTGTACATCTTTGTTTCATTCTGTTTATCTCATTAGTTAAACAAGGTATGTTGTAGCTAAGCAAGATGTCCGTCCATTTACACTTTGTTTAGTTTGCAAATTTTATTTTTTTCCAGGATTTATAATGAAAAGATAATTAAATGTGTGTTACTTGTGATAAAAAGAATTTTAAGTATTACTACTGCTATTACTCCAGGACAATATAAATATATATATATATATAATATATATATATATATATAAATATACACACACACACATTATGGTGCTAGTGTACCTCAGACATAAAAAGCATCTGAGGGTGTATAGACATAAATCACACATATTATACATATGCCTGAAGAGGATTGATCTCAGGATGTTGGAGAGGATGACATGCAGTGCTTGAGTAGGGCCACCTACCTGTGCAAGCATTGAAAAACTGATGTTAAAAATAGTGCTAGTGATGGAGGCATCTTATGTATGTGATTATGTATGCACACATCTGGATCTCTCAACCAATACATCCCTGTCAAGCCTATATCTGCTACTCTGCACATTACCCCACCCCACTAGCTTATCTCTCCATCACATATTTCCTCCACAACATGTCCTCTTTTATTATTCTGATGATGAAAGTAGAACACATCATCGTATTTCTCTACTGCCAGCCATCACTCCATTCCCACTAAACCAATTCCTATTGAACTCCAAACTCCAACTCTTCCAATCAACTATCTCCACTCCATTTAACCATCAACCCCTTTCTCCTTGTTTACCTCAAACTACCTTCACTACTATTTCTAGCCATACTTGCATGGGTCACACAGAATTCGTTGAGACAGATTTTCTAGTCAGATGCCCTTGTTTGCAAGCAAGATAGACATATTTTCATAGAAGATCAGAAACAAATGATGCCATTTGTATGATGATTATGATGACACTTGTTTACAAGTATTGCATGACATTAAGACAAAGTGACACAAACACATACACGCATATAATATATATATATATATATATATATATATGATGGCCAGTTTCTGTCTGGCAAATTCACTCACAAATCTTTCATTGGTCTAGGGCTATTATAAAAAACACTTGCCCAAGGTGCCAAGCAGTGGGACAGAACTCAAAACCACATAACTGAGAAGCAAACCTCTTAACTACATAGCCACACCTGTGTGTGTGTGTGTAAATGAACAAACATGCCAGCTGCATTTTCATGTCCAAACTATGGACTTGTCTGTAAATTGTTGGCTGAATTAAAGTCTCATAACGGACATCATTATCAAAACGAACACAAAAAAAAAATGTCAGACCCTCATACACTGAAATCAGCAGCTGAATCTTTTATATGTAGATATATATATATGTGTGTGTGTGTTTGTAAATTTCTGAAATTTCTAAATTCTTCTTTGTCTTTTACAGGATAGTGGTGCTCCGGTGTTAACTGATGATGTTAGTCTTCAAGTCTTCATGGAACATTTGAAAAAATTGGCCGTCTCCAGTTCCTCCTGATTACAATAAGTTATTAGCCCCATATATTGTTATTAGAATCTTATCTGATTTAAACAAATCCTTGTTTTTGGAAACAGTGTGGTGTGACACCACCATTTGTTACTGAAACTTTTAAAACTATTCCAAATATATTTGATAAAAATGACCTTAGCTGCCAAAATGGTTAATGATGATGACAATAATGGTAACAATAATGAGAACCATCAATTGGTTTGATGTCAAACTAAAAAAGAAAGAAAGATTCTTTTCTCTGTGTGTATATACACATACACACACACATGTATGTATGAAAGAAATTGTGTGTATGCGTGAACTGACATATGGCTACATTGTTTTTGCCTCAGAAATGTTACCACTTATTCTGCTATTTTGAAGGTTCCGAGAATTTTAACATTGCAAAAATAACCTGTTTAATGATCCTGGTGCTTGATTTTTCTTTTCTCTCTTAAATACATTGCACACAAGGCATGAACTCACCTCTAAAATAAAGATTCCTTTCTTTGTGTGCCTCTTTTAAAACATGTAACACACACACACACACAAACACACATTGTGCTCAGTCAGATCAAAAGAAGAATTAATAAAACACCAGTCACTTACAGTCTAATGTTTGTTTTCGCAACTTTCTCCATGAATTCCATTAATTCAGTCTTGGATTTGACCCCATTCTGCAGTCTCCCTAGCAAGTATCTGCTACTATAACCACACTTTGGCCAATTCCATTCTCTATAATAACATTGGCTATCATGTGACTTGTGTTCGATGGCCATTAACCATTTTGTTACCATATTTCTGTCTTTATTTGAATTAAGTTTGAAAACAATAATGATAAAATTATTTTACAAAATTCATTGATTTTTGAAAACTGTTAACATGAAATTTTGAGGGTAGGTTTTAATTTTAAACCTAGATGTTGGTGGGGTTCTGCATTAATATTCCTCTCACTTTGTTGAACTCACAAAGCAAAATATGTCGAATATACTCTTTTGTCACTTCTATTACAGCTTTGAAAAAAAATAACTGTTAAAAAATCAAACTGCACTCTTCAAAACTTGCACTAAGAATAAGGACAAGGTAAAATTACTACCTGCTTTTATAGCAGGTTGATGCAGGTAGTTTATCGCATCCCTCTCTGACTTTTAGTTTATGCAATTAAAAAAACTTGCATTATTTATGGGATGACCCAATATTATGATGCCTCTTAGTCATTTGCCAATCAGAATTCTGTTGCTTGATGAATTGAATTACCTGCCCTTAAATTAAGTGGTTGAGTATTCCAAAGACACTTATGTAATTCTCAAACAGAATTAGTGACACAAGCACATATGCTTCCTGCAGTTTCCATCTCCTCTTCTGTCAGAAAGCATTGGTCATCGAGGGACTATTTTAAAGTGCCTCACCCTGGAACCACATGGTTTCAAAGTATGATACACATAACAGCATCATGCTAAACTAGTGGTTCCCACCTGAATCATTTCTCAAATCCTGATGACCTCTTGTGATATTTAATTTTTGTTATTCAAAATTTGGTTGATGTCTACCATATTACCCAGAAACAAAATAAAAAATATATATAGTGCAACGGATGTAAAAAAAAAAGTGTAGGAAACGAATATGAAAACAAAAAAGGGGAAAGCAACCGGGGGGGGGGGGCTCCGGAAAATTCACAAGGTCCGAGTTTTTCGCCCATAATTTGGTGACATTTTATCGTGGAGAGCAGGTATAAATCCAAATTTTGAATATTCTTCTGAATATTTTTTTTTTACTTTCATGACTCATTTTATGTATTTTTGAATCGGTGTAACTACAGATTTCTGCGCCCCCGACTTTGGATGATCATAACTTTCAGAAAAATAGATATTCTTAATGAAATATTCTACCAATATGTGTTTTATCATGTAGATTCCGAATAGACAAATTTTCTTTGTGGCAGGAGGGGGGGTATTTTAGGAGGGGTTAATTCGTCTTAACTTTCAAGAAAATGAATATTTTTTAATGAAATTCTCTTCAAAGATACCTCGGACTATGTAGATTCCAAGGACTTAGGAATTTTAGGGGAAAACAATTGGGGGTTATTTTTGAGAACTGTTGTTCCCCACTCGATTCTGAACATGTCGTCCATATTTGTTTCATTTTCTCGTTTGTGCGTTTGTGCATCCGTAGATTTCTACTACAAACAGACATGAATTAAAAAAGTTCAAACGGGGAATTATTCCATTCAGCATCAGGTTTATTATAGAGATTATGTAACAAATTATGCTTTACACTTCTATTTTTAACTGTGTGTGTATATTCCTTATCTTTGCTTCTGGTGTCTTCTGCCTTTGTATTAGAAACGTTTACCTGGGAATTTATTTTAAGTGGAAAAAAAATCGTATGCAACAGATAAGTCATCTTAATAATATATTTCTGTTTAGTAGATCTTTAGCTGTCAAACTAAAGCATAACGAGTTTTCTGGTGAGGGTTTCAAATGCCTTCATTGCCTGTTTGGAGAAATCTACGGATGCACAAACGGACAAAAAACAAATATAGACGCGCGCGCACACAAACACCACACGCGTGCGTTTGTAGTTCCCAGAAAGTGGCAATGATCTGATGTCTCTAAAGTGTAAAAAATTTTGAATGGGATGTAACTGTCCCCTTTCTCTCAAAAGGTATAAATTGTTGTGTGGGATATATCTGTTTTTGCTTTAGGTGCAAGAAGTTATTTCAGCTGATAACCAGGTTCCATTAATGAAGCTTTCATGCAGTCACTGGTTAAGTTAACTTCTGTGGCCAATTAGCTGAAAGTTGGTAGCTTAAAACCATTTTCCCTGGATGTTTGCATTAAATCTCATTTCTGCACATTTTTAATAACATTAATTTACATCTAAAACCAGATGAGACATGCAAATAAAATAACAAGTAAATGGTGTTTTAATAAGTCAGAATTTTATTGAGGTAAATCAAATATTTTATGGGTTTTTTTAAAATGTTTTTGTTAGGGTTGGGGGGATTCTTCGGAAAAAAAATAATCAACACTATAAAACAATATTTACAATTCTCATCAATTTGCTTATGAAGAGGTCCGCAATGAATAAATTTCAAATAATCAGATTTTCAAAAATATGTTTCCAGGAACTGAATTGGATGAAGAAAAGCTTTAAGCATTATTTGGTGGTGGTGGGGCATTCACAGGAGGAATTACTTATGCAGTTTTGTCTATATATATATATACATACATACATTTACACAATTATATACACATCAGACACCTCAATCATTCAATGATGTAGAAGAACTTTAACAGCAGTAAAGGATCTAAAAACAGACAAATTATGAAATATTTTCCTAGACTCTGAAATAAATGGTTGGCTGCTCCTCCTAGAAAACATTGAATCACACCTTCTGAGATACACAATAAATGTAGAGGTCCATATCTAAGCTTCAGCAATCCAAGGGAGCTACAGAGATGTGCACGCGACATCCTTGATCCACAGCAGCAACAAAAGCTGCCTATAAACTCCCCTATTTCACTGTATAAACAACTTGCTGAAGAAGTTGGCTTTTCTACTCTTCCAGTCACCAGTCTGTTCAACCAGCCAAAAATCACAATTTGTAAGAATTTCATCTGCTTCAACTTCAGTTGCCAAGAAAGTTAAGATACAAGAAAAGAAAAGTAATCCTAAAAGTTAAAACTTAGAATAAAAACAGAAAGCATTTATGTGAAAAGCATTTTAACAGGCACTTGGTTTCAAGAATTTATGGAAATGCTACATCTCTTGGAAAGGATAATTTTCTTTCTTTTTTTTTTTGTCACAATAGTAGAAAACAGTAAATTATCAATGTTAGAGTATGGAATGTTTTAAATAAAAAAAATTTTTTAAAGTTACATTTATATGAAATGGAATATATTTCAGTAATTATTTGCTACAATTAAAATATATTCTGAAAAATCCAAAATAGACTCCATCTGTTTATTCTAACAATCACGAAGGTCAGAAATTGTAAGGGATTTAAATGTTAGATCAAACTTCAGGACAGAACTCGTACATATTTTACAAAAGCTAGACAAATTAGAAAGTAAAGTTGACTTTAAAGAATATTGAGGAATGAAACAAAATACCATTAGGCATTTACTCCAAAACTCAGAATAACCATTGTAGTAATTGGAAGATTATTTCTGAGTCATGGGTGACTAAACTGTTTTGTTTCAATCTGAGTTCAAATCATGGAGTGAAAGTGGATTCACCCAAATTCACTCTGCTTTACAAATCTGCAGCCTTGTACCAATGGAAAAAAAATCATTATTCCTGCAGAAGATGACACCTCATCCAGTGTTGGTAAAATATATACACTGGGGTAAATTTAATTACAAAATTTGTATCTCTGAAAGGAATTCCCCATTATAAATTAATGTGGCAGAAGAAAAACAGATTAAATGTTTGACTGTTTAGTCTCATGGTTCCAAAACCTAATACTGTCACGTTTAATTAATCTTGAAAGCAAGAAATACAAAATCTAATAAGTACCAGAAGTCCCCAGTGATATTTTTCATTTCTCCCTGGAAGTCTGCCACGAGGCAAACATCCCTAATTCAGATACTTGTGTTTATTTCGTCATCAGAAAAACCAACTCACAGACATACACCACACATGTGGCTTTGAGACTAGGAAAGTTTTCTTAGCAAATTAAAAATTCATTGCTAAAACAACTGCGTATTTCAGAGTGGACAATCCTGGGGCTTCTTTTAACAACCTGAGAAGGATGAATGAAGTCTTGAATCAAGTCAGATTTAAAATCAGGATGTCACCAATTATTGTCTGGCATTTTGATCTGCTTCTTTACCAATTCTGCCAACTACCAAATAATAAGAATCATAATGAAAAAAAATGTTGCTAATTTCGGCAGAAGGTGAGCTATTTTGTAGAGAAGAAGTTAATTAAATGGCACCAATACTGCTTCTTGCCTGTCTTTTGGGGTTGATGAAACAAAGAACCAAAGTTGACCCTGGCAGGATGTGAACCAATAATGTAAAGAGCCATTAGAAAATAGTGTAAGGTTCAATCCCCCACGCAGACAGTCATACTACTTGGAATGGTTGGACGTAAAGAGAGACATGTGAACAGCCCAAAAATCTGCTTTTTTGAAACAGGCAAGAAGTAGAGTTCTAAGAATAGGAGCTAAGAACACATGATATGGCTTGCAGGATTTTTATATCCATACTGTGCATCATAGTAGTAGTAGTAGTTGTTGTTGTAATTTCTTCCACAGGTGTAAGGCGAGAAATTTACAGGTGAGAATTGTAGTTAATGAAACTGAGCTCAGTATATTATTGGTACTTATTGCCTCTCAGAGACAGAAAATGTCAAATAAACGAGCAAGAATTGAAATCAGAATAGCAGGATGAAACTGTTTGCCACTCTAACACACTAACAACAACAACAATGCTTTCTGACAAAGACACAACAAACCCTGAAGCTGATGGAGGGGAGGATTTGGTGACAATGATGCCTTACTGAAAAGACAGTCATGTGAATTGATGAAGTGATGTCTACTCTACAACACCCATCACCAGAAGCTGAACAATTAACTATAACGTAGACCAGAAGATGGCGCTGACAACAGTGAAAGAGATTTCATGGCTTTGGTCAGTGCAGGAATCGGATACTCATCTTCTGTTCAACATCAACTAATTCCATCACCTGTGGAAGAAAGAGGAAAAAAGAAATAAATAATCTGGAGAGTGAGGATAGGGAAGGGGAACAGACAAACATGAGAGGAATGATAAGATGATAGTGGGGGGGGGGGGATGTATGTGTACACACACACGAGCGCACATACAAATCTTGTCCTGAAAATAATACAAAAGTGGTTAGAACTTTTTATATTCACAGACCACAGGTCATTCAACTTGCACGTATTGGTAGAGTAACCCTTCTTCCTATTATTCTTTATTGAAGGCAAATAAGGGTTCCAAGCAGAAGCAATGTGCCATCATCAAGTTCCCAAAGGATCACATGCTGTCCAACATCCAGAGAAGGCTATAGAGACGACACCATTGACAAGAGTAATATGCATCAATGGATAAAAAGTTTAAAGAAGAGGAAACCAGACTTGAAGACAAATGGGAGAGCATCATCTGTGACCGTTGACATGACTTGTCAGTCATTGGACGAATTGAGTCACAAACCACAAGATGGCAGCACCACTGCACAGTGGACATCCTGCATTACAGAAGATGATGGAAGACTTTGGGTACCAGAAAGTGTACGTGTGTAAAGAGGGTATGTTGACAGTTGACTCTTGATTTGAAGGAGAGAAGAGCAGAAGTCTGCTCTAATCTGCAGGAAGCATCTGAAGCCAGAGAAGACTTTTTTCTTCTGATCTGGTGACAGCGGATGAAACATGGGCATATCTTTATGAGCCAGAAATGGTGGATCAGTCCATGGAATGGCATGAAAACCTGCATGGTGACAGTGGAACCATTTTTCATTCGCTTGAACATGACTGTACTGTGAACAGTGAATGATACATTGAGGAACTGAAATAACTTAAAGGCTCTGCATTCACCATGACAATATCTTTGGCAAGAAATCAAAAGATCAGCAAATTGGGTTGGTCAGTGGTGCCCCCCACCCCACCTCCATCTACTGTAGTACAGGCTGGATCTGGTGTCCTCCAACTTTCACCTGTTTAGTCCAATGAAGGACACTCTTTGGGACAATGATTTGATCTCATAGATAAAGTGAAAGTAGCTGCAAAGAAGTGGATGTACCAGTGCACATCTGGATATTTTCAAGAAAATTTGAGGGTTGGGTTCAATGATGGCACAAACGATGGAATTTGCAACAATGGAGATTAGGTTGTCTAATAACTTGGACTGGTGAAAGAGTGACCCTCACCAATCTGTACAATCTGAACAACCTATGTCACTTCAAAGAAAGTGATGCCCACTTTTGCTTTACTTTTGGGATATACATATACACTGGAGATATTGCAGCGAGTAGAAAGAAATGAAGGCAATGATAAGACGGTGGTGAGTGGATATACTTGTTGAAGGTAACAGTGGTGATGGCAAGAAGGAGTATATACATTATGTACATTATACAAGTAAAAAGCACCATTTGAGGGTGATTGTTGCCAGTGCCACCTGACTGGCTCCTGTGCCAGTGGCACGTAAAAAGCACCATTCGAGCGTAGTCAATGCCAATGCTGTCTGCCTGGCACATAGAAAGCACCATTCAAGTGTGGCCGATGCCAGTACCACCTGAGTGGCCCTCATGCCAGTGGCATGTAAAAAAAAATCACCCACTACACTCTCGAAGTGGTTGGTGTTAGGAAGGATATCCAGCCGTAGAAACATTGCCAGATTGGATTGGAGCCTGGTGCAGACATCTAGCTTGCCAATCCTCAGTCAAACCGTCCAACCCATGCCAGCATGGAAAGCAGACGTTAAATGATAATGATGATGATAATTATGTGTGTGTGTGTGTGTGTGTGTGTGTAAACAGAAGCACTACTCATATCAAGGTAACATCATTGTATCCCTCTCACATGAACAACACTCAACCAGAGTCCTGAGAGTCACTATGTTGAGTCCCTGTTTCAGCCAGAATCTCTCCTAGTGAAAGTACATTTTTAACATAGGATCACATCCCAATAACTGAGTCTTCCTTTTGAGGCCAGAAGATACTTCCATCTGCCAACAAAGTTCAGTGGAGACCAAAATGAAGAACTTCTTTCATATTTGGGATGGAACTGTTGATGTCCACACAAACATTCTAAAGCACATCCTGAGCAAGGTTAATCAACTGATAAAGTCATTTAAAGACACATTCCAGCCTCTCGTCCACAGACATACTGTCTTCTCTCTTGTCTACCACTGTTAAATGGCCTCTGTCCCTCAAAGACACACTTTAGATGCACCGTCTTCTCTCTCTCATCTTCTGTTCCTCAAAAGACATCTGTGAACCAAAGAAAGGCTGGAGTGTGCCTGTCTCCTCTCTCTTCTGTTCCTTGGAGTTGATTTGTCTTATGCCCCCCCCCCTTTCCCATCTCTTCTCATCAGACTTTTATCCAACAGCCTCACACTTGCTGAACTCTGCACTAACATTATACCCAGAACATGGCCCTCTGATGAAACAGCTTAAATGCCAACATTATGGCAGAGACAGGCTGGAATGAAACATGATAAAATGACTGCATGTGAATCTGCAAGAGAGATGAGTGATTACAGGTGGCATCCATCCGTCTTTTATGCACATCCCCATCACCTGCTGCACTTGGTTTGCATCAATATCGTCATCATCAGCTCACACACACATCATCATCATCATCATTTAGCGTCCCACACATAGAAACAATAATGGAACTTACGGTTTGAAATTCTGGAAAAGAGATGTGTCTGTCTCCATCAGTGTCAGCCTCAGCAATTGTTCGGTCAGCAATACTTTCCAGCTAAAAGAAGAAGAGGAGGTAAAACACATCATCATCATCATCACTGTACATGTCTTCATTGGAGACTTGTCTTTTCCTACACAACAATTTATTAAACCATAATCCTAGCTTTCATCCCATTACTTGACAGCCCCCCCCCCCACTGCCACTTTTAATACTTTCTCATTATGTCTCCCTTGTAGTTAATAATCAAATTATTATTGGGAATGGTGGATGGATGGCACAATTGTTAAAGTATCAAGCAAAATGTCTTATGGAATTTAATAATGGATTTTTACATTCTGAGTTCAAATCTGGCGAAGGTCAACTTAGCTTTTCATTCCTGTGGGGTTAATAAAATAAAACACCAAGTCCAGGTTGATTTAACTGACTAATCCTTATTCTCCCACAAAATTTCAGACCTTGCATTAATATCAGAAGTAATTGTTATGGACAGCTTTTAGTCTAAGAAGCTATGGACAATTTGCAGACATCCCTGACCTGACAGAGCTTCTGGAGAAATGGCAGAGAAGTGCCATGTCTGAAATGTGTGCAGAATGATAAAGTTTTGTACACATTCAAAGTCTAAGCCATCCACAGAGTTCCTCACTCCCCATTACCTTCCTATGGCCCAGAAAAGCAGACAGTTTTCTTCTGTCTGATGGTGAGGACAAAAGAAGTTGTGTTAGATGAGATTCAAAACACTGAAGAAGGCAGAGAGTCTGGCAACACCATCATCAACTTAACCCAAACTTCACTTAGCGGGAACAGTACAGCCCACTCATGCTCAACAAATTCTTTGAAAGGCAAATGTGAGTAGCAAAATGGTAAAGACATACTCTGAGCATGAAGCATAGGTTGGGAAATAGGATGTTGGAGAGGATAGTTGCCTTTGATGGTCATGATCGAGGCTTTGTGGGGTTTTCTTAATTGACCTTACTGGGTTATCTTGTTTGTTAGAATGTTCTTGTTACTCGTTTTCATTCTCCATTTCCATATGTGGCACTCACCTCCATTGTTTTTACCCGTCTTTATATTCTCGGAACCTTCATGGTTATTAAAGAAATTATTAACATTATATTTATTATTATGAGGTGGTATTAAAAGCTTCCCAGACTAGTTCTGTAGCATGTCAACCGACGACAGCACACAGTTGTAGGGGAAATGACCGTCATGAGGTAGTGTCCTGAGTGACATATATTGAGGACATGACTAAATAATATTCTCTGCCATTTACCTCAATGGATTGCCCTTGCCATGGTTTTATTAAAGTTGGGGGTTTTTTTCTGGTATTTTATCTTTACATTGAGAAATAATCAATCCAAAGAAATTTAGAAGAATGGAGACACCTCATTATATTATCATTACACAATACCAAGGCTGAGTGTCTTCTGCATTAAAAGTCAACCAAAAATTGAGCCACAAATCATTATACACAAGCAGAAGTAGCTGCAACTACGATCCTAACAACTGTTGTGATATGACAAGGGAGGGAACCTATGACCTGTAGATCCGCAGGCTGATAACAGTTTGATAATTATGTAAATCTTACCTGATCTTCTGAAATGTTAGTTCCTACCATCATATGCAACACTGCCAAAAGTTCTTCTCGTGAAATTTTGCTGTCACCATCCAAATCATACATTTTGAATGCAACTAAAAGAGAAATAATGCATAAAATATTTCTGTAATTTTTGGAGACAAAACAATGGCTACAGAAAAATCAAAAAAGTTAAGTTAATTTTTGGGCTCAAAAAGCAAAAAGCAAGGCCATGTAGGGGGACATGGAGTTATGTACAGGGTGATGTATATCTTTGAGGAGATAAGGAGAAGAGGCTTGAATCCCGTACTCCAATATGGGTCTCACCAGGATGATGTATGTCTTTGAGGAGATAAGGAGAAGAGGCTTGAATCCCGTACTCCAATATGGGTCTCACCAGGATGATGTATGTCTTTGAGGAGATAAGGAGAAGAGGCTTGAATCCCATACTCCAATATGGGTCTCACCAGCGTGACATAGAGCGGTAGGAATATGGCTGCTGTGAGCATACCGAATGACCGTCGAATCAAAAACAGAACTCTGCGTGCTTTGTTGGCAGCATGGACGCACTGGGCCGAAGGTGAAAAGGAAGAATCCACCAAGATACCCAGATCCTTTACCTGGTCGGTCCTCTCCAGCAGCAGACAACCCAGCTCGAAATCAAGTTGAGTTGTAAGAGAAGAGCCAACAGGCAGATGACAGCACTTTGACACGTTCAGACATAGGTTCCATTCTTTAGACCATCTCCAAATTTGGTGGAGGCATCGATGAAGATCATCTATATCACCGCGAGGAGCGACCAGTTTGACATCATCGGCGTGTCAGAAGGGTGTGTTGCGTGAGGTCGTCGGGCAAGTCATTTATGAAGACTAAGAACGATAAGGGCCCAAGCACTGAACCTTGAGGCACGCCACTGCTCGCACTGGAGACGTCGGACAGCGAACCATTAACTTGGACTTGGGAGGAGCGATCTGAGAGGAAGGCACCAACCCATCGTACAATATCCGGATAGAAACTATATGCTTGAAGCTTGACAAGTAATAGGCGGTGGTCTACCGAGTCAAAAGCTTTGGCAAAGTCCAATTATAAACTGAATAACTCCAAAGAGGACAAACATCATCCTGGTTGAACACCACTATCTGGTCCTTGGATGTATTTACTATGCCAGATCAGAGTTCACATGGTTGCTATATGAAGTACTCTCTCCTGTTAGGTTCTTCTTGCAGACATCAATAGATATCAGTGACAATAGCTGGCCAGCTAACAAGTCCTTCTATGTCACTACATGACAGCAGCCTGAACACTGCAGCATATCAATCAAGACACTACAACAGGTCACCATACAATTATAGAAGAGGTACAACACTGGAGCACACACTGTAGCTGAGACACTGTACAAACACTAGCACATACCTATGTAATGCTCATAACACTATATCGCATACCACGCTACTATGTATTGTAGAGATGCAATGTCCCAGTGATTAGGACAGAGGACTCGCAGTTTCGATTCACAGACCGGGCGTTGTGAGTGTTTATTGAGTGAAAACACCTAAAGCTCTACAAGGCTCCAGTAGGGGGTAGTGGCAAACCCTGTTGTACTCTTTCACCACAACTTTCTCTCACTCTTTCTTCCTGTTTCTGTTGTACCTGTATTTCAAAGGGCCAGCCTTGTCACACACTGTGTCACACTGAATCTCAGCCACTTGCATGTTAATTTCACGAGCAGGCTGTTCCGTCGATTAGATCAACTGGAACACTTGTTGTCGTAACCGACAGAGTGCCACGACTATGTATCAATCACAACATTATCATGTAAACAAAAGTTCTCAAGCAATATATTATATTCCCATCAGGTGAACTCAATCCCAGTTCACTATTAACACACATGCTACATTAGTATTCTTAGCTGAAATCAATTTATAGAAAAGAATGAAGCAAACAATAAACCCAGGATGACTATAAACTGGTTTCAGAGTCGAGTGAATACACCAAATGCTCATTATCTCCATCTTAGAATACAGACACAAAAGAAAAACTCACATCTTAACTTTTCTTCTCTGGAGTTGAGTTTGTTTCTCTCCAGTTTTGTCTTTGTTGGTCGGAATCGGGCCAAAACACGCATAAACTGTCGAAAGTTCACCGTCTCTTCATTACTACAAACAGAAAGATAGTAAGTATATTAGATTACATGGATTTAGGTGATTATACTATGGCCAAGCTGGGGCACAAGCAATAATGGTTTTTTTAGTCAGTACATTTTTTTTCAATTCAGAATTTACTTTAGAAAACTTTTAAGTTACTCTTGGACAAAAAAGCAAAATCCAATTTTAGACAAGTATACACCGGTAGGTCTCACACACACACACACACAAATATTTACATCTAGAAAATTTGAAGAAATTCAGACACAGAAGCAAAATCTGGAATTAAAAGAGCCTTACAGAAAACTTAGCAAAGACTAAAGTGTTTGTAAGACAATTCTTTGCTGCCATTATGGAAATGGTTTTGTTTCATTAGTAGAAAAGGAGTGAGAGGTACTGTGGCAGCAAAAGCAGGCTAAAAGAGAATCTCCATAAGCGGTAAGTAGAGAGAGGTCTTAAGCAAGAAGAGAATTCACAAAAGATTCTTTCAAATGTCCAGATGCTTCTCAAGAAGCTGACCTGATTTGCAAGGAGAGCGGGGAAGTGGAGGTTTCATAAATATAGTTTTTCTGAGTTAAAACAAATTGGAAAAAAAATTTAAGGAGTCGTTACGTTTGCTTTAAACAAAGGGCTTCTTCCTCAGAGCAAAAGGCAAATTTTATGACATGTACAAAGCATGATACAGCATGGCAGTGAAATGTGGGCCTTGAATGTGAAGAATTTGCAAACAAAGAGAAGTGATGTGGTTGATGTAGATGAATGATGGAGCACAGGATGAACAGAGAGATAAATCAAAGAGGAATTTGATTAGTGTACAAGAAAGCTGTACCTGTGAGGATGTGGTGTGTATGGCTGATGAGAGGGGTCTATAAAAAAAAAAGCACCATACACTGCAAGTGGATGGAACCAGAGAAAGAAGATCACTAAAAAGAACATGGAACAAAGTGGTGAAAGCTATGAAGATGCTGAGTTTCAGGAAAGAAACGATGGAAGAATGGAAGGATTAGAGACATACAGTGCTCGAGAAGATGTAAGCAAAGAGAACCCTAAAATGCGATTGGTGGAGGGCAGTGATGGAGGGGATTCCCTTGCTCATCCTTGGCTCCTCACTCTCCACCTGAATCACATCTTTCAAGCTGTCTTTCTGGACTCGCATGGCTCCTCAATACCTTTTCAGATTTCTCTCTATCATACAGCTCCAGCATCTCATAGAAAGGTGACGGGGGGGGGGGAATCTCTCCTTATTCACTCTCATCTCACTCACTCGCTTTCTTTGTAAAAAGACTGAGATTGTCTTTTGCTTCACCACACTTCTGTCAGCCACCATTCCTTCTTGCAGGTCATTTATGATGGCTATAAATCTCTCTCTCTCTCTCTCTCTCCTCCCATTACCCATCACTATGGTTATTCATCATTCACTCACCCTCTTAACACTACTGCCTTTCTCTGCCCCCACTACTCTCCTACATTCTTTCTACTGTAACTCTCTCTCACTAATGAATTGTATTCTAGCCATCATAATTTCACATCTTCCTCCTAAAATGCCTCTGCATTTGTCATCATTCTCTTCTCTTTCAGTCTGAGCCGAAACTCTTTACTCTTACCGAATGCAAGGTGATCTCACAAGAGCTGGGGAAAGGAGAAATGACATTTGGCACTCTTTGGAAAATGGTTGGTGAATCAAGCAGAAACACAGCAGAGAGGTGAGAGGACTGTTTAGGGTTGCTGATGGCACAACACTCTAGCACTGGTGCCACTGTGTGTGTGTGTATATGTATATGACTGGTGTTTCGCTGTACTCAAGAAGACCAGTCCATCACAGAAGAACTGATATCCTAAATCCACCTTAGAAATGCTTGTATGTGCAAGATTCTACCCCACACCCTTTCTTTCCATCAACCATTTCCTCTACATCTCACCCCACCCCACCAGTCACTCATTATTTCTCTATCTATGGTATTACTCGGCTATTGTAATTACCTGAGAGCAGAATAGTTCCACCAAAAAAAAAAAAACCTTCCATTTTTTTTTTTATCTTCCTTTTTCCCTGTTTCCATCAATCATCTCCTCTCTGTGCCATCAGTCACTGATAAGCTTCTGCACAGTTTCCATTCACAACACATTGGTTAACCCAAGGTTATGGTAGAAAATATTCACTCAATATACCATACATTGTCTAAACCAGTAGAAAAGTCATTACACACACAACCCTATGATCACATGACCAAGGGGCCATATTTCTATCAGCTTCCTGTCCGGTTTTCTTCCATCATACAAAAGTTGTTCAGCACTTAGTCAAAGATTATTTCTCACTGCTGGTGCCACAGTAACACATACTTCATTAGTCTTGGTGATGGTGAGGCAATCTCCCTGATGCTGGTACCATGACAATACACCCCCAGTGCACTCTGTGAAGTGGTTAGGGTTAGCAAGTACATCCAACCATAGATCCCAACCAAAAATAAATCCCAAGGCAAAATGTAGTTCCCCAATTCATGTCAGAGCAACAAGCCATCTAACCCATGCAAGAATAAAAATCAGACATAAAATGATGGTTGAATAAGCCACTGATTGAAACTGAAGTTCCAATCAACATGAGCTTTACAATTCAATTCTGTTCTCAGTAATGAGTCAGCTCACTTTCACACCCACAAAATTATATACATGTGCATATATTTATATGAATGTCTTCACTCTGAATCCAACCCAGGCCCATAGACAAGTCCTTACCTTTCCTGAAAGAACGAGTGCACGATCCTGTCTCCAAGAGGGTTTATGGCAAGTTCAGGGATCCGAAGAAAATCTTCACGGCTGAAGAATAAAAGACAAAAAAAAAAAAATGATAATGGTAACAACAACAAGACAACAATCATAATTCCGTATGTAACCATGACAACTATATTTCTTGTCTCTGTAAGAAGCCTGATTCTGTATATGGCTTAGGTTGGGGAGGACAACCAGGGGAGACTTTCACTGAAGAAATCAGGACACAGTGTCTACCACTGCACCACCACCACCAATACCACTGTAACTATTACCATCATCATCACCACACAGCATCAATAGATTAGATTATTGAATCCACAACATTTATATTAGTGTTTGTGGTGGTAGTCATGGAGATTGTAGATAGGGTGTAGAGAGGAGTGGAGAAGATACCCTCCCCAATCATCAATTATTCTGTAAAACAATGGTGGTCAATGACATACTGACCTCTTCTCACTTTTTTCTGTCTCTGGTCAATAGAGTGGTGTGAGTATATGGAAAAGGGAAGGAGTTGTGCTGGGTTAATTAGGGCAACTACTGTATATCTAGAAATTGTTTAACCCAAGGTCATAGTCTAGCAGGTCCATGATCCATCTTGTATTTTACTTATAACCAGAAACATTGTGCAGATTTTGGCCAAGGTGTCAGCAAAATGGTTGATACTTGTTGGTCAGTTCTGGTCAGTAATGCACAAATAGGAGCTACCCATGAAAACCTCCACCTCTTCTCTTTGATGGAGCTGCAGTGCTAGGCCAAGAAAAGATTAAAGACAGGTGCTTGGTATCTGGAATATCATCAAGTGCTCACAGCCCTTTACCAGTCAAGTAATGCAGTTGGCAGAAATTCCACACTTATAGTCTATAAAAGATTAACTGCAGGCAAAAGCAACAATACTCTTGAGAAAACTCTTGGCATAAATGAAAATCAACTGGATGGTCTGTTCTGGAGAACTCTCAGCCTGGAACCTATTGACAATTTCAAGAAAACTCTTGGCCTGGCAGTGCTACAGGTAGGCATAGCCAGTTTGGAGTAAATTCTACAGGCACAGAAGTGCTGTTGGCCAGGCCTGACCCTAATGTATGTGGAGCAATGAAAGTGATCTGCACGTACTTGCTGACTGATGGAGTTATGTCGAACAACTGCTGTCGGTCATGTATAGGATGGACGTGGCTATCAATGAAGTCCATTGTAAAGATTACTTCACTGCATTGCTTTAGCAGAGAAGGACAAGCAGTAATTATTGTCTGATTGCTCCGGCAAAAGAGGTTCTGTGCTGGACAAAATTAAAAGCGCTGAACACAGACACTTTCCTATTTGGCTAAGCTCTTAACTTTTTCAAGTTTCACTTGTAAAGAGGGAAAAATTGCCTTCTTGCAGATTTGTTGAAAGGTGGATGAGAATGGTGAGCAGGCTGGCTCTGTGGATGTGCTTTTAGACTGGGGGAAGACAGCTGAGAGGGAGGAATTGCTTTACTGGTCAGGACCACTGTACTTTTGTCAGTTCTCCAGGAAATTGGAAGTTTCTCTTTCTACTGAGAAATTTGTTTTCTATGCTGTTTTTGTTTACATGCAAAATCTCCTAGTTTTATAACTGTCCTTTATCTCAATTTTGTAGGAGCCCTGGTGGATAATAAAGAAGCCATTATTATCATTATTAAGTGTTAGCCAACAGTTGAGTATAATCTATAGTGTTTATAAACTATTCATACTACAGCATTTGGTTCACAGTGTGTGTGTGTGTGTGTGTGTGTATATATCTTTATACACACTTGTGTATTTATTTACCTACTTGGGTGGTCTGTTTGCTTTTTACTGTATGTTGTATTTACAAAGTTGTGGTTTTGTTAACTGGTTCGTGTTTCTATTATTGACTTAATTTGATTCAGTTCTTTTTGTAGCGCTTTGAATGGGGACAAGAGTCTGGTAAGGATATCTGTTCTATACACACAAAAACTATAGATTTATATACACATATAAACCATATACTTAAAGAAAGGATTGCAGACAGTGGCTGCAGGAAAGAGTTTAAAAAACCTCCATCGAAGGAGAATGCAATTTTGTATTATTTTTGCAGCCAGACTTTATTTTAAACACTTACTCATAGTGCCAGTCTAGCTTGATCCTTAAACTAAATGAAGATTAAATTAGATATGTCATCCTATGCCATCACTAGATTCCATAATGTTAATCTGTAACATTAGTGTCCCTAAACAATGGAGCATAAATGGGTCGAGACAAAAGAGGCCGACTATTAAGAGGAATTGGATACAAGGAGTGAGAGAGAAGACTGCCCAGGTGTGAACATGTAATTAATATAAAGGATGTCAGTTGCATAAAGAATTGTGGGGCACTTCAAATGGATGGAATTTTTGGAAGAAGGAGACCTAGGAAAACAAGAGATGAAAATTTGAACCATAATCACTGAAACCTAATCTCAAGGAGATGACAAAAGACCAGTGATTCACAGAATAAAATGCTGAAAGGGAATCAGCCATCTTGTTAAAACTGGTGCTTGTGTTGATGACTGGAATATAGAATAGAAACTCTTTCATCTACCACACACCCCACTCCTCATTGAGCAGAGACTACATATTTTCCAATGGGATCTTGCTACTCGTTCCCTTCAAGAGCAGTAACACAAAGCAGACACTATCACTTAAACACTATACAACCAGAAACCTTCAATGTTACTACACACAATCACTGGGCCTCGTTTTACTGAGTTTTTCTCCAGGCGATGGTAAATCTTCAACAGAGCAAATACGGTTTCACAATGACTGATTTTATTTCTCACAAACCAGAAAATGGTAATTCTCTACAAACCTCAGACCCACCAACACTGAGACAGTGTTGTAGTTAAACACAGGCCACCAGAAGAAAGCCTACCAAACATACTAATGGAGCTACTTAGCTGCACATTGCAACAATCCAATCTATTATTTATTCCACTGCTGTTACAGTGATCTCTGCTTCTTGAAGCTCACCATTCTTTGGTCACCCCAAACACTCTCATCTCACCCCCTATTCATCCAACAAACCACCACAACTAACAATACACTATCCAATATTTTCAGTCCTCCTCTCAAATTTCAGGTTTTTCCTGCAGCCATCAACTTTCAGCTTTTCAAGAGAAAACTTACCGACATCAGTCACAGGCGTTTCAGTGGACTTGCAAATGCAGTTCCTTCAATCAGAAAAGACCAATTGAAAAAATAATGACAATAACCACTTAGCCTGTCTTCATTCAATATACTAACTCAAATTAACATCCAAAAGAAAAATGGCCTGTTGTTTATTTATCACTCACACACGCATTTATTAAAAGTGCCAAGCTCACTGATTGAAAGAAATTGTTCTGCAGAGAAGTCAGGAATGATACTCACCAAAGAACACCATTGTTGTTTTTGTCAAGGTTGGTAAATCTGCTGTATAACCTTGCGATCTGATTGGCTGAAACTGGAAAGAGATAGAAGCACATGACATCATCGGTGATGGAGATAAGTAGTGGGGCAGGGGTGACAAAACAGAATATGGCCGCACAGGTTGACCAATGGCTAATTATGGTCATTATAATCATTTTAACTGTAATATCATCAAATATGTCCACAGTTACCAACACTGACCACCCAGCAACTGCAGTATTGTCTAACCAATTCTGATGTTGGTCTACAATTCACACACTCAGACAAGATTTGTTGTTCTGTAGGGACTGATGCACAAGCTCGAAGATTTGGGCTTCATTTTTCTTTCCTTTTTTGTCACAGTGTTTTTATAGTTTTGTGTGCACAGCCTCTGTCTTTGTGAGGAGTCAGAACCCCTGAGAAGAGGATGGCATCCACATGCTCCAGCCTAGCTGGATGCTTCTCAAGATGTTTTATCTCAGCAGTAGTGTGGACGATCATTATGCAGAGAAGCCACAATCTCTTTGAGCTAAAATACTGTTAGGTAGTTATTCAGTCGCCATATACATGTCACTGTTCAGGGTGGTAATCCCACCATGAAGACAGAGCTAACTCAAATGCAGTTGCCAGTTTTAGAATTTTCAATATGCCATGCATTTTAAACTTATGAAAATAGCTCAAAACACCAAAATCAGATGCAAACTTGTCTGGACGCCTAACCTTGGCCAAAGCAATGAACTCTTCTTTTAGTAGAAAGTATGAACCAAAATTTCATAGATTTTGCTTGTTGATGCATTTCTCTTTGCAATGCGTCTATTCTCCAGCTGACAAAACTCTATTGACCAACCTGAGCACACACACACACACACACACACACACACACAATAATATAGCAACAAACAAATCTAATTACTAGAGGCAATTAGGAGATAATTAAGTATTAATACTTGATACAGTATAAGAAAGTAATAAAGAAATACGTCAGTGTTTAATACAAGTAGTAACAAAGCTAACTAGAAATACATGGGGAGACGAAAAAATTAATGTCAAATTTATAAATGGAGCCTTAAAAAAGATAATTTAGAAAAATAATGTGATGAGGTAAAAAAAGACAATACATTAATCAATTACTAATGTTTTTATTTTTAGCAAGTATAGGAGACAACTCCAGACAAGTTCTGGTCTTATTCTGACCTTATCAGTCAAACAGTTGCTTGTATCACTAAATATTACTGATACAGTCAAAAATACATAATATAGTATATTGTACAGTGGTTGACAAAGGAAAATAGGTTTAGAAATTAAATAATTCACACATGTTCCCTAAATAATAGAACAACAGTTAAGTCTTGATCCTAGATTGTATATTGCGTGATGTAGTGAGGACATATGTGTAAGCAAGGACATGTGGTGGTGGTCAGTTTTGGAATATTTATCTTTCAGTCATGTTGAAATGTGGTGAAGGTGGGTGGCAATCAAACTGGCAGTGAATTGGTAGAGGGATAAAATTCTTGGCACTGTTTAATTTTGGTATCTTTATGTTCTGAATTCAAATCCCAGTGGGATTGATAAAGTACCAGTCAAATACTGGGGTTAATATAGACACCGTCCTCCCTTTAAATTTGTGGGATTGTTAGAAATCAATGTTGATCTTTAATCTACAAAGGAAAAGGTTAATGCAAGCTGCTTCAGCTTGATCAGAATGAGAAGGATGAAAACTAGACAAGTATACACAAGTCAATGTGAATTTAATTGTATTCCAAGGTGGAAGTAGTAATTAAAAGTGACTAAATTAATGACTAATTAACACGATGAAACAAACAATAGAGAGATTCTTGTGAATCACGAAATACGTCATTATACTGAGAGAAGGTCAACAATAAAGAGTGGGAAATCTTTAGAAATTCTAAAATAACAAACAGCTTAACATTTCAAACAGGTCTTGATATTTATTGGTGGAAATCTAATCTCCTGAATAAACATTTCCTCAGAGACACAATAAACTGAATTGGAATTGGATTTTCCCATAGAAAATATCACATCCTTGCACTCCTATAAAAAGGAGGGCAACAGACATTCACAAGACACGTGGCTTTGATTAAACTTGAACCAGTTTAAAAGACCTTCAATCATTAATCCTTTTATTCAAAATAAACGGTCTGAGTAAATTTCTATATGGTGTAGGAGTTCTTTGAATGTCAGTCACAAGGTTCAATGTCATGCAAGTATAAAAGAATGTTTTTTTTTTCCCTAAATAAAACAAAAGGAATTTATTTTATTATTTCACTGTTCAGAGTCAAATAAATGGCAGGTGTTATTAGAGGAGAGCTAGCTTTTAGCATGTTTTTTCTAATCACGTGTTTGCTCAAATTATTTAAAATGAGGGCACAAGGATTCCACCTTGCAATCAGTATAGCAGACATAGAGATATGAATGAGTAATACTAAAGAGACAATCTGTACGCAGTGTTGCAGCAGATATGCAAGAAAATCAGAGGGGAAGGTCGAATGTTGATAGATTTTTAAAATCAATCAGAATCAACATCATATTTATTTTCCTGTTGCCAACAAAATTATTTCCCTGAACACTAAAATAATAGGGCATGTCAAATAAAAATAAAATTAGGTTACATAATCTACTTTTAGAAAATTTGAGAGAAAAAGGCCACCAATATTGTTTCCAAACCAATTTTGAAGATTTGCAGCTGAATTCTTTCAACATGTCCAAGAGAGAAAATATCTCAGTATTAGGTTTTGGGGTGGAGTGGGAGTGAGTAATATCAAGGTGGAGGCAGACTCAGTTACTGATGGAGTGGAGAAATAATAGTTGTAATTGAAAGGCTATCATCCATCGTCTGTGACTAAATCACTGGCACAAACATGGCTGTGTGGTTAAGAATTTCGCTTCACAAAGAGTTCTGGCTTGATTCATTCTACTGTTCCTTGAGCAAGTCTCTTTCCACTTAAGACTAACTTATGAATGGAAATTGTGTGGAAACCTATAATGCATGTGTATGTGTGCATGCACACACAGCTACATATATGTATCATCATCCTTTAACGTCTGTTTTCCATACTGGCATGGGTTGGACAGTCTGACCAGAGCTGGCAAGACAGAAAACTGTACCCGATTCCAGTCTGATTTGGCTTGCTTTCTACGGCTGGACGCCCTTTCTGATGCCAACCGTTTTACAGGGTGTAGTGCCGGGTGCTTCTAATGTGACAAGGGTACAAGTGCTCTTTATATGGCGCCAGCATCAGTGCTTTTTACGTGACCCTGGCGCAGGACTCTTGCAGGCCAATCCTCTTCACCAGGGGATGCAACCTTAACACTTCTGCTGCTGTGGAGGACGAGTCTTCTTGAGAGTCGATATATGGTACAGAAACAATTGTAACTGATCATTAAAGGTGTGTTAAAGTATACAGTTATCTCATTATTTGGATTATTATATATATATATATATATACATACATATATATATATACACACACACAATAGAGTGAGTCAAGCTGATGCAGTAAAAGTGGTGTCGTTCATTTAGGTTCCTAAACTGTCCCCACACTCTGGTTTAAATCTTCCCCCACTGGGGAAGCAGTGTCCATTTGGTTGCAAACATTTCCCAAACCGTCCAACCCATGCCAGCATAGAAAATGGACTTTAAATGATGATGAACCTTGGTATGAAAAGAATTTGCTCCCTTCCACTCACCTATGTGTAAGGTCTTAAAAAGGAGTCACAGATCTACCCTGACTCCCCTTACTACACCATTATTAGTCAAAATATTGATAATTGTGCCAAACTTGGAAATTTACATTGATTGTACAACTGGTAACCATTAGCAACTAAGTTGCAATCAATACATTCAGTTAAGAAAATAATACCAAAATCTACAAATCAGACACAAATAATGCCTAGCAATCAGCACTGAGATTCATTTCTCTTCTCTGTGGATTACAGTGAATGTGTGTGTGTGTGTGTGTGTGTGTGTACATGTAAACATACATAAATGCTTGTTCATATGAAGGTGTACTTACTTAAATTTATTTGTGAGTTTAGATGCCAATGTACAGGTGTGTTTGTGTGTGTGTTGTGTCCATTAAAAAATATTCCAACAACATGGCCATAGCAGCAGAAGTTGGTTACCTGACAAGGATTATTCCTAACAGACATACAACCTCAAATTTTATGGTGAGAGAAAGTCAACAAGATCAACCCCAGTATATGACTAGTACTTGATTCAAACTGTGGATATAAAGTATCTGAAGTAAAGAGAAGTCTGCCAATTTACTGATTTTGCTAACGAGGAAAATAATTTGCTATATAGGTAAAATAGTTAATGGGGGAATTCAGCCCACTAGAAACTCCAGCCAAATATCCCCCAATCACAGTATGTGATATGTGTTGGTAAAGGAATACTTACACACTGTAGACCTTGATCCAAGGTCTGCTCGTTCATGGTTGACCCGATGTTAAATAACACAAAGTGCAAAGGTTTTAATAGAGAAAAATGTGTGGTTTTCATTTCTTTCTCCATGCTATTAGATCAAATGAAGATGACCTCAGTGAAAGTTGTAACATATTCCTTGAATCTGCTAGTAGAGATTCCACTCAAGAAAACAGATTCTTCAGGAAAACATCTACAAGAGAAAATAACGACCATGCATTGCTCTCTTTTAAACCCCACCCTCTGCAATAAATAATGGCATTAACTCCAAAAATGTAGACTTTTTCAGCTGGTATTAATTCTGACTGGACATTCTTAAAAAAAGAAATCAAATCTGACCACTGACAACAGCTTTGAATCACAAAAATATAATCTATAGAACCTGACCATGCCGGTGGCACGTAAAAAGCACCCACTACACTCAGAGTGGTTGGCGTTAGGAAGGGCATCCAGCTGTAGAAACACAGTCAGATCAGACTGGAGCCTGGCGCAGCATTCTGGCTTCCCAGACCCCAGTCAAACCGTCTAACCCATGCTAGCATGGAAAACGGACATTAAACGATGATGATGATAATGATGATTGTTTGAAAGAGATATTTACAGAGTTTTATATTGAGAATACAATCAAATAGACCTTTATAAACTGTTGTCCCTGCTATAGCAAGGGACTGTGGTGAGAGTAGAGTGGATAGTGTTGAAGAGATAGCAGCTCTGATGTTGTAGACTGTATGGAAACAGAGAAGGAAAGATAAGATTGGAGGAGGATATACAAGATTTGAAGAGGAAGATAGATAAGATCAGAAGTTTACAAAAAAACTGTCAACCAAAATTATATATAAACATAATTTTTAAATGACACAGAACCATAATTTTTGAGGGATGAAAGAATCAATTTAAATACCATCAATGTTTGACATGTCCTTAATTTTACCAAATCTGGAAGAATGAAATGGAAAGTTGATCTTGGTGAAATTTTCAGTTCATATTTTACTGACAGTTTTGACTGGTTGTTCATTCAACAATGTTTATATAACCGGGGAAATACTTAGAGGCATCTGCTGAACGAAAACATAACAGTAAAGTAGCATACCCCATGTACAAATAGAGTGGGAGGTACTTGTTCCATCTGCCTTTTTCTCTTCTTCCCACTTCATTTTATGTTCCAGGCCATTTTTCTAGATTGCCCTTCCAATGTCCTTCCCTTTAAACCGTCTCAGTTCTGCCAATCCTTCAGGTTATTTTAATTCTTGTTTTACTTTTTAAAATTTTCTTTTTCATTTTTTCTATTTGCTTTCTTTTGTTTAGTTTTTATTTTTTGACATTTTTACATTCATAACAGCTTCCAAACACAGAAGCATGAACATATGCTTGTCACACTTCTGTATACATAGGTGTGTGTGTGTGTGTGTGTGTGTGTGTGTAAATGTTTGTAAAGAGATAAATAACCCAAGGAAAATGAAATTACAGAACAACAATCTCATTTGACAGATTGGGTTTGCCTGGAGCACTTTGTGTGTGTGTGTGTGTAGGTATGCATAGATGTATGTAAACTAATATGTGTGTGCCTGTATGTGTGTGTCTTTTATAGAAATCTGTCACAAGAGGACTGTCAGTGATTGTGTTGGTGTCATTTGGGCAAATCACCTCATATTTTGTGTCTGAACTTGTTTAAATTGGTTTCAGTGTGAAAAGGAGCAACTTGTTTGGTATGGCTGCTACTTCTAGCAGGTGGGATGAACATTGCACGCGTGTGTGTGTGTGTTGGTCTTACAAAGAAAAGCATCTGGCCATAGAAAATGAGCTCCAACAACTTTTATCTAAACCAGATATGGGTAACCCTTTTCAAGAAGTGGGCTTCACTGCTAAAAAAAATTGGTTTGCCATTCAGAAAGTAGTATGAATCACAAATTACCTCTAGGGTGAAGCTAGCCCATGACAGACCTAAGCAATGTCAAGATCATCATCATCATCATCGGAAAAACAAATGTAAAACTGGACAAAACACATCAGACCTATTGTACCGAGTCCATTCTATCTTTGCCCTCCTTTCCTATATTGACAGTCACCATCAAACAGTCAGTGTTCACCAATATACTCTTGCTTCTTTCCCCTTCATATCCTCTAGCATTATTACCTCCTGGGTCACATTATCTTCAAAGTAGATAATACAGCACAGAATAGTGTGTACTGCTATCTCTTCTCTCTCTCTCTTATCATTCATCTACCATCCATGCCTCTATCACTCTGTAAAGACAAGACAAGACATGATATCAAGAGGACCCTTTAGTCTTGTCAACAAGACTACTGCTCTAGAGCTGGAACCAAGGAAAAAATATACCCAGTTTACTTAGGTGCAAAGTGGTTGGGAAGGACCTTCAGCCAGAGAAACCGAATCACAATTGAAACACATGAGCAAGATGTGGTCCTCCAAACCAACTAAGCATGGAGAGTTTTCATATTTCTGCTGAGTCCGATTGTGGCAACCCATGTAAAACATGTCAGCATAGCAAATTGATGTAAAAAAGATGGTAATCATGATGCTATGTAGGAAATCTAAATTTTGGAGGCAGAGGGGAAGAGTTTTACATAAATGAAATCTATTTCTTACTAGAGCTGTTATATTACTGAAGACTGTGTCTTTGGTTACATCTTATGTTGGTGGTGGTGAGAATGAAGACAGTAAATGTTTTAAATCTCAAATATAAAATCAAAGTGCAAGAGGTATAAATTGTCATGAAAGAGAACAATTTTAAAAAGTAGACCTTGCTAAGCATGCACACACACACACACACAATTGCAGCGAGGTAGGGGCCTTGGAAGTTGTTCTTATTCCCTCAAGACTCAACTTTCTGGTCCCTTCTACTTAAGACATCACTGAAGATAAAGACTTTAAGAAAAAAATACTGGTCAGGCCTCAGCTTTTGTGTTCACAGCATGTGTGTGTGTATGAACACACACACACGCACACATGGAGCACCTTGACACTGCGTGTACAAGGCAAACTCTTGACAGAATATTTAATATGTCATTAATCTCATTGAGTGTGAACTCCACCTCTCTCAGCCAAAGAAGTATATAATTGTGTTTAAACAAAGTGTGTACTTGAAGTCTGAGAAAGATTGGTGAAGCCAGGAATTTTTTAATTAAAGTCAGTTAAACATTTCATCAGTAATTGGCATTCTTTACTAATAAGAATAGAATTTACACACTTGCAGTATATAATTGAACTTATTTATAATAAGGAGTGTCCACTGTAGATATGGTGGTGGTGAGCCTGAGTTAGGCTATCATTATGAAATAACTTTATTACGTAATGTGTCCTTGCTTTCTTAAAACTGCAGAATGATTTCTGGCAGATTTGGTCAACTTAAACAATGACGATACCGTTTGCCTTTCATGACCGATTTCTCTCTATTGTTATAATTAAGTGTCTATACAAGCACATAACACTGAGTGTACATATCATAATCGTTATCTTTGCCATGCTGGTGTAGACGGGACGAGACTTTAACGAAGCACTCTACAAGATATCCTTCCTGGTGCCAACCGTTAAATTTTAGTTCATTTTATTCTTGGTTTTCGTACAACAAACCACAGCCAGACATTTTGTTAGAGGGGATGCAACATCACCCCTGATGCCAAGCAGACTGTCCCAGTCCATCTTAACCCACCCTATTCCCCTCCAACACAGTTATCTCTGTTAGTCTCTCCATTACAATCCTCTTGCAATCTTTGCCATCCATGAAGTGGGGTGGTGGTGGTGGTGGTGCAGGAGGAGCTTGTGTGTTGCAAGCCGGGACTACCAACAGTGTTGCTACCACAAACAGTAAAGCAATTTTTGTGCTGCTTCCACAAAAATATGTACCCAACACATAAAGTGTAAAGTGGTTGGTGTTAGGAAGGGAACCCAGTTATAGAAACCCCATCAGAAATGAGGCACTGGAGCAGATGTGACCCATTGTAACCTGTTAAACTATTCACTCCATGCTAGCATGGAAAAAGAACATGGAATGATGATGATGATGATATTGTGAATGTAAGAAATATTGAAAAAGTCAAATAAAGATAAGAAAGTATGTTTGTAATGAAAAGCACAAAGTTGTCAGTCCTAGAAAAGTGTTGAGGTCAATAGAAAGACATAAAGTGGTTCACACCAGAAATCCTGTTTCTATGACGACAGCAATAAATTTCTTTAGAAACAATAACATTTCACAAGTAAAAGAGGAGTGGTTTAGTAATTTTGTATAAAGTTGACATTGGGGGAAACTGGTTGTAATTTTATTGATTGTCCCTGCCCCCCACCCCCACCCCACGGGGATTGCTGGAATTTCTTTTATGGCTGTTGCAGAAAACAGATTTAACAATCTAAGTTTAACCTTCATTATTTATTGACCATTGTTTGAATGTTTCTCTGAAAGTCACATCATGGCTGGACTTTCTTTACAGTGTTGTTTAAATACAATTTGATAATGAACTTTTTTTAAGAAGCAGAATTGTTAACAGACTGAGCAAAACACTTAGCAAGACTATATCAAGAATTTTGCTTTACCTAATATTACAAAACAAATAAAAAAAATTTTCTTACAAAGTTACATTAAAGCAGCTTCCTGACCAAGGAGGAGAGTTATCTGCTGAAAGTTATTCAGAAAAACATTGACCTTATGAAGTGTAATCTAAATATTCCATTTCTATAAAATAACTGCTCACAGTGATTGTTTTCAATGTCAACTTCTCCAAACTGGCAAGAATCAGTGAAGGCTTCATCATCTTGATTTTGTGAAGCCAAACCATTTTATTCCTGATCTTCTTCCCAGTATTAACATATGCCAGTCAATGAGACTCGTTCACATGTGCACACTAATGCAACTGGCCTCCAGTCACTCATTCACGTATGCATATATGAGTGTGTCCCTTTGTCTTGAGATTGCAGGATAGTTGTAAACAAGTGCCACTATCATACAAGCAGTGTCATTGGTTCAGTCTTCCATGAAAACATGTCTGGCCATGGGGAATATTACCTTACTTAGAAACAGGTTGAAATACATGGCAACAGAAAGCACATCTGTCTATAGAAAATCTGCCTCAACAAACTTTGTCTAACCCATGCAACCTAGAAAAGAGAACAGTGAAACAATGATGAGATTAATTGATGCCTTTTAATACCTGCTCGCTATTTCAGCTCACTTGTCCCCTATGTTTTAGACAAGTTATTGTTACACAACCATTATATCAGACATTTCTCATTGTTCTCCACTTTCCAAAGAACTTCTTTCATCAACAGCCACAGTTCACTCCTCCTCCTACCTCTGCTTTTTGGATATAAACTCCAAAAGGAGCAAGAAGGAAATGGTACACCAACAGATAGTAACCAATAAGAGTGCACCTATAGAAACAGTGTAACCCTATAAAGTCTGCTAGACAGAGAAGAGGTTCGGTAAGCAATGAGGAAAGTCTGTATTAGAGACATCATAACCTCCAGAAGTTCCTCATTAACTTTAGTTAACTAAACTTTCAGTGGATAGTGACAGGACAAAAGTCCAACAAAACTTGTTTCTTGTCTGCAGAGGTAAAAGGTGAAATTATTCAGTATGAAGAGAATCCTATGATTTGAAGTAAAGTCCTGCTTTGATTAAAAAAACACAAAAAACTTCAAATATGTCAGAAAATTCAGATGATTTCCAACACGTGTCTTTATGACATGCACATCTAGTTTAGAAATTTCTATGTGAAAATATTTTCATTACCAATTGTTTTAGGAAAGATTTCATTGCTATTTACATCATTCCATCAAAACAAAATGAAAAGGTGAGAGTTTCTCCCATCCCACTCATCCAGTTTGTCACACATTAATTAACTGTCAATCGTTTAATACGAATGTACTGAGTTGAGTTGATTATCAAAAGAATATCTAATGACTAAGTTATTTTTATATTTTAAATCTACTAAATGAAAATTGTGTCAGTGTATTCTCACAAACAGGACAATGTGACACCGAGTCACATGTCTCATAATATTTCTGACTAGAGACATGAAAATAGATTTTTTTCAAATCATTTCTTTTTTCTTTTAATATCACTAATCAGTAAATGATAAAATTTATATCTTAGATACCTTCACCATTAAAATGTGTAGATTAGTTGTGCTGATAGTTTTTCATTTAAAATTAACAAAGTCCTTGATTAACAAGTAAATTACAAATTAACACGACAACGTACTGACCACGGACATGGTGCCATATGACAAAAAGAGCTTTCATTCTATGGAGTTGCTGTCAAGGAGAAAGAAGAGGACAACCTAAAGGAGATCCACTTGAATCCTCACAATAAAGACTGAGATGTGAGACAGAAGAGGATGAAAATAAAAAAAAAAAACCATATTGATAAAAAAGATTATGAAGAGGTTTTGTCTTGTGTGAGCTTACAGACATTGTAAGGACATATCACCATTTCTCAGATGATGGTATCAATGTAGTAATGAATGAGGTTAAGGAATAGATTCTTTAGCAGAGGGGTCGACTGGATATGTAAGAAATTAAAATGACAAAAAAATGTTATGAATTTCATAAGCTTAGAGCTGTTTCTGCTGTAAAATGCAATGCACTCATAGCTGCATGCTTGTGGATCACCCTAAAACTTCATTGGAGCTTCAAACATGAAGTGCAATATTATTTGGGACCCCTTCAAACTCCTGAATTCAATTCCTACATACGTTTGTTTCTTCTTCGGTAATGCTTCTTTTGTATTTACATGCAAATGGTTTTCCAAAGAGAATTACACTTCATGTTTGAGGCTCTGACGAAATTATAGGGTGATTTACAAGTATGCAACTAGGAGTGCATTACATTTTATAGCAGAAACAGCTGTAAGCTAATGAAGTTTATGACATAAATTTTCTTGTCTCTTTAATTTCTTGTTTCTGTTCTGTACTTGACGGAGACTTTGTTCTGAAGCACATAGAGATATATTGAGTTCTAGCACCACATTATTAGCATCACTATACCTAAATTAAATAATAATAATAATAATAATAATAACATGTGTGTGTGTGTGTGTGTGTGTATATATATAGTGATATCTCGCAGAATAATTCATTCCACGAACAAGCTTATTTTACAAGTCAATTTTCCTCATTGAAATTCATTAGAATATAATCCGTTCTAAGCCCCACAAACCATCCAAAAATCATTTTTTATGGGTTTTAAAACAGAAAAGGTGCAGTTATAAGGAAAATGACAATTATAAAACATAAAAGAGAATGCAAAAGAAATATGTAAACTGGTTTTATTAATTTAAGGACCTTAAAGGTGAGATGGTGTGTGTGCAATGAAGACAATGGAGCAGAGAGGGGGAGGGTTATTGTTTGGAAGGAGAATCTTCTTCCATTAAAACTTCAGGAAGAACAATTTCTGGAATTTTCTCTCTCACTTTGCTTAATTTAGGCTTTTTGGACACCCTTTCTTCACTTTTCACACTTGCAAGTCATTTCATTAGAAAACATATCAAGAGATGTCTGCTTTTTCCTGCCTTTCAAAATGTTACCAAAATGCCCCCAGAGCAGGGTGGTTAAATAAAGCTGCAGCACAACCTGTAGATGCTTTCTTGGGATGATATTTTTAGAAACATACTACCCCTTTGCCAACACTGCCTTCTCTGCTACACTGCTGAGAACCAATCTCTTACACCACATCTGAATGCTGCTGCTCCTGAAGCTGCAGGAGTTCATCTGTCATCAGCCCCCCTGAGCGTTCCTCAATGAGATTGTTAAATGTCCCCATCTTCAACCTTGAGGCCCATGGACTTGGCAAGAGTCACTATCTCTTCAACTAAAGGTGTCTCCAACTCAAACCCCTCAAAGTCTCTTTTGGATATGCAGTCAGGCCACAGTTTCCTCTATGCAGAAGTAAGTATTCTCATTACACCCTGCCAGACCATATTGATGATTTTCAGGCAATTTACAATGTTGTAATGCTCCTTCCAAAACTCACAAATTGTTAAATTTGTATTTCCAATGACTTCAAAGCACCAATGAAACAGGTGTTTGGTGTACAATTTCTTAAAATTAGAAACCCACTTTTTGGTCCACGGGCTGCAAGGCAGGAGTGGTGTTGCATGGAAAACACAGAACTTTAATGAATTTTAATTCAGTCGGGATATCATCTTCAAATTTAGGAGGGTGAGCAGGAGCACTGTCAAGGATGAGAAGAATATTCTCCAGTAGGTGCTTCTTCACTGCTGGTCTGAAGATAAGGTTGACTCACATGCTGAAGAACTGCCTGCTGAACCAGGCTTTAACATTTGCTCTCCACATGACCTGCAGCTTCTCCTTCAGGATTTTGTGCAACTTGAACACTCATAGGTTTTCAGAATGGTAGGCAAAGAGCAGCTTAATCTTCAGGACCCCACTCACATTGGCACAAAGGATGAGAGTTAGCCTATCTTTCATAGACTTGTGGCCTGACTTTTCTTCTCCTCTGCAGTTATGTAGGTTCCTCAGCGCATTTTTCCCCCCAAAAAAGGCCAGTTTCATCAATAGTTGTGCAATGCACCCCTTGGCTGCAATGAGCTGAGGGAATTCACACACAAAAGCCTCAATCGCCTTCATGTCAGAACTCACTGCTTCTCCATACATGACGATGCTATGAAGACTAGTCCTCTTCTTGAAATTATTGAAACAGGCGTGACTGGCCTTAAATGTCTCCTCCTCTGTCAATGTTCCAGAGTTCTGCATCAAGAGATCCCCCTACAGCTCTTGTGCTTTCTCACAGATGATGGTCTCCATAATCATATCCCCTATGAGTTGCTTCTCACTGATCACCAGAAGCAATTTTTCCATCTCTTTTCTGGACAAATGTGTGTTGCTTGGAGAGAGTCTACAGACACTCTTTGCCATTGTAACAGACCAAGTCCACAGGGTAAAGAGTGGCTGTAAGAGGAATTCAGGTGAGCAGATATGGAGATAATGATGCAAATAAACAAAACTGCTTGAGTTAGATATACAAAATATACATACATGTAAATAGGGAGAAAGCAAAGACTGCATTCTGATTTGAAATGATGGATATTTATCTCTCCGCCCTGAAGACCGAGGCCAGATCTACCCAATGCATATATAGTTTCACTACTGGTTGCATATATGTTTGTAAACAAGATCTGCCAACATTATGAAGTAATCCCAAATACCCAGGAACTGCTGTACTCTGTAAGTTCGCTCTGTTAATATAGGAATATCTATGACTTGTAGCCATACAGTATTTTTTTATGCAACCACATGTTATAAAATATATTAAGCATTTATATAAGTCAATACTATTGTGTTAGTAGTGCATTTAAATCACATGTTAAGGTCATCTCTACATATTTTCTAGAGAAATTATAGCTAACACTGATTTTCCTAACAAAATCAGTGCTGGTTATAATTTCTGTAGAAAATCTGTAGAGAGGACCTTAACACGAGATATATCTATATGCTTATGCATATATACACACACACACACACGAAGGAGTGCTGAAAAGTTCCTGGCTTTAGGTAAAAGAAAATACAGGAGGACCAGTTAATTATGATTTTATTGAACATATTCTCCTCTCAGATTCGCACACTTATTGCAGAGGTCCTTCAGATTTTCTAAGCCCTGTAAAAGAACTTGGAAGGCTGGGCCTTAAACCAGGCCTTTTGCAATACACTTAAAGCCAAAAACTTTTTCAGCAACACCTCATATATATATATATATTATATATATATATATGATGCATTCCTGTAGAATAGAGTTGGAAATTATCTAGTGAGCCAAAATCCGCGATTTTTTTGGATATGTGTGTGTTATAAATATTGTAGATTGCAATTTTGCCCAAAGACTATTGGGATGGGAAGATCCTCTCACCTTCTTCCCCTGCCTCCACTTCAGTGTGAACTTTCGAAAATTTTTTAGATGTATGTTTAAGAAATAGTTACGCATATTTTTGAAGAACCTTATATTTGTAACAAAAAATCTGAGAATTCCGAAAGTCAAACTGAAAAATAACGGAAAGAGGTAAGGATAGGGTGGAGGTTGCAAAAATCCTCATTATTTTGAGGAATAATATACGAGTTCAAAACACGTCAGAAGAAATCACGGTTTTTGGCGCATCAGTTAACTGCTAGGGACATCTATTTATCAGATAGATAGAGGTAAATTTTTACAAGTGCAAGATAGATAAATGTCACTGATCGCAAGATTGCTTCTATATGCTAACATTAAGCTACAAACAACCAGGTTAAAACGTACCTCATATGATTTCGAACAAGGTTTTCTAAAACTACAATCAACCTTGTAAACGAGAGGAAATGTGAAGTTAGGACCAGAATGCCTTACCCAACAACCAGTTGAAATGGAAGGGAACTAGTTAATAGACCCGTTAAAACAAACTGAAGTCAGAAGATAGTTTGATATCCATCTTGACCAAAGATCATAATGATGAAACTATTTCCGAGTAAGAATCGAAACCGGATTCTGGATATGGTTCGTTAAAAATATTTGCGTCACAACCTATTCATTTGTTTACAAAAGAACAAGGATTAACGAAAGGTAAAAACATAGTCATTGGAAAATGTGACAAATTAAATTTCTTTAATAGGGGGGACAAAACATAAAGCGACACGAGATAATGTGGAAGGATTCGGAGTGACAAAATCGAATAAAATAAGATGAACTTACAACCAGTTTCTGATGAAATTTCTTCAATTTCTTCATGTTGAAGTAACCTCGACGTACGTGCTCCCATGTTGTGGAAATTTAGTTTAATTGAGATGTGTTGTGGGGTGGCTTCACAGTAATTATTGGAGATAGTCAATTAATTAAAACTGTTAGTTTTAATTAATCAAGTCAACCAAAAAAGGTGTTAGAAATAATGACAGTATTAAGTGTTCAGTTTTAAAACCTACAAAACGGCAGAGAGAGACTTGATAACTGAGTGTGGCCAACTGGAATCTAGAAATGATAGCAAGGAAATCCTGCAACGATTATAAACACTCAATCTTCCTTTCTTTCCTCTGACCCTCTCCTTTTCTTTTCTTTCTTCCTCTGACCCTCTCTCCTTTTCTTTTCTTTCTTTCCTCTCACCCTCTCTCCTTTTCTTTTCTTTCTTTCCTCTCTCCTTTTCTCTCTTTATTCCTCTTTCTCCGCCTCTCCCTCTTCCTCTTGTACTATTTAATTATTTGACCCTTCTTCTCACTCCATCTCTTTCTCTCGCACTCTCTCCCCCCTCTTCTATATATATCTATCTATCACCTCTTCAACTCTCACCCATTATGCTTTGTCTATTTCCCCCCACTTTCTCTCTTACGTTACTTTCCTTTCTCCCCACTTACATAAAATATTTCTAACCCATCCCCCCTCTCTCTCTCATTCCCTACCACCTCTTTTTCTCTTTCATACTTATCACTATTACTCTCTTCCTTTCTATTCCCCTCCCTTATATCTTCTCCCCGTCCTCCTCTTGTAGTCTACTCCGCCCCTTTCATCTCACTTTCTTCTTTTCTTTTCTCTCTTCCCTCCTCCCGCAGCCTCCTTATCTACTCCCCTTCTCCCCACACCATTTACTGGAGCTATTGTTCAATTTTGCATAGTTTCGTATTCATCTTAATACATTCGAAATATTTCAATATTTTAGAATAAACTTTTTTAATGATATTAATTTAAAAACGATTTTTATTTGTCTTAAATTAAAATGAAGTAAAAATATTATACAACATTACATGAAACCTATACGAGTGTTGGTGACTTCTGAAGGATTTGATCTTAGATCCTGCCAGCAACTCTCTCTCATGGATCTATTTAGATAAACACTGCTTTTATTATCGGGTTTGTATTAAATTATTTATCTATTATTTCTTAATATGTGTAGTAGCTGTGACGGACTGGTGTCTGTGTACGAAGAGATTATCTCTCACCCTTTTCACTAATGATACTTAATTGATTGACGGCTTTTAGCCGCACTCGCACCGTCATTGGGTCCGCAACTTTATTTATAATAATAATAAATGAAATTATTGCATACAGTGCTCAGGTGCACCACAACTTGTCAAAAGTCCTCTTATTCTTGATCGCGGATTTATATATATACACACACACACACACCTAAACGTTGCATACATCGGCATGTCGACCCCAAACTATTTATCCTCGCCAAGCCACAGCCCAATGTCTCTTAAGTCAAATGTTTTCTCTGTCCCGACGAAGAATAAAATAGATATTATGCTGGTTTAATCTGAAAAAAACCTCAGTGAAATAAATAAACTGCCCAAATTAAAGAAGCCCTAATCTCTATTTACTCACATTTCGGCAATTCGCCTACTTCTCAAACTCGTTTCTCCAAATTCATAAATATCACAATAACCCGATTGTCCTCTGCTATAAACAAGCACTGTATCCATAAAAACTAGAAGCCTATTAAAATTGTGTTGGTTTGTTTATTTAAAGGTTAAAGAGGACATCATTGCTGTTAATGGTAACCTTGCTGTCTTCATGTACATATGTTATTGCTGTTAGCTTTCACTAAAACTAATAATCTCCGCTTGCCCCAAGGGGGGTGTTTGGTGGATCTTTTCAACTTAGTACATATAAGATGGAAGGCAAAAGGAGAAGGAGTTGGATGTATTTTACTCTTTTTATTTTTTTTTGCTGCATTAGTAAACTGAAATATGTGTAATGCTGTCGATATATATACCGTTTACTTGTTTCAGTCATAAGACTGGGGCCCCTCCAAATCGATCCCAGTGCTTATTTTTAAAGTCTGGTACCTGTTCTAACGCTCACTTGCCGAACCGCTAATGTATGGAGACGTACCAACCAGCACGGGTTTTCAAGCGGGGGTGAGGAACAAACACCAACACAAAGATGCACATAGACATGTACACGTATGCTCACACACACACACACACACACACACACATTCTGTATACTTACATTTTTGTTTACAAATTAAGAAAACTAAAATAAAATAAATACATTTGACACAATGCCAATTCTAAACACCTGTTTACCTCTCTCTCACTTTTCTTTAGTGTAGTCTGCCACTCGTTGTCCATCAACTCATATGTACAAACTTTCAATAAATCACCCTTTTACTTATTTGACCAGAAAACCATTGGATTGCCTGAATGCTTTTTAAAATTGAGTCTGCACCGAATGAAAATGCATCTCAATGCAATTTAAGACCAGTCACTTGTCACTAATAATAAAGTACTTAGCTGGCTTCTTTACAGAATGTTGTTTATTTTCACATCCTTGAGTTGAATTATTGTTTAATTTGTGAGGGGATAGGTTAATAATCATTAATAATATATTAGAGTTCAATTTCATATCCTCAAACCTCACCCCTATGCCCCTTTAACCATTGAGCCACTTCACCCTGCAATATCAACACTTGTCAGCAAATTTACTCAACCTCTTAGAACTGTGACCATAAGAATAGAGAATATTAAAAAATAGGGGGTTGTCAATGTAGATAGAACATAAAGGGACAAACGTCCGCTTAGAGATAGTAGGCAATTGTGTGTTGTGGATGTAGGCAGAACAGGTGTGTGTGTGTTATAAAATGTACAAAGGACACCTGGGTCCTGTGAAGTTGAAGTTATTTCATTTGTAATAATTTTATTTTCATTTTTCTCCAGCCCACAGGAATGGCTTTGATTACTAAAATAAGACTGTGCAACATTGTGACATTTTTACAGCAATGTTACACCCCAGGAAATCCTATATTTACCCGACATTTGTTGTTACCACTTAATCTAGCCATGATAAAAGTGCCGTGTGCAACAAGGGTCACATTCTATCAGATGGACAGAAAGTCTGGTTATGACAAAAATGTAGGAAAACATTCAAAACTGAAAATGGCCTGGGAAGGATTGAAACACCTGAAGCCCGAAACTAAATTATTTTTGAATGAATGGAAAGTGAAACTTGAAAATGATCCTTATTTAATCAGAGAGCATTTAGATCATTCGTATTTATGGAGATTTAATTCCAAGAATGATACTGACCAGTGGGTCGTGACCTGTGACAGTGACCACAGGCAAGGCAGCAGTACAGCAACATTTGAAATCAACAAGAATGGGAATGGCTTCTTTCATGGTAATCTTTCTACCAAGATTCCTAAAGATGGAATAGTGAAGGATGCTGGTTATGTGAATATTCGATCCCCAAGGAATATGGTATGTTACATTTTAGTTCAACTTGTTTGATTGGGAGAAAAATTCTGGACTCTAAATCTTTTTCTCACACCTTCATTCCTTTATTACAGCTTGTTGAGCTCAGATTAATATCTATTGGCATACTCTCTCTCTCTCTCTCTCTCTCTCTCTCTCTCTCTCTCTCTCTCTCTCTCTCTCTTCTCTCTCTCTCTCTCTTTCTGTGTTCCCTCTACTTCTACCCATCTTATCTGGCATGGAGCCACCTTCCTCAATACTGCCCCCTACCTCTGGAGAGGTGGTCTTGTCTTACTCTTTTCCTTGTTTCAGTCAAGCTCCCATGCCAGTGGCATGTAAAAAGTACTGTCTGAACATGATTGATGCTAGGCCTGCCTGATTGGCTCCTGTACTAGTGGCAAGTAAAAAGCACCCACTACGCTCTTGGAGTGGTTGGCATTAGGAAGGGCATCCAGCTGTAGAAACATTACCAGATCAGATTGGACCCTGGTGCAGCTGCTGATTCTCCAGACCTCACTCAAACTATCCAACCCATGCCAGCATGGAAAATGGACATTAAACAATGATGATGATTCCTATTAGTATTATTATCATGACATTTTAAGGCAATTTTAGTCATGAGTAGTTTGCAAAACATTTGTATTTTTAAAAATTTTTACTTAATGCATTTAGATTATTATGCTGGGCTGACATTATATTACGCTTATTTAAACCTGCCATTGTGGTCCCTAAATTAGGAAGTGTAGAGTAAGAAACCCTAATTTTTCTTTTACAGAATATTTGATGGTATCTGCTAGAAGTGGGGAAGTTTTTATCTAAGATGCAGAACAACCTATTAGTGATACTAGTAACTATTGCAGAGTTCCAAGGAGGATTATACCAGATCACATCATCATGACGTAACCTCTTTCGATGCCTTGAATTATGGTATTTATTTCCATGGTTTTTATTCCTGGTAGACAGAGTATACCAATGATTAATGGTGTTAAGATAACCTTGAGTTCCTGGTTGATCTTTACTTCTGTTAGTAATCGTAGTATTTCTAGCAGAATTCACACAATTATGTGAACCCTTTGAGTCACTATTAACTCTATTACCACAATTAACATCATTATTATTATTATTATTAGTGGAGGTGCAATGGCCCAGCGGTTAGGGCAGTGGACTCGCGGTTTCAATTCCCAGACCGGGCCTTGTGTGTGTTTATTGAGCGGAAACATCTAAAGCTCCACGAGGCTCCGGCAGGGGGTGGTGGCGACCCCTGTTGTACTCTTTTGCCCCAGCTTTCTCTCACTCTTTCTTCCTGTTTTTGGAGTAATGCTGTGATGGGCTGGCGTCCCATCCAGCTGGGGGAACACATACGCCATAGAAACCCAGAAAATGGGCCCATGAGCCTGTCTAGGCTTGAAAAGAGCACATAAAAAAAAATTATTATTATTATTATTACCATAATTCTGCTTCATATCATTTCATAAGATCATTAATGGGGTTAATATCATCATTATTATTATTAGAACTCTTCCTATAATGGTTTTTATTTCTTTTCATAAATTCCATCAGATTCTAGTAGAAAACTTATTATTAAGAACCAAAGAATCACTAGGCTTAATGTTAGTAGTTTTATCAACAGGAAAAAGCAATACTTTGTAACATGCTTTAGACAGAGCCAAGTTGTAATAGTGAGTATATATATATATATATATATATATATATTATCATCATCATCATCATCATCGTTTAGCGTCCGTTTTCCATGCTAGCATGGGTTGGACGGTTCTACTGGGGTCTGTGAAGCCAGAAGGCTTCATCAGGCCCAGTCAAATCTGGCAGTGTTTCTACGGCTGGATGCCCTTCCTAACGCCAACCACTCCGTGAGTGTAGTGGGTGCTTTTTACGTGCCACCCGCACTGGTGCCAGACAGAGCTGGCAAACGGCCACGAACGGATGGTGCTTTTTATGTGCTTTTTATGCTTTTTATATATATATATATATATATATATATATATAGTTTGTGTGTGTATGTGTGTCTGTAAGCATGTATGCATATATATATATATAAAAGGTATTGGTATTTAGAAGATCCAAAGAGTGGCAAGTGACACTAAGTAAGTGCTATGGACAGACCGTAGTTAAACTCTTGGTTCAAGAGTGATACGAGTGAGGAGTTTAATATGGGTCTTGTATTAGCATGCTTATATATATATATATATATATATTAGACAAAAATAGATAACAAAGTCAAGGCTGTGAGGAGTTTTCAGGACATTTATAAGGAAAGAGATAGAGATATAGTCTAACAACTGTTTCTGGGATATTATGGATATCCCTTCATCAGAGATGATTTGAGATGGTTAAATAGAGGTAAATGTTCGAGTTAGAAATACGGAATTATTGTGGGAATGGAGGAGACAGGGAATATGGAGGGAAATAAGAGAATGAAACATTTACCTCTATTTAACCATCTCACATTGTCCCTGATGAAGGAATGTCCATAATATCCCAGAAACAGCTGTAAAACTTTATAGCTTTCTTTATAAATGTCCTGAAAACTCCTCACAGCCTTGGCTTTGTTATCTGTTTTTGTCTAATATATATGTGTGTGTATCTACTTTATTTGTGAGCTAACAAGGCAACCAATGGTTTCAGACGATGAGATTTTCAGTTATTCATGCATGTTACATGAAAGTATTGGTACTTGTCTCTATTTTGGATGGGAATCCCAAGATGGAAACAAGTACCTACACTTCCATGTGGCACAGTTGAACAATTATGAAGATTTCTTCACCTGAAACCATTGGTTGCTTTATTAACCCACAAAGAAGGAATATTAATCCACTAATGCAGTATTGGGCACTCATTCTTACTGTTCAGTATTAGTGCATATGTATGTATATGTATTTACACACACACACACACACTGTGTATAGTAACTGCAGAGGTGTTGACTTAAGCCCAATCAATCAGTTTGGAATTTTGTCTATCATTATTGAAACACACACACTCACCACTACCACCAGCCTAATATTAACTTTGGGCCTACTTTCAAATGTTTTTGTCTTTCTCACTGCAGAAGTCATTCAAGCGGTTTATTCCTTATGATTGGACCTGGTACACACACTTTGTGATACGGGTTCGTGGTGATGGACGGACATATATGCTCAACCTTCAGATGGATATGACCTATGATGTCCATTGGGATGATGTCTATAACTTTGCTTTATATACAAGAGGTGGTCCCTACTGGCAGGTAGCTAAGGTAAGGGGAGATTATTTCATCTGTTGTCAACATTATTTCACTTTTCCTTTACTTCACATCTTAAAAGAGTTTCATTTTCATCAGACCAACTGACCAATGGTTAGAGTTTGTTCACTGACCGTTTGTGGTGGTTAGAGTTTGTTGAGCGACCGTTACTGGCGGTTAGATTTGTTGACCAAGGAGTGTAAAAATGGTTTTCTTGTGGTCACCTCATAGTATCTTTGCAGAATATGAACCACTGACTCTTTCAGTGGCATATCAGCATGACATGGCCAGCTGTAACTTGCCTTTCAATTTTGACCAGAATAAACTATTACCTGTTTTAAGTTTATTGTAACAAGTAAATGTGCATGCTATGTATAAATGTTTGTAGAGCAGAATATATATATTTTCCACATTGTGTCTGTGCATACATTTGATTCTGGGTCACCATCTATCTCTAATGTTGTCTCATTTGATGTGACACAGAGTGTTTGTCTCTTTCTGAGTGGAAGAGATATATCATGTCATCCAGTTTGCCATCATCCCCTGGCCTGTCGATGCCGTTTTTGGAATTTCCCCTCTTCCATACATTCAGACAAAGCTCCCAGTTAAGGGTTATTATGATAACACAGTCCACTAACATTGTCTCCACTTTCCTAGATGACAGAAATGAGATGCTAAGTCTCAAGTAAACTCACTAATTATTTCTACAAAGATAATTGTTGAAAGAATTTAATCTTTTGTTATGTGAGATGAACAGCAATAAAATATATATTGCACTGCAGTTCCGTTTGTTTGTAGGCACCACTAGCTTGAAAACCATACATGCATATATATATGTATATACACACACGTTTTTATACCTGTCATTTTAGTAGCTCTATTTGCTACACATTCATAGAGATCATAAGTGCACACACTCTGATATTTAAACTTTGTTTTTTGTTTTTTTCTAGATACCAATTTCTCGGTTTTACAGAGCATACAAGGGTCGAATCCAGGATAGACAAGATCCTTTACCATTAGACCGTATTGCTGCCTTCGGAATAACTCTTGGAGATGGAAACTCAGGACCATTTGGTTTAGAGATTGACTATATTGCTGCCATGTATGATATGAATCATACGGAAGAATTTGCCTGGGAAATGTACCAAACAGAACCTTATACTACCAATGTCTAGATTATATTGAAATCATTAAAGTCTTTGTTTTTGTTATTAAAATATCAAATTTCTCAAGAATTTTGTTTACTCTAAAGATCAGAGAGTTTGATTAATGCACCAGTAACAAGGCTAAGTGAGACCCTTAAATGATGCTCTCTACCACCAACAACGTTAAGGCTGTCTAGCAACAAGAACCAGTTCAACATGTTAATCTCTCTATAATCATTCAATCTGCTAAAAACAGAAACCCTGCCAATTCTTTCAAACCATCATATAAAAGAGTACATTAAATTATGTAGTAGTGTGGAGAGTACTTTATCTGAAATAAAGACAAGAGGGTTACAGCTGTGCCTCTGCCTACTTGGTAAAAAATTGGACAAATTTTCTTTATTTTTAGGTGTAATCCACTTCTTAAAAGCTAGAATTATTATTATTATTATTATTATTATTATTACTATTTACTTTTAATCTGCATGTCTATTACAATCATTTACTGAGATACACCCAGTGTCCTTGGGTGAGTGAAGGATAAGCGATATTACAGTATGACTGAAAGCTTGGGGAGGGGAGGTAGTAAAATATCATCATGTAATACAACACAGACATTCAAGTGGATAGGGTTTTTCTAAGGATGTGGGCAATACTTGCTAACACAATCTTTTGGATTTCTCTGAGATATGGCTCTCTTGGGATCTTATCTAGATGTTTCTGACATCCCTTTTTTTATCATACCTACGATACCCACAATAACAGAAAGCACTCTCCATCTAAAATGAAATAAATATGGTGATGATTTTAGCATTCATAGCAAAACAAAAGTACCCTTGCTACTCTTGGCCTCCAGAGGATGCCTGGTACTAAGGCAGCTGAAATAAAGTTATGAAAGGAAACCATAAATGATAATGATAATCCTTTCTACTAAAGGTGCAAGGCCTGAAATTTGGGGGAGGGGGATAATCGATTACATAGATCCCCAGTGTTTTACTGGTACTTAATTTATTGATCCCGAAAGGATGAAAGGCAGTCAACCTCAGCAGAATTTGAACTCCGACCAAGTTATTTCCCTTCGACCTCTTACTTTTCACTATAATTTTGCTACATTCTCAACGGAAATATGTTTGTATCTTTTTGATGGTGATGTCAATTTTTCCACACTGTTTAATCAGTCCTCACTATTACAAATCACTTTAAAAGCTTTTCAAGTAATGTGGCTGCTTTTATATCTTGCATGGTCTAAGTTTATAATCCAATTAAGGAAAAGGACATTTTAATAAATTCCTGAGATGAACAGAAGCAGTATCTAGGATTTATTCCTGCTTTCCCAAACTGGTAACAAAGATGTCCAACCTGAACATTTGTGGCAAATCGGGGTTAGGGGCCTATTTCGAATGCCAGTGGAACTGCTTTAAAAATACCCTTATATAGATAGGAGGACAAAAGCTGGATAAGGGATCCTGCCATTATCTGTTAAGCTGATCCTCAATTTGTTGGTCTCCTTGACTACCCTAATCAGAGACACTCCAGTATCAAGAGGATGTCGTCTAACATGTATTCATAGATTTTGTATATATTTTTTTTCTTCATTGTTCTTTCTCTCACCTGATTTTATGTAAACAGGTACACAAATTATTTCCCACACCTGTGGCAAATCAAAGAAAACATCATCATCATAATTTAACGCATCATCAATACCTGGTATTTGTTTTTTATTTGTGCTTTTATTCACATTCTTGTACTGGTGGTTTTGATTATTTTAAAACACAAACACATACACATACACACAGTCAAACATTTCTACATACATACCTACACATATCTACTACATACATATATGCAAACTCTCATACAGAGATCATACATACATGCATATATATATATAAATTATGAGTTAGAGGTTATGCAACCATCTAAGGGATAAATGTATCCATAGGCAGGTGTATTACCTATGTATAGGCCTTGCTATAAAGTTAAGAATAGTTGGTAATTTAAATGGTAAACCGTGGTTTAATATATACAGAAAAGAAATGGAGCAACAATTAACAATTAGAAGTTGATCATTGGTATTGAATGGTCATTGTTTAATTGTAGTTAAAATAACACTTACAGCTCAATTTACCTCAAAAACAACAAACTGAAACAGTTGTAAATGTTATTTTAACTACAATTAAACTATGACCATTTAATACCAATGATCAACGTCTAACAGTTAATTGTTGCTCCATTTCTTTTCTTATCTGTATATATGGCTCACAGGATGGCCTGCTGTGCTAACCTTGGATCATAGGGAGACCTGCTGTGCTTGAGGAGACCTAATGAGTCAAGTATGTCAACATCAAAACAAAAATCAAATGGATATTGTAGTTGTGATACCCATGCCAGTGGCATGTTAGGCCTCACAGAGGCAATGACGAAAGATCGTGACCTCTGAGATATGCTGTGACTGTGAAGACCCGACAAATGAAGTGAGTTCATGGCTCACAGGATGGCCTGCTGTGCTTGAGGAGACCTATTGAGTCAAGTACATCAACATCAAAACAAAAATCAACTGGAAATTGTAGTTGGATACCTGTGCCCGTGGCACATAAAAGGCACCATCCAAACATGGCCGATACCAGCGCTGCCCGACTGGCGTCCATGTCAGTGACATGTAAAAAACACCAAACAATCATGGCTGTTTGCCAGCTTCCTAGCCCCTGTGCTGGTGGCACGTAAAAAGCACCTACTACACTCACAGAGTGGTTGGCATTAGGAAGGGCATCCAGCTGTAGAAACACTGCCAGATCAGACTGGAGCCCGGCGCAGCCTCATGGATTCCCAGACCCCGGTCGAACTGTCCAACCCATGCTAGCATGGAAAACGAGCGTTAAACGATGATGATGATATATATATATAAAATAGAAAATTACTATTTGTAAATCTCTCAACAAGAGACATTCATTAACAGTACTCTAGAATAAAGATTATTTGCTAACATAACATGGCAGCACAAAGCAAAATCTGTGTTTCGATGCACAGATGTTGCTTTGTGCTGAGTGAGGGTGCTAAACTCCCTTGTTCAAAACTGTAAGGACACAGATAGTGTGTTGTATGGCCAGCTGAAGACGATGTTTCCTGAGACTAAATAGCAGTAACATTTGTCCTAACCAGGGCTGCCAATGTTATGTTGGCAAATAATCATTATCCTCTCTCTCTCTCATATATATGTGTGTGCATGTCTGAACATGCAACTATACACATATATATATATAAAGCAAACATACAAAGCTACACATGCACTGACTCCAAATATTAAACATATACACACTAAATGCATAAATATCTTGATTTTATTTAAATTTCCAATGAAGGAGCCTTGGATCTAGATTAGAAACTGGCACTTTCAATATTGGCAAGAAATCTAGAAACAAAACTGAATAAAAACATAGATATGCATACATATACACATGTATACATGCATACCTACATACATACCTGCATGCATACAGATATACATTCAGACATACATACACACACACACACACACACACACACACACACACATAAATACAATCTCTAAGTGGAACAATAAAAAAAAATATGCGAGGCTTTTCTCAAGTTAAAAATGTAAATTTGTTTTTGCTGTCTTCATTCCACTAACAGATCTTTGTATCATGATGATTCATGCCGGATATCAAAATGCCAACATCATGATTGCTGTTCAATGCCCTGTGAACATGTGAAGGTTGTAAGTTGTGAGAGACAGCTGCAATGGAGACTATGAAGCCATGGCCAGGAGAAAAGTGCTAGTCCTTGGGTATGTTTCCAATGATGGTAATCTCATATTGCCCCACATCTTTGAACAGGACCTTAGGCTCAATTCAGAATACTATGTGAGGCTTATGGAGACTGTGGTCAAACCCTGACTGCAGAAGGTTGCTGCTGGAAGGCCATATGCGTGGCAGCAGGATTTGCTTTCTTGCCAGATCTCTAGAAAGAGTCAGAAGTGGTTGTTGGAGAATTTTTACAATTTCACCAGCCCCAATTTCTGGCCTACTAATTCCCCATGGATTACGGTGTGCGGGGTATAGGTGAGATACCTGCAGTTCTTTCTGCAACACTACAGCCAACTTGGTGACCAAGATCAAGGAGGTATTTGATCTTCCTAGTGACATGGTGAGTAATGCACATGCCAGGTTCCAGAGACATCTTTAGACTTTGGTGGAAGCTGAGAGCAGCTACTTTGAGCTAACTGTTATCTCTCAGTCATAATCTAGTTGATATATTTTTGATGTCTATAAAATACTTCAATTTTTTGATATTGTGTGTTCTTTTCCTTTTATGCAAACTGTCAAATTTACCTTGATCATCCTTTACGCATATACATAATGGCTGTTGACTTATTACATGTTGTGAGAACAACAACAGCTCTTGAAGTTTGCCAACGACTTACAGAACTTGTTGAGTGTTTGACATTCATACAAATTCCTCTGATTTCTTGGTTGTTCCAGATGATTCTGATGATTTTCTCTCTGCACCCTCATGTGCCTAGATAAACTCAAGCAATTTATATACGTTTTCTGGGTGACAGTACATGTGAGGCTGGCCCCAGCAAGAAAGCCTATGCAAGACATACATATGTAGCCACAGACTTCTAAGACAAGGTGAGAAACTGTAGGGTCAACCAAATTCTCTTTTCATGTGGATCTTCATATGTGTGACCACTTGTTTGCATTTCACTGCAATGTACTACTCCATCATAGACACTTTGCTTCGAGGTTTTCCTAGCTCATCATATGTCTTCCTTTCACAGACTCCAAGTGACTTTTTAAAATTGACCTTGAATTGTTTTCTTGGCTTATGGTGTGATCAACTGCCTTGTGACAGTTCACCATGCAACATCTGCTTGGGAATTCTGCTGTCATCAAGATGTACAATATGACCAACACAATGTATATGATGCTGCTGCATTGGTTCTTTCTAAAACCTGTGTGTCAGGGGTATGAGTTATCCAGAGGATGCCCAGCATGTTTCTCAAACACTGCTGATGAAAACACTCAACAGTTTTTTGGGTGATGGTAGTAAACTACCCATGTTTCACAAGAAAATAATTGGCATGTCTGTATACTGGTGTTGTAGATTGCTGACTTGATGTTATTTTTCAAGCCTCTTTGGGACCAAGCATGACCCTTCAAGGTGGCAAAACATCAGTGACCTGTTTTATTCATGTAGTGACCTCATCTAAAGAGCAACATTAGTTGATAGTCCTACCTAGGTATGTAAACTTATCAGTTTGAGGCCTTCAACATAGAGAGTTGGCTCTAAATATAGCAATGCAGGTGCAGGTTGGTACATTACAGCAATTTTGTCAAGGCTCATGATGAAGACAAAGGCTTTGCAAGAGTATTAATATCTAGCCATCAGGTTTTGCATCGCCTGTGCAAGGTCACAGTCATCAGCATACAAGAGATCGTACACCAAAATCTGGAGAGTCTTCCATCAAATGTTGAAAAGCTAACCTGGTGTTCAATATTGTGCATACACAGCCTCATTGCAGTCCCTGAAAGTGTGCAGGAGAACCACAGAGGGTGGAAGATCATGAACAGTGTTGGAACAACAAAGTCACCTTGTTTGACACCATATTTAACCTTAAAAGGCTCTGGTATAATCCCACCTCCATTTACAGAAACTTACATAATATTACATACATACATATCATTAGATACATACATACATATCATTAGATACACACATACACACACACGCGCACACACACACACACACACACACACACACATACATACATATCATTACATGGTGGCTGCCCCCTCATTATCGAGTATGGCCATTGCACGAAGCTTAATTAATGTTGTTATCGTGCAATGCCTGTGCAAGATTTTTTTTTTAAGTGAGGAAAGGCTGTGCACTGAGTCAATCCCACTCACTAAGCAACAGCAGCCATAATTCGAAAAGAAGAACAAGTCAACATCATCGGTAACCACTGAGCCGCAGGTTTTATGTCGGAGTTACCCCAGTTACCTGACTTACCTTCTCCTAGAAGGATGCCCTAACAAAAGCTAGGAGTCCCTAACTCCCAATGGTTTAACCACGCAATCGGGTATTCAGTCCGATTATTTCTATGTCCCCATGCGTGATACAGCCTTAAGACATTTATTGGATGGCCGTTGACTCTCAAGAGTTCCTCCGCCCTTTGACGGATTTTGTTTTTCATCCTGCAGGGTGTCCAATAAACACCCTCCTCACCAAGCAAGCTTGGTGGGGTTGCCGGTTTAGCCGCCGACGACCCGACCATGCAACAGGTTGTACTGGGTTACATGTTACCAGTAGCACTCGAAAGTGACCTGACATAATACATATCATTACATACATACTTACATACTGAAACTGTAAAAATTACATACATACATACATATCATTACATACATACATACATATATTGAACTATTAAGGAATCTACAGTTACTCTAACCTGATTACAAGTTCAGGTTTATACCTATAATTATTGGGGCACTGAGATATGTAACACACTGCCTAAGTACCAATCTTGAGAAATTAGGCTTCTCAAAACCAGACAGGAGAAAGCTAATTCGAACATTACAGACCCAATCCATCACTGGAACTGTAAAAATCTGTAAAACTTTCCAAAAGTTGATCATTCAAGTATATACAAGCATGTCTACATATGCAGCAATATGTATAAGAATACATTCATAAAACAACATATACAAATCTGCACATAAATACAAAAATACCCTGTGGATGTTGAAATTCCAACGAAGGGGCCTTGATTCTATGTCAGAAACTGGCTCTTTCTCTATTGGCAAGAAATCTTGAAATAAAACTGAATAATGGCATACATACATGCATACACACACATTCCTTGCAAACAAGCAAATCACTATACATCTTACCAAGAAAAAAATGAAGGAGACAGAAGTGATGTTTGGCGATAGTAAAAAGAGGCCACACAGTTGCAGACTGATCACCCTCAATCAGGGACTCAACACTATCAGTGAGCAAATGAGAAACTCTGACATCACAGGAGAATAACTGAAAGAAAAGTAATAAACGAAAATTTTAACTCAAACTGAACAGAAGTGTATAGGGACATGAGAGGAGAAGCAGTAAATATAATAGCAGCTCCTTCATGAGAAGACATAGACTCCTTCCGGAGAAAAATCTAGAGTGAAGAGAGAGAGTTTAACTAAGATGCTCTGTGGCTGGAAGAAGCTCAAAGTAACTATTGTTGCTGCATTACACCCATGACATACAACATTGATGATGATACCCTTATGACTGTAATCCAGAAACTTCAGGATGGAAAAGCCCTTGAAAGAGACTTGATTGTTGGATATTGGTTCAAGAAGCTAACCTTCTACTGACCATATCTTATCAGCCTGTACAAGCAAGCTATCAGTGGAAATAGTAGCATACCAGACTGGTTAGCTCTAGTAGGGACAAAGCTGATCCACAAAAGTAGAACCACCCACATGGCCAAAAACTACCAGTCAATTGCATGCCAGAACTTATGGCATAAAATATATACAGTATGTTTAAACGTCTTCCTCCAAGACCGTTGTGAAAGTAATAACATCATCACAGCAGAACAAGCAGCTGAGAAGAAGGGAGTCTGGGGATGGGTTGAGCAATTGTTGATAAACAAAACTGTAGTGTCAGAGGTGTGGGAAACTTAGTTTCAATGTGGCTATGCTAGAAGAAAGCCTTTGACTTTGTTCCCCACACATGAATGTTAGAAGCCCTTCAACTTGCTAAAGTTCCAGTGAGCATAGTCAAAGCCATAACTAACCTGACTTCATCATGGGCCACCATCTTGAGGTTAAATACAAAGAATGATTGTATCACCACTGAGAAAATATAGTATCACAGAGATATATTCCAAGGGGTCAACCTCTCTGTGATGATGTGTATATTTTCTGTAAACCTCTTAAACCAAAATTACACAAAACGACTTGAAAATATATGCCAACAATATGCATAAGTTGAAAAAGAGCTTTGACTTGGTTGCAACACTCTCAAAGGACATAGGGTTTCAGTCTGGTCAGGATAAATGTTGCTATATGGTTGTGAAAAAGAGTCAAGACCTTAAACCAGGCAAGCAGCATCTGATGAGGAATGTTACAGGTACCTAAGGGTAGATGAAAACATATCTTACAATGGCACCCATAACAAGACATATCACTAAAGAATATTATAGCCGGATAAAGAAAAATGTACATTGGAACACTGTGCATTCAATAAAACAGTGACCCACAATGTGTTTGCAGTACCAGTGCTCATACCAATATTTGTGTTGCTTGGTTGGACACTTGATTAGATCTGAGCTACTGATGTGAAAGCAAAGAAGATACTAACCAGCACATATAATTTCTGCATCAACAGCAATGTAGACCATCTCTGCCTAAAATGAAAGCAACGGAGCAGAGGCTTAACATCAATCTAGATTGCTTTTGAATGTCATATCCCTTCAGTAACATCTCTTAACCACTAAATGTTGAAGTGCATCCCTTGACCAAGTTTGCATACATGAGGCAGATAACACCACGAGACTTGGAAAGCAGCTCCCTGAGTAGCATTCCTTGTCTGATAACCTTGAAAACATGCTCAAAGAAGTCACACGACTCTACCACAATATATCATCAGACGGAAAGATGAGCATATATGATCAGAAGACCATGTGTGGATATGTTAGTAGAAGGCTCTGGGATGATAGTAACATTGATCATCAAAGCAGTCTATCATGGACCAACAACCGGATTACTACCTCCCACTTTGAAGGGTATGTGTTTGCAATCCAGGAACAGAAAATATCAATCAAATACCTGATGCATAAAAGGGACAGAGACACAGGGAAAACACAAAAATGTGATAACTAATGCAGACATTGTGGAGTTAACACCGAAGATATCACCTGCATCATGAGTAGTTTCCAAAACTGTCATTGTGGTATTATCTACCGATGAGACATGATGTTGTAGCAGGGACATTGGATAATGAGATCCATCAGAAGATAACCCTGAGGCCAAAGAAATAAGAACCCGCAGTATGATAGAAGCTACAGCCACTCGTAATAAGGAGTATTGTTGGAATGTCCTAACGTAAACCTCAATAAAATGTAAACATAATAGACTTAGCATAATGATTTGGGACAGAGAAGAGAGACTATGGATAATAATAGTGGAAATCAGCTGGCCAGTGGATGTGAAAAATTAAAATAAAAAGGGGGAAAAACAGCCCAGGTTCCTGTAGCTTTCCTTACTTTGAGGTCCTGAAAATCTATTTGAAATTTGTCCTTGTATCATCAGAATAATTTTATTTATTTATTTATCATTATTTATATTTTACTTTTTTCAATCATTGGACTGCATCCATGTTGGGACACTGTTTTTGAAGTGTTTTAATAGGACAACTAAACACCATCTGGTACTTCTTATATCTATTTCTTTTGCCAAACAACTAACACACGGTCACACAAACATGCATGCATGCACGCGCATGCAATACACACGTGTGTGTGTGTGTGCATGCGTGTGTTGTAATAACAAGAACTTTTGAATGGAAATTCATAAATCCTATACTGCATTGCAACACACATTTCCACAAGCCCCCGTTTCTGTTGCTGCATTCCCCATTCATGGATTTTAAAGGGAATCCTTATGACACGTGTCCATGTCTTGCACATGCTGACATTCAATATTAGCTAGAATGAGAAATTAGATAGTTAAAATACAGTCGTAATTCTCTACGACGAAATTTACTTTTCTTTACAATGTATATAATATAAATATGCTATATGTATATAATAAAAATTAATTAAGAAAATGTTTTCTCTTTCTTCACATTCTTCAACTATATATAAAATGTATTTCTGTAATTATTAAATTGTATTTTCTTATAGCGGTTAAAAGAACACAAAAATATATTCAACATACATTCTCGCTAATGTTCATTAGCATTCCAGAAAGTATATTTCTCTATGGCGTTTATATAGCTGTTGTTCGGATTTGTGTATAATGATAACACTTGAGTAAGTTATAAGTGACGGTTTTATCATTATATACATCCTTACTTTAAAAGCCAAAAATTTTATCTATTTCCAAATAAGAAACATAATAAGTAGCGTTGCATTAACTGTAAACAAACTAACTAGAAAATATACTTTTCCTTGGACATGGCATGAAAAATCACCAATGTCTCAAAGGAGTGAGTGTCGTGGAGTTTAGTTACATCCAACAAACACTGAAGTGTTTCCCAAACAGTGGGGATAGCAATATTGCTACACATACATATATAATTAGCTTCCAAGTATTTCCATCTACAAAATTCAATAACAAAGCAATAGTAGGCCCATAACTATAGTAGAAGACACTTACCCAAAGTACCATACAGTGGGACTGAACCCAAAACCATTTGGTTACCAAGCAAGCTTTTAACCCAAATGTCATGACCACTCCTCATTAAAAGTAGTAAACAATCTTATAATTAGAATCTTTTCAATCAATCGTTTATATCATTGAGTAATTTAGGCCGCAAATAAACTCAATATTTTAAATTCCAACTCAATAATTATCAAAACCAAATTATAATCTAGGAATTTTCTGTGTTGTGGTTTTTTTGATACAATTTTCTTAATGTTCATCTGCTTTGAATAAGTCACAAGGTGCAGAGAGGACAGGGTGCCGATATGTTATTGTCAATGTTCTAGTATAGAAAGACAGCAAGGTAACGCCATTAGTAGGAGAGGTTTGGAAGGTAAAAGAGGAGAGTGAAGTATTGTATCTGAATAAAACAGGGAACTCTAAGTTAAGAGAAGTCAAAATCACTTATGAACAAGACAGGAGAAAATGAAGAGGTAAAAATTGAGAAAATGAAAACATGAAAAGATGAGTCAGTGTGAATGAGTGAGATTTTAATAGATTACATAAACTTCAAAAGTTCTCAAAGAAGAAGTTTTTGGGACAATGCAAACATTACCAAAAAGTTTCAGGAATTCAAAAACATTCATAAAATTCAAGAATTCTCAGAAAATTCTCTATACGTCACAGAAATTTTAAAAAATCTTTAGAGTTATGAAGTTATGTAATTTCAAAGTTTTAAGGTTTTAAAGTTTTAAAGTCTAATGGTTTAAAAAAAGATAGATAGACAGACAGACAGATCTGGGTGCATATATGTTATTATTCATGTACATTTATAATTCCCGGGTAGCATACAGAACAAGGAATGGATATTTTATTACTCATGCATAGTTTTAATACATCACAGAGTGCTCAGAGAATAGGGTCCAGATCAATTACCATTCAAATATACTTAATGCTTCCCAAGGTGCACAGATCAGAGTTCAGATATGTGGGGGGGGGGGAGTTAATATATATTTTTTATAATTTACAGGATGCATAGAGGAAAGCATGCATATTGAACAAGGTGCATTACTGTTCATCTGGTTTTAATCAGTCACACGGTGTATAATGAACAGGCTGCATACCTGTTATTCTTCATATAATCTAAATATTTCACAGAGTGCACAGAGATATTATTGATCATATTTTTCATTATTCACTGGGTACACAGAGATGAGGGTGCAGATATGTTAAGGGACATCTATTTTTTGAAATTCCCATAGTTTACCCTGAACAAGGTGTGAATATGTTTTTATTCATATATTTTTAAAATTTTGGTGTGTGCACACAGAACAGGGTCCAAATATTTTGTTCTTTTATTCTCTTATTTGTTTCAGTTGTTTGACTGTGGCCATGCTAGAGCACCACCTTCAAGGATTTTAGTTGAACAAATCAACCCCAGGTCTTATTTTTAAAGCTTGGTACTTATTCTATTGCTCTCTTTTACCAAGCCGCTAAGTTACGGACATGTAAACACACCATCACCGGCTGTCAAGCAGTGATTGGTGGGGACAAACACAGACATACAGACACACACACACAGATATATACATATATATGTATGACATGCTTCCTTCAGTTTCTGTCTACCAAATCTACTCACAAGGTTTTTATTGGACTGAGTCTATAATAGAAGACACTTGCCCAAGGTGCTATACAGTGGGACGCAACCTGGAACTGTGTAGTTGAGAAGCAAGCTTCTTACCGCACAGCCATGTGTGTGCTTGATTGGTCATATATTTTTTATATTTTACTTTATGCACGCAGAACATGATGCAGATATCTTACTGTTCATAAATTTTTCATAATTCGCGATTTGCACAGAGGGTTGGGTGCCAATATGTTATTTAATCTCCAATGTACCAGTGTACCAGTAAATATTAATTTAATCTGCAGAAGTCCACCGTTGTTTTTGTGTTTGACATTACAAATGTAGGGTCTGTATTTATTGGTGATTCTAAAGCCATATTACATTAATAGAGAGTGACGTTAACAATAAAAAAAACATTCTGTAGCTTTAAATTCCTCCTTCTTTAGTCTGTTGTCTATCAGACAACAGAACTTATGGCCAGGGTTCACACCTTGGTAGTCCATCCTGACTGTGCTTAACACAGTTCAACTCCACAAATATATACATAGGTTCAGTTTATCCTTATGTCTTGTGTGGGAGACAGAGTCTGACCTTTATAGGTCCTCCAAATTGATGTAAACTTGTTCAGTCAATTGCAGCTGAATGTGAGGGCATGCTTGGATTGTCAATAGGATGAAGTACTGGGAAGAAAGGAATTGGAGGAGGGAAGATGTAGCAGGGGTATTGAAGGAGTAGGAGAGACGAGGTTAGAGTGGAGGAGAAGTAGAAGTGATATAGACAGACAAGGAGGAGGAGGAGAGAGAAAGTGTGAATGTGAGGTAGGGATCAGAGACATAGCCAAGTTCTAAAATTAGGGAAAACAAACACACGAAAAAAAGGTATTGTGACACATACCAAACAATTTTTACCTCTTTTTTTTCTATTTACAGAAATTATTTCATTAGTTATAATACAGGGTAGAACCAAAAAGTCCCTAAACTAGCTATGTTTAATAAAAAAAAAACAACTTGTTTACCTAAGTTTTAAATATCATTTTCTGCGAGATAGTCACCTTGCACAACAATACCCCAGTCCCAGCACTCCTGCCTCTTTTGGAATCCAGCCTGGAAATCATTTTCTGTAAGTGAGTTGAGGACCTTCTGTAATTCACTCTGGATCTCAAAAACGGTGACCTTTGAGCTGCATTTTCATCTTGGGGAAGAGATGGAAAAATTGCAGGTGCAAAATCTGGTGAATAGGGCAGGTATGGAAGCAATATGTTGTTGTTTTTGGTGAGAAACTCATGAGTGAAGAGAGCTCAGTGTCAAGGTACATGTTGCCATGAGGAATCCAATTCTTCATGCTCTGCAGATACGGTCACTTTCATCAAATGTCTTCTTTTCAAAAGCTTCAAAACATCATTGACTGTCTTCCAATGATTCTCATACACAAACTCATAAACTTTCTCCACATTTCCAGGGGTGACGCTTGTGGCAAATCTTTCAGATCACTCATTGTCTTCCAGGGACATTGCTCTGCTCTTGAAGTGCCTCTGCCACTCAAAACATTGCATATGATCCATTGCCTTGTTACCATAAGCTTGCCAAAGTATGCTCAATGTCTCTGTAGCAGACTTCCCAAGTTTAACACAACATCCCACATTGGATTTTTGATCCAGTTTCCTGTTCATACAAAAGTCACAGAATACATCATACACGTGATCCCAAAAACACAAATTTCACAACTTGCAAAGTAAACACAGCAATGTCACTTCTTCGTACTCCCCCTCAAAAACCACCACCACCACCACCAGCAGCCTGATGTTGATCTCTTAACATCAATTTAATACTCTGTTAAATGGTGGAAAGCTGGTCTTTGGAATATACTTTCTGCTCTTCTTTTGTAGCTGGTTTCATTACCTTCAGAGTAACTAAAAGATTTTCAACTGTTGCATTGTCGAAGACTCAGCTACAACATTATTTCCTTTGTCAGTTTATGGTTTTGAACCGATTTTCTTTACCCAGACATCCTTGCAGCTTTCTTTCTCCTTTTCTTATTGAAATCTTCTTTTACATTTAGCTTTTGTTGCTTTTATTTATTTAATGTAAATCCCAGTTGTGTTGGTGGAGCTGGGGAAGCATAAATCTGAGGACAATATATCTTTGTTTTGTCAATACCTTGTGACCAATAAAAAAATATCATTATTATTATTATTATTATTATTATTATTATTGTTACTATTTTTTTTTTCTTCTTTCAAATTTGCTTCCATTTCTTGCCGAGTGTCTTCCCGACTCCTAGGGCAAAGAAACTCATAGTATACATTGGTAGGCCATTAAACCAAACTCAATAGTTCGTTCATTTTTTTTTTTTTAAGTTAAATTAAAATACATGAGCAGCAACAGTTCTCACATCGACAATGCTCTTCTCAATACGTGTGATGTACCAGTTAAGACAATCTTTTGCACTTCTTGCATGGATGGTAAGCCAGGGATCATTCTCATATAATTTTCTGTTCCCTTCTTGATCATTCCTAGTGCTCCTACGATCACTGGTATTATTATTATTATTATTATCATTATTGTTATTATTATTATGATCATCATCATCATTAATTTATTCACTTAACTTCTGATATCTCATCTCTGCTCCATCCTGCAGCTTAGAGACAGAACACTTTCCCCAAAACACGAGCTGTGCCAAGTGTTGCTACCAACTGATTATTACTTGTTATGAAGTTTGGTATTTTCAGCTTTTGATGTCACAATATTGCTTTCTTTGAGATGGTCCCAAGTGCCCCAATCACAATCGGTACCACACTCACTTCTGAGGCTCTATGGATGGGTTTCACTTCCAATGCTAGGTCTTGGTGCTTCCCAACTTTCTCATCCTCTCTCTTCACAATATGCTGGTCTGCAAGTAGAGCTACATTGGTGAAGGTCCATTCTTTACACTCCTTCTGTAGAAAAGTGATATCCGGTTGGTTATGTTGCAGCTTTTTGTCTGTGTACATTGGCACATCCCATGTAAGACTCCTCACCTAATCACTTTCTGCTACTGGTAAAGGTTGGTGCTCAAACCACTTGTTAGAACATTCTAGCCCATACTTTTTGCACAACTCCCAGTGTATTCCAATTTCCTTTATATTCCTCTTCATGCCTTCTGATACTATTCCCAAGGTCCCAACAATAATTGGCACTATCTTCACTTTCTTCATTTTCCATAGCCAGGCTATTTCATATTTGGGAGGGTTGTATCTATCTTTTCACTTTTCCTCTTGACTATTCGTGGCTCAAAGGCGCATGCAACATCAACTGTATAGAACATGTGATGCATCTGGTCCACCACCACTAGTTCCAGTCTGTTATGCTCTAGCAACTGATCTGTTTGGATTGGGAAATCCCAGAGTATTTTTCTAGTCTCCAACTCCGCCACTCTCTGCAGTTTGTGCACATATCACATCTTGCTTCTCTCTAGCCCTCACTTTTTGCACAGTTTCCAATGTAGCACTTTTGCTGCCTGGTTATGTCGCCACAACTTGTAGTAGTTTTGGGCAAGTCTAAGGTATACATTCATAATATGGGCAATGGTTTCACCCACTCTATTGCAGATGCGGCACAGCAGAGACACTTGCTCACTTCTAAGGTTAATCTTCCAGTTCGTGGCCAAAGTTTGGTCTTGCACTGCCAGTATAGTGCTCTCAGACTCTTTTTTTAGGGTCCCTTTCATCAGCCAATCCCACTATGCTTTGGTTTCTCACACATTTGAGGGAATTCAGGAAGTGGTCAACAGGTTTGCAGTGGCAGCTTGTGCATTTGGACTGACTATTAGCATCGGGAAGACTGAAGTTTTATTCCAACCAAAGCCTGGGACAAATGTGATGATCAACAACAATCCACTCAAATGGGTCAGCTCCTTTGAATACCTTGGAAGTACAGTAAACTCTAAGTGTACCTCTTGATGACAAAATCAACGTTAGAATGGCTACAGTTACAAATGCTTTTGGAAGATTTGCCTCTCGTTTGTGGGATGAACACAATGTCAGTCTGAAAACTAAAATAACTGCATACAAATCCTAACTTTTGTGCACACTTTTGTATGGGACAGAAGCATGGACTCCCTACGACAGACATGTAAAGAAACTTGAAGCCTTCCACATGTGCTGTTTATGCAACATGTACAGCATAAAAATGGCAAGCTAAGATATCCAATGCAAAACTTTAGAAAACTGCAATATCTCCCGTATCCAAAGAATGCTGATGAGAATTCAATGCAGATGGGGGGGGGCATGTTGTTTGAATGACAAATGACTGCATTCCAAAAATTCTTGTGTATGGCCAACAAGTGGAGGGATATTGTGGCAAAGGAAGACCTCTCCTTTGGTATAAGGATAGGTTGAAGCAATCCCTAAAATCTCTACAGCTTAAACTGACATCTTGGGAAAGTCGTTGCCAAGATTGATCTGCATGGGATAAAATGTGTCACGATTCATTCAAAACAATTTCGGTTGAAGAAAAAGAACAACAGAAGAACTCTATCCCACAATCAACAGACACACTTGCCCAATCCCAGCCAAAATCAAAATCATCAATGTCCCTATTGCAACTTTGTAATAAAATCCATCCCTGGACTCAAATTACATTCATGCATCCATTGCAAATAGATGCAGATTCTTATTGTTTTCTCTTTCTTTTCTCTTTCTAGTATTCTCTTAAACTTCAAGTGCTCTCCTTCAAACACTCAAACACTCAACTTAACAGGAGCAACCATCATTGTTATTATATTCCACCAAGATCAGTTTCTGAATAATCCCTGTCCTTAGAGTCAATTGTGACACACTGATGGGAAACACATTGGTTATGGTTTTCTCTGTGTGTGTATGCATGTGTGGGGGGTGTATATGTTTGGCAGAGGGTGTATTTGTTTGTGGGCAGGGTATTTGCATGTGTCTGAGTGTGGGTACTTGTGCATATGTGTGTGTGCAAGTGTCTGTGTGAGTGTGAGTATATGTGTGTGTGTGTCTGTGTATTTGTGTCTATGTGAGTGCATTTCTGTATATGTATGTGTATGTGTTCATGCATTTCTGTTTATGAATGTTTTGCGTATATGCATGTTTGTCTGTGTGTATGTATGGGATGTGTGTGTGCTTTTATGTTTGATGGAGTAGTATGTGTGTGTATCTTTACATGATTGCATGACCTGGTAGAAATAACAGCTGAATCTCCTTTGAATGATATCCTCTGCCTTATAGAAAAATACATTGGATCATGAGGTGTTAGGTTCCCAGCACTGTGATGGAGGAAAACTATTTCGGTTGATCCAACAAATGACCACCACCACAACATCTGATTCACTTTGTCATCTGTTGTCATGTAACATCTGTTCATGTGAACCACCACCACCACCACAACCCATACTGCTGCTGCTGCTGCTTTGTGGTGGTGAGTGCAGGAACACTGCACTCCGGCTTTGCATTGATGTCAATCGAGAACACACCAACAAACACCAACAAACAACACATCCAGAGCAACTAATACTACTAATAATACTAATACTACTGTCAACAAAAACCATTACTGCCATCATCATCATCATCATCATCCATAATGCTTCTAAGTGTTAGAAATAGCAACTATGTCCCTCAAATCCAAACGCAGACAATCCTATATAAAATGAGAGGATGGTCATAGATGGATTGTCTGCTCAGTCAGGGTCGATCAAGTGCTAAACATTATCATTATCATAACAAAAACAGTAAAACAACAATAACAATAACAGCCATTGTTGACAACGATCAGCATCACAACAAACACTACAGTCAACATCTAGCATCACCACTGCCACTGTCACCATCATAATAACTAATATCACCACCACCACCACCACCACCACCACCACCACCACCACCACCACCACCACCACCACCACCACCACCACACCACCACCACCACCACCACCACCACCACCACCAACCACCACCACCACAAACATCATCAACACTAACATGAGTAACAACAATACATTGATGTAGGAAGGAGGGAGTTAACCAACAGTGACTACTACTGTGACTACCACTGCTACTACTACTTCTACTAGTATTACTACAGTTGCTACTACTACTACTATACTACTACTACTACTACTACTGCTGCTGCTGCTGCTGCTGCTACTATTGCAGCAGCTATTGCTACTACTGCCGATATTGCAACTAGTGCTGCTACTGCTACTGCTACTGCTACTGCTGCTGCTGCTGTTACTGCTGCCGTTGTAGCAGTTTGTGTGAAACAGCAGTCTTCAGTGGTGTGGAACTGTGGTTACAATGCCAGAGCTCTGCTACCAACATGGGATGTGGTCTGTCGAATTTACGCCGCTCAAAGTCGAGGAGAACGGCTGCAGTGGAGGACGACTGTGCAGTAATTCATGGAGGCCGTGATAAAGGCAAAGTGAAGATCCATTATGGCAAGGAGGTCTCTTTAATTGCAGCTGACCCCAAACTCATCTTCATATTCGGTGAGGAAATCACATACTTCTTATTATTATCACAATCACTATCACTTTGTAATTCTTTATTATCATTATTATCATTATTATCATTATTATTATTATTATTATTATTATTATTATTATTATTATTATTAGTAGTAGTAGTAGTAGTAGTAGTAGTAGTAGTAGTAGGTACCAGTCAGATACTGAGATTAAATTCTTCCAATGTCTGAATATCCTCCTTGCATTTGTGGCCTTCTACATTTATTTTGTATACATGTGTGTATGTCTATCTGTCTGTCTGTCTGTCTCTGCTGTCTCTTTCTCTCCCTTTCTTTCTCTCTATGGATATAGACATGGATATATATATATATATTATATATATATATATATATATATATATATATATATATATATATATATATACATGTACATATAATATCCATATGATATATTCATATATACACACATACGTGTGTATGGATGTATTATGTATATGTATGTATGCATAGACACACACTCATACATACATACATACATACAAACATAACAAAAGGACGAATGAACCCAGTGTAGGTGCAACAATAGTAAAGTCCCTCAGAAATTCCAGTGGCCTCAAGCTTTTGTTAAAGCCTGTCTCTAGGAGAAGGTCACTCTGATATTTAAAACCAGATATGCAGGGAATGGCATTGGACATTTTTGGGATCTTTTGTTCGTGCTTGAGATCATAGCACTTCCACATTCCTGAGCCTTCGGCCCATATTGACACAGGATATCTTGCCTCCACTTGTCTCTGGATCGCGTCAATAGGGTGGAGAGGGTCTGTGAGGTGTCATGCAAGCTTTATTGAACCTAAGATTTTGCATAAGCATTGCTTTGTTAGTGATGGTCATACCCATCTACAAGTTGACAGCCATCATATAATATTTATGTGCATGTGTGTGTGTGTGTGTGTGTGTGTACAGAGAGACACAGAGAAATGATAATGATTTCAAATTTTCGCACCAGGCAAGCAATTTTCGAGTTGGTGTGGGTGGGGCAAAGTCATCAACTTCAGTATTGGCTGGTACTTATTTTATTAACCCTGAAAGGATGAAAGACAAAGTCAACCTCAGCAATATTTGAGGTCAGAATGTGAAGATGAACAAAATGCCACTAAGCCTTTTGTCTGACATGCTAATGGTTCTTTCAGCTCACTGCCTTAAGACAGAAATCATAATAAGTAGGAAATAGGTGTGGTATTCAATGCTTTGCAAAACACTCACATGTTTCATCAAAATACCAAAATAATTACATAACAGTACTAGAACCATTATGCAATTATGCACTTCACCTTATCAGTGTCCTGCAATAAATACAACAGTTGATCTTACAGCACCAAATATAAACATTTTTTCTCCATTATGCAAATCATTAACAATCTTACAAGTCACATAAGAATAACAGGTGTCAGGCAAAGCATCACATGGAGGATGTCCATACAATGCCATGTGGCTCTCAGAACCAAATATGTATCACCAGAGAGAAAGAAAGGGAGATAGAGAAAGAGAGAGAAAGAGAGGAGAAAAGCTTATAAAACCATAAACATACATACACATATATATATATATATACATATTTGTACATTGGTATACATACATATCAATATATACACATACATTCATATTCAGATGTACACACCCACATCTACACACATGCAGGCACATATACATATATATATATACATTCACACATACATATATATATTTACATCCTATATTTTTGTGGAGTGCAGAATCCATCACTGAACTCAAGTTTTGGTATTATATATATATTCAAAACATAAAAGATTTTCTCATCTTCCTGAGTGTTAAACTAATACACCTGTTGTTGTTTATACACCTATCTTCGTCTTTTCTTTTTCTGTAAATTTCAACTATATATATATATATATATATATATATATATATATATATATAGGGAAAGACAAAGACAGGTGGTGTACAAAACAAACAGATGTATTAGTATAACGCTCAAGAATAGAAAAAGGTCTTTTACGTTTCAAGCCTACGCTCTTCTACAGAAAGGTACTTAGAAACAACAAGGAGAGAAACAAGGAGAGAAAAAAGGAGAGAAAAAAAATGTGTGTCACATACATGTATATATGCACATATATTACGTGTATGGTGTATGTATAAATGCATATATATATATATATTTATCTATGTGTGTGTATGTGTGTATACAGTATTCTCTCTCTTTCATATAGATACAGATAGATAGATAGATAGATAGACAGACAGACAGACAGATAGATAGATGATAGATAGATAGATAGAGAGAGAGAGAGAGAGATTAATTTTTGCAGGGAAAAGGTTGACAGTAACTTCAAAGTTTCAGCTTGCTGTCATCAGAGTTCATACTGTTGCATTTATGATGCACATATATGCATATATTTGTGTATGTGTGTATGTGCATGTCCATGTATTTAGCTACGTAACATTAGATTCCAATCCAGTACATCTTAAACTCTCTCTCTCTCCACCTCTCCGTTTCTTCCCCCTATAAAATCTCATCATGTTTATCTACAGTCATATAGGGACCCAGTGGATTGACCCTCAATGTACTTCACTTGCCACATAGAAAATTTTAGGGCACTCCTCCTCCTCCTCGTGGAAGTGGGTCTACAGAGTTAGTGGAGTATCATAAAAATATACCTTGTGCGATTCATTCTGTCTCTACATTCTGAGATCAAATCCCACCAAGGCCATCTTTCCCACAGAGGTTGACAAAATAAAATACCAGTGATGTAGTGGGGTTCATTCATTGAACTAGTCCTCGGGGATCAGGTTTAATGGGTGGAGTGGGCGGGGCAAGACATGAAAAGAAAGACTATATTATGAGACTGTTTAACAAAGCACTATCTTACAATCAGTGATGAACACAATGTCTACAACATGCTCTCTCACTCACACACACACACACCACACACACACACAGACTCACGTGCATATACAAGAGTACATATGCAAATATATGTGTGGCTGTGTGTGGGTGTCATCATCATCATTGTTTAATGTCTGCCTTCCATGCTGGCATGGGGCGTATGTACATAAATATATATATATATATATATACATGAAACACAACCTGTGCCAGTATGGAATTTGGATGTTAAATAATGATGATGATGATGATGATATTTAAAGAAAGATTTTCTTCAATTAAAAAAATGATTAACTCTATAAAATATCTAAAAAAAAAAAATAGAATGCCATGAATGTTTTCAATACTTCTTCCCCAAAGATTTGAGGGTTTTTTTAAGATGTTCTTCAGATAATTAATTATTTTAAATTAAAGAAAAATCTTTCTTCGAATATTGGGACTGTTTCAGGAATTCTTCATAAATACTTACAAACACACACTTAGAAAAACTCATACATATATCATCATCAGCAGCAGCAGCAGCCGTTCAAGAATTTGGACCTGGAGATCTCCATTTCCAGCGACTTCGAGGGCCACCTCCCAGTGGTGTCGGGTGTCAACAAAGAGCCCTCGACTACAACAAGACGACCAAAGTTTTTTTTTTTCCCTAAGGTCTGGGGTCTCCCGCCCCTAAGCCCTAGACCATCACCTAATCACCCTTACCCGTCTTGTTGCTTAACAACAACAACAACAACATCAGCAGCAGCAGCATTTTAGTATCCACTTCCATGCTGGCATGTGTTGGATAGAATTTATAGAGGCAGTTTTTCTGGGGCTTGATCCCCTCTCCTGTTAAACACTATCACTTATTATAAGTAAGATAATATTTCCCCATGACTAGACATGCTCTTACAAAAGATTAGAAAGAAAAGACATGTCTTATATGACTGTGACACTCATTTACAATTGTCAGGTGATATATATATATCTTTATATATAAAAGTCAAGTTGTGTGTCTGTCTCCTACGATTTAGATTCCTAACTACTCCCACATTTTGCGATGCAGTTTAACCAAAACCGGGTATCTTATAGTCGTGATTCATATCGAGCCCTTCTGGGTATTAGCATGTGTCTACGATTTTAAAAAGAATTTACCATCAATTTTTCCCATTTTTAATGCATTTTTGGCATATATAAGGGAAGTAACTCTCTAAAAATTTATTAAATCTCAGAACGTAAAAAACTACAGTAACACCCCCCCCTTTGTGGTTAGCCATATTGAGATAGCTATTATACTTTACATCTCTAAAAATGCTTATATAGTTATTTCCCTTACAAACCCGAGCAACGCCGGGCGATACTGCTAGTATATATATATAGTTGAAGGAATCCGGGCTAGAGGTAGACCCAGGAAGACATGGGATGAGGTGGTCAAGCATGACCTTCAAACGTTGGGCCTCACAGAGGCAATGACGAAAGACTGAGGCCTCTGGAGATATGCTGTGAGTGTGAAGACCCGACAAATAATTTGAGTTCATGGCTGTTTCCTGCACCAGCTTCACATAGAAGCCCCAGTCCATCCAAAGTACCTTGGATCGCAGGACAGCCTGCAGTGCTTACCTTGGATCGTGGGGTGACCTGCTGTGCTTGAGGAGACCTATTGAGTCAAGTACATCAACACCAAAAAATCAAATGGAAATTGTAGTTGTGATACCTGTGCTGGTGGCACGTAAAAAGCACCCACTACACTCACGGAGTGGTTGGCATTAGAAAAGGCATCCAGCTGTAGAAACACTGCCAGATCAGACTGGGGCCTGGTGCAGCCTCCTGGCTTCCAGACCCCAGTCGAACCGTCCAGCCCATGCTAGCATGGAAAATGGATGTCAACCACTTTTCAGTGTAGATTGGATGCTTTATATATCATCATCATCATCATTATTTAATATCCATTTTCCATACTTGTGTGGGCTGGAAAGATTGACACAAACAAGCAAGTCAGGAGAGTACACCAAGCTCTGCTATGTTTTGGCATGATTTCTATGGCTGGATGCCCTTCCTAAAACCAACCACTTTACAGAATGTACAAGGTCCTGTTTTGTGCCCCCAGCACTACCTGCCATGCTGCTTCCAACACTATGTGCAATGTGAAAAGCAAATTTATGCTCAGAGATGAAAGATGAAACTGTGAGGATCTTAGCAGAATAGATTTCTCACTATTGAGGAGCTACATGGCTACACATATATCAATCTGTGTATATGTATATATATGTAAGTGTGTATGTGTGTGTGTGTGTGTTTGTATGTGTGTATACATATATATCATCATCATCATCATCATCGTTTAACGTCCGCTTTCCATGCTAGCATGGTTATTGATATATAAATGTATGTATATGTAATGTGCATGTATATACATGTGTGTGTGTGTGTGTGTGTGTGTGTGTGTGTGTGTGTGTGTGTGTGTGTGTGTGTGCGGTGTGTGTGTGTGTGTAAGCTTGTAATCACTACCAATAGATGTAATGATTAAAGGAAAAATGGGGTTTTTTCAAAATAACATGCATTTTTCATGCAGAATTTAAGTGAGCTGCTCAAAACCACACTTCTGATGATGAGGGAAGCTTGGTCTGCAATATCTGTGAACCTGTATGTCTGTCAAGGGCTGGGCTCACAGGGCCACAAGTGCAAAGTATGAATCTGAGTGCACAAATGGTCAGTGTTACTCTTCTTTAGTCACAAGTGGACAGCCATTATGTACTGGGTTGCTTTTTATGTTGCTTCTTACCACACTAGTGTTGGTGCCATGTAAAAATCACCAGTGCTGGTGCTACATGAAAAAAGCACCCAGTACACTTTGTAAAGTGGTTGGCATTAGGAAGGGCATCCAGCCACAGAAAACTTGCCAAAGCAGGCAGTGGAACCTGGTGCAGCTATCCAGTTTGCCTAGCCCCTTTCAAACAGTGCAGTTCATATTAGCATGGAAAACAAACTTTAAATGATGATATATGACCATTTGACCATTTGAAGGGTCTTCAAGTTTCCATAATCTTCTCCATATCAGTTTGTGTGTCTAGGTTCTTCTAGTCATTTCTTCCCCTGCCCACCTCTGACACTACACAGCTACTGTTCTCACCTGTGAGCAAAATCATACATATTACATGACATCCCCTCCCAAAAGGTTCACCCACCACCACCACCAAACTACTTCCATTCCTCATCCTCCCACGCACCCATCACCTCCTTTCCAAGCCTTCAGCTATAGCCCTTACCCCGTTCTGCCATAAACCATTCTAGACATCTCTCTTATCTGCTTCCATTCTCAATGCCCTCTCATATCTACCATCGTCACCCACTGACCACAGCCTCTTAAATATCCCCAGCTTTTCCTCGGCACAGTTCCAAAACCTTACATTTTTCTACTACATTCTGTTCCATTCTCCTTCTTGAGCAATTCCTTTATCTCCCACCTCCCAACTTTACCTACTGGTATTTCCCATCATCTGCAACCCCCACCCTTATTCATCACTCACTACATTAACCTCTTACTCCTACCCTCTCACACTCTCTCAGCCTCTCCCCTCACCCACCATCCTGTCATCTCTTATGCTCAGCTTCTTGTTCCTTGAAAGTTTCTTGTAGCACTCCATCACTTCCTCCCTCATGCTCGTCTCTCCATCACACTTTAGCCTTTCAACACCTGCAACACATCCACCTGCCTTCACTTTGCTTCCCAAATACTTCTTACTACTAAGAGCTTTTTCCTTTTCCTATTCTTTCTGTATTGTAAATTTATGGCCACCTCGTTAGTGTTGGTTATATATAAAAAGCACCCAGTACACTCTACAAAGTGGTTGGCATTAGGAAGGGCACTCAGCCATGTCAAAGATGGCACTGGAAAGCAACACAGCCCTGCAGTACTACAGTTCCTAGTCAAGCCATCCCACACATGTCAGCATAGAAAGCAGATGATGATGATGATGATGATGTATGTATATGTGTATGTACATATACATACATATATATATATATGTATGTATATATATATATATATATATATATCACTGTGTGTGTGTGTGTGTGTGTTTCTCTGTGTGTATGTTAAGCATTATCATCATCATTTTATATATATATATGTACATACACACACAACTGGATGCCCTTTATGTGACTTCAGCACTGGCAGGGTCACCAAGTAACTTGCAAGACAAAAATCCTGACATATATATAAATCCTGCATTTATTTTGCTTAGACAATTGCAAGACAAATAACTTGCTACAGAACCAGTCCCTCTGCATCAATATATGTGAGTGTACGCGTGTTTGTGTGTGGTATCTGTCTGCCTGTATGTGTGTGAGTGTATATATGCATGTGTGGTCGTCTGGGTACACACATGTGCATGTATATTCTGGTGCATATTTCTGTGTGTCTGTGAGTTGGGCTTTTGTGTCTGTGCATCTTTCTGTATCTGCAAGTACCTCAGAGTGCATACATACGCATATGTATACACATATATTTCCACTAATATATCTAATTACATTTTAGCCATATGCTTTTCATATATACAACTGTATTGACTCTTCTCATTGTTAATGCCATTCCCTGTATAGGCACATAAGTAATTCTTTCCCAAATAAATTCCACTTCATATTTGTGGCTCTGATGAAGCTAGAAGGTGTTAGTTAGACACTCAACTACGAGACTGCTGCATCTTATAGCAGAAACAGCAGTAAGCTAATGAAGTTAATAAGATAATTATTTCTTCCTCAGTCTTCTCTCTTTCTTATCTATGTGTGTGTGTGCATATATATATATATATATATATATATATATATATATTATATATATATATATATATATAAGGTATTGGTATCTAGAAGACCCAAAGAATGGCAGGCAATGCTAAGTAAGTGCTATGGACCATAGTTAAACTCTTGGTTTGATAGTGATACAAGTGAGGATTTTAATATGGGTCTTGTATTAGCATGCATGTATATATATATATTATATATATATATATATATATATATATATTAGACAAAAACAGTTAACAAAGCCAAGGCTGCGAGGAGTTTTCAGGACATATAAAGGAAAGAGATATAGATATGGTCTTACAGTTGTTTCTGAGATATTATGGATATCCCTTCATCAGAGATGATGATGAAGGGATATCCATATCTCAGAAACAGCTGTAAGACTATTTCATTATAAATGTCCTGCAAACTCCTCACAGCCTTGCATTTGGTTTTGTCTAATATATATATATCTCATCATTGTCATCATTGTCAAATGTCCACTTTCTATGCCAGAATGGTTGGATGGTTTGACTGAGAATTGGCAAGCCAGGTGGCTGCACCAGGCTCCAATCTGATTGGGCAGAGTTTCTACAGCTGGATGCCTTTCTTAACGCCAACCACTCTGAGAGTGTAGTGGGTGCTTTTACGTGTCATTGGCATGGGAGCCAGTCAGGCAGCACTGGCATCAGCCATGCTTGAATAGTGCATTCTATGTGCCACCAGTACGTGTGCCAGTCAGGTGACACTGGTATCAGTGACACTCAAATGATGCTTTTTATGTGCCAATCAGGTGGCACTGGCATCGGCCACAACTACAGTATATCTATATATAGAGAGAGAGAGAAAGAGAAGAGAGATTCTGTCCATTTGTGTTTGTTTGTCCACCAAAATGAAAGTAAATGGTTCAAGGGAAGCTATTATGCTTTTTCTATATCTCCCATTATGCTATTGCTTAATTTGTCTCAACAAAAATTATGCAGTGGTACAACACTAATTGTGCACAAACCAATGAGGAACTGCATTGAGGCAAATATTCTCACCGGTTATAGTAAATGTGACATCTTTGTTCCTTGCATAGCAGTTACACCATCTAATGTCCCATTCCAATTTAAGCCATTGCAGTTTCCTATCCCACTTTCTTTTGCTATGAGCATTAATAAAAGTCAGGGCCAAACACTAAAAATTGCTGGATTGCAACTTGAAGAACAAACAGAAGTTTGTATATGAAACTTTTTTCTAATTCAATTATTACATGTTTTTCTCTCATATAATACACACATACAGGATGAGTAAACTTAAATCTGTAGTCATAGTCTCACGTTGGTTCAGATTTGAAACTGAATCATTCAATTCTCCTTGGGCATATGGCCTATTCAAATGTCAAAAGAAACCGCAACAATTGGGTCTTCCACTTCATCTGTAGGCTTCTCAGTGCCATCACACAGTCACCTGGATTCTATAGTTATTCTTCTCTCTGATATAGCTATTCTTCTAGCTTCGTTCATGTTCAAACTGAATCTTTCATTTCTCTTTTGGCATACCACCTATTCAAACGTCAAAAGGAAGTGACAAATGGATGTTCCACTTGACCTGTAGCCTTTTCAGTGCCATTCCACAGTCACCTGCATTCCATAAAGCTATTCTCTGATATGATATACCCATTTTTCTAGCTTCTTGGCCCGAGAAACAGTAAAAGTAATTACCCGATCAACAACGAGTATTACTGCTAGTATACATATATGTATGTATATATGTATAATGTATATATATATATATATGTAGGTGTAAGCATGACTGTGTGGTAAGATGCTTACTTCCCAATGTCACGGTTTCAGGTTCAGTCCCATTGTATGGCACCTTGGGCAAGTGTCTTCTACTATAGCCTCTGGCTGACCAAACCCTTGTGAGTCAATTTAGTAGATGGAAACTGAAAGAAATCCATCTTGTGTGTGTGTGTGTTTGTGTGTGTGTTTGTGTGTGTGTGTGTGTGTGTGTGTGTGTGTGTGTGTGTGTGGTGTGTGTGTGTGTGTGTGTGTACATTTACATATACATATATATAAGCCACTAATGGTTTAACTGGCTGAAAATTTGAGGTCACTATCATCAATAATATTCTAGATTAAGAATGATAAATTAGTACTCAACGAAAGTATAGAGTAACCCATCAGATTAATGCAAAATTGCTTTTATCATAACTGAATATAAAAACAAATATCATAATCATCATTATTTAATGTCTGTTTCCATGCTGGCATGGGTTAGACAGATATATATATATATATATAATACATACACACACACACATACATACATACATAGTCCCACCCATGCTAACATGGAAGGCGGACATGAAACAATTATGATGATGATATATGTATGTTAAACATATATATATATGTGCATATATATATACACATTATATATGTATGTATTTGCTGACAACTATTTAACATAGAGATGTTTATAAATGTTGATTTCTATATGTAACTACACATATGGGATCTACACTCATATGTATCTGCATATATATATATATATATCCAGATACTTCCGATATATAGCATAAGACTTTGTATGTATGTACATGTATATATGCCAGTGTACAATACGTATGTATGCATATATCTATCCACATATCTATGTACATAGTATATGTCAATGTACAAGACGTATGTATATATATGTATGTACTTAACTACACACACATATATATATCATTATCATGATCATCATCGTTTAACGTCTGCCTTCCATGCTGGCATGGGTGATATATCTATCTATCTATCTATCTGTCTGTCCGTCTGTATGTATGTATGTATGTATGTATATGTGTGTGTGTGTGTGTGTGTGTGTGTGTGTGTGTGTATATGTATGTATTTATGTATGCATATATTTATATATACGTGGAGGCGCAATGGCCCAGTGGTTAGGGCAGCGGACTCGCGATCATAGGATCGCATAGACCGGGCGTTGTGAGTGTTTATTGAGCGAAAACACCTAAAGCTTCACGAGGCTCCGGCAGGGATGGTGGTGATCCCTGCTGTACTCTTTCACCACAACTTTCTCTCATTCTTACTCCCTGTTTCTGTTGTACCTGTATTTCAAAGGGCCGGCCTTGTCACTTTCTGTGTCACGCTGAATATCCCCGAGAACTACGTTAAGGGTACACGTGTCTGTGGAGTGCTCAGCCACTTACACATTAATTTCACGAGCAGGCTGTTCCGTTGATTTGGATCAACCGGAACCCTCATCGTTGTAACCGACGGAGTGCTTCCATTTATATATATATACATATATAATAATCAGAAGAATAATCTTTGAATGGAATTTATAAACATTTAATGAATTCCTACATGCATTTCCAAAAGTCACATGTCTCTTAAGATTACAGTCCATATTCCTAGGATGATTACAGTGTAGTGTGACCGGCATAATGGAATAGGAGCTTTATTTGCATATATATATAATATATATATTATATATATATATATATATGTATGTATGTATAGATAGATAGATGGATAGATAGATGGATAGATGCACATACACCTGCTTCTGGTTGAACAGTTAGTCTGCGTTTCTGTGCATGCATATATGAAACTCACAATGCATTGATTGACTGTGGACATACACGCAAAAATCAAGCACGTGACTGAGCATACGTTTATATAGAAGGACATATGCGTAATGTGTGAAGATGTTTTTTCTCAAGAGCAGCCTTGATCAACTACAATACAACTGTTATTTTGACTGCAATACACACACACACACACACACATATATTTGTGAGTGCATGCATGTGTATGTGTATGTATCTATATATATACACATATAAAAATATACATGTGTATGTGTATATGTATATATTGACGTGGTGTATTGTTCTGTTTACAGCCTTCTCACACCATTTTCTCACACCTTCTTCAATTTTTGTGTTTCATGAATTTTGTGTGAGAAATATTTTTGTTTTATTTTATTTTGTCATTTCATTCCACAAATTAATCAGACATGTGATCGTCTGTTGTACTATCTCTTTGAATGTCTGTGTATATATATATGTATATGTATATATATATATATAATATATATATATATATATATTATATATATATATATATATATAAACACACACACACATATATAGATATATCACCATCATCATCATTGTCACTAAATGTCCGTTTTCCATTGCTGGCATGGGTTAGAGAGTTCAACAGAAGCTAACCTGCTGGAGTGCTCTCCTGACTCTAATTGTCTGTTTTAGCATGGATTCTATGACTCGATGCCCTTCCTAACACCAACCACTTTACAGAGTGTGCTGGGTGCTTTTGACACGTCACCAGTATGGATATATATATATATATAACAAAGATGTAAAGGTGTCAATTCATGTGTGTGTGTGTGTGCATGTATGTGTGTTTGTGTGTCTGTGTATATTGTTGTCATTGTCATCATCATCATTATCATGATATTAAACCATACCCCAAGATAAAAGAACAGTTCCTAAATGCTTTAGATCTTTCCCACCATCTGACATGGACACAATGCAACAATGGATTGCTGACTGACAACTCATGCTGGTTGTAGACAGATGTATCACTACTATGCATTTTGGAAGGAAACATTCAGAATTTAATTACTCCTCTGCTAGTGAATATGATCTTGGCATGGTCAAAAATGATCTCTATTGGCCAAACCACATTTCTCATATTTTCAAAATGGCTGAAGGTGTCTAAGTATCACTCAATAAGACCTCTGTCAGCCACTCACTAGCTGTGTGTTTAAAACTATATATGGCTATGCTATGCCCACACTTGGTGCTTGCAACTCCAGACTGGAAATTGCATATTGTCCAGAATACTGATCTCATAGAAGTTGTCCAGAGATGTGCAAACAAATGCCTTCAATTAATCACTTACATCATCTTTAGGCCTCAACTCAATAAAGCAACTGATTTGGTAGAAACCCACAAGATTATCCATCATCATTTCAACAACAGCTTTGGCCACTGTTTTGAACTCAGTGTATCACTACCACTCATGGACATGCTTATAAAATCAAAAAACAACACAGCATCTGTGATTTTGGGGAGTATTTTCTCATGATCAGAATTGCTGAAGCATAGAATAAATTATTTGCTGTCAGCACACTGCATCCTTCAAAAATTGCATTTTCCCTGCAATTTGCCAACACTACTCCTGATGTGCCTATGCAATCTTTCCCCTCAGTAACTCTTTTACTGCTCCCTTTTCCTTCTTATCCTGTATATGTGGGCTTTCATTGCTGTCTTTCTTTACATGGTGTATAGCTACTTTCTGCCTCCATTCTTAGGCATTCCTAGTGAGCTGCAGTGCACCTGAGCACTGTATACAGTAAGCTCATCATCATCATCATCATTATTGTTATTATTATTATTATTAGTAGTAGTAGTAGTATTATCATTATTGAAGGTGGTGAGCCAGCACAATCGTTAGCACAATGGATGGAATGCTTAATGGTATTTCGCCCATCACTACATTCTGAGTTGAAATTCTGCCAAGGTCGACTCTGCCTTTCATCCTTACAGAGTCAATATATTAAGTACTAGTTATGTACTGGGGTCGATCCAATTGACTAGCCCCACCCACTAAAATTTCAGGTTTTGTGCCTTTAGTAGAAAGGATTATTATTATTATTATTATTATTATTATTATTATTATTATTGTTGTTGTTGTTGTTGTTGTTGTTGTTGCTATTGTTATTGTTGTTATTATTATTATTATTATTTTATTATTATTATTATTATTATTATCATTATTATTATTATTATTTTACATCTGCGTTCCATACAGCAGTTGATGGTTTGACAGAATCTGACTGGTTTGAAGACTGCATCTTGCTCAGCCATCTCGGTTTTTTGCAGTTTCTACAGCTTGGTGCACTTCCTAACATCATCCATTTGACAGACCATGCTCAAGACATTTTGTTTATGGCACCATAGAAGCAATGGATGTTGTTTGGTCCTCAGCAAGACTAAATAATCCTCTCAACCCTTTGTTGTCCCTGGTGCTGCATGAAAGAGAGAGGATAAAGATGTTAGTGATGAAGTAGGGGTGGAGGCAGAGTAACATGTCCCATAAAGGGGACTAGAAGAGAGCATGGTGACAGAAGGCTGAAGAGTGAAGGTTGCAAGAGTAAAGCATTATGATTTATAAAGGGTGGGGAAGGAGGAGTAACAAGATGATGTGTTGGGAAAGGAGATGCTTCAGTATGAAGAATGTTTACTCCCAATTGTGGGTGGCATGGAAGGGTCAGAAGGAGAAAATCTGATGGAGAGATGCAAGAGTATAGGAGAGGATTAAGATAGAGTCAATAGAAGGGAGAGTGAGCAAATGGGAGAGTATAGAATAGGCAACAGTTTTACACATTAGCTCGCTTTTATGACAGGTATTTCACCAAGCTTGTGTGGAAAGTTGGAACTTCTGCACTACTTTGTTTTACTATTAGACATGGTCCTCTTCATCAAATGAAATTCAGATCATTTTTCACCACCTCATCCCAAGCCTTCCTGGGCCACTTTCTTCCATTCACTCCAAGCACTCACTTCTTGTTTATGCAGGTGTCAAACCCTAGTTGTATCATGTATCTATGCAAACACAGTCTCCTCTCATTACATTTGATACTAAGTTTATCTTTAATTCAGTTCCACTTTGTCATTCTTGTATCATGTCCAGTGAAGCAACCTGACCTCTTTTCTTTCTAGTTTCCACAGGTCCTCCATAGTTACAGCTCATTTCTTATTGTCATGCAGCAGTGCACTTCACATACAAGTATCATGCAATTTGCCATTGGCTTTTAGGGAGAAGCCCTTTATTACCAACAAAGTTAATAGCTCACTGTTACTTTTTCAAACCCTTGCTTATTCTGGCTACCACCTTTTCAGAACTCCTCCCTCCACTGCAGGTAACAAAACTATCAACTACTTCTAGGGAGTCATTCAGGCAATTAAGACAATCTATTACCTGAGCACCCTTATGGTTTATTGCTTTAGTGTACCTGCAGCTGCTGCATATGAAATCTAACTTCTCTGTTACTCTGCCTGTCATCCCTCTACACTTCATGTTTGCCCATTGGCTACACAGGGCACACTTTCTGGGATTTCTACAAAATCCTTTTCTGCTGGTAGATTACAAACATTTCCCTGATGCTATGTGAGCCATGTCTTCCTTCCTACTTACTAAAACTTTTTTTTCTTTAAGTTTACCTAGAACCCTTCAATTCCAAGTTTTGCTTCCATGTTTGGAATTTTGTTTCAACTCTTCTAAAGAATCAGCTACAAGAGTAAAGTCATCAGCATGAAGATTTTCCCAGAGACAGAGGGTCTTGAGTTCCTCGGGACAGCTCGGAGGACTGTAAGGGAAAGTAATGCGGGACTGAGAAATATGCCCCCAATGTACTCTTACCTGTACACTAAATTCATCAATAAATTTATTTCTCTCCTTTACCTTACAATAAATTTATTCAACAGTTTCTATCCAGCAAATTTCCTCACAATAAATTAGTAGTCAAAGACTATAGAAGAAAAGACTTGCCCTAATCAAAAGATCAGAATTCTAGGTATAAATGGAATTCTGAGCATAACTGCACTTTCTCTTTGGTGCAGTAAAACTGGTCATCTCAGCAATAGGAGACATAAGTTTCATAATTATTTGTGTTAAGCCATTGTACAGCCCTGGTGATCTAAATTACACAACAGCATTATTTTATGATCCTCTTGTCAGTGTGACTATGGATCTAAAGGTTCCAATGATTCCACAGGATTTGTCCTCATTCACAACAATGTCTATTGGTTTGTAACCATGACTATTTCCTAGAAATATCTGCAATAGATACCAGTTGGTGCTTTTGCTCAAACATGTTTTGTTTCTTTTTTTAACAACCATTTATATGTTAATGATTTTGCAAGTTCAGAAACGTCTTTGATCTCAATTTGTCTACTATTTAAACCACTTCCCCTGTAGGAGTTGGTCCACAGTACCAGTAATATCATCAGGAAATCTATTTTCTCCAAATTGTAACAAAAATTATCAGTCAAATGACAGACTGCTCTCATACTTTGTAGACAGTTTGAAGATTTTTTAGCTTTGATCCAAAGCAATAACTATTAAAGACTTGCATGAATTCCACCATCATTCATTCCTTTTAAGGCTCACTTGCAGAGTCTGGCAATTCCACTGATCCTCCTCCCACTTCAGGTCTATTGTCATATAAATCTGGCAATATCCAACGTCTCAGGAGTTCTTCTGTCTGCCATTGTGCATTCATCCCAGACAATCAATTGGTATCCTTAAAGAATCTCCAACAATGCTGCTACTCAAAGTACTCAAACATTAAGGATCTTAAACTTTGAACAAAATGTGACACTGGTGACAGGATTGTAACCATAACTTCTGGGTTGGTTACCAACTAAGTCATACCCAAATTCATATAACATTAGGTTTTAACAAAGAACTCACTCTTCCTGCTTGAAGTAGCAACCAATCTTTCTCAAATCACACCCTAAAATTCTTAAAATTTACTTTGCTTAATGTAGTCCTGGATAAAAAAAAGGTCAACCACTCTCAACCAAGATGTCTTTGACCATAAACCTGTTTAATTGTGCTAATCTGAGAAAACAAACAGCAACAACAACACTAGGTCTATAGTTTATAGATCCTCAGCTCATACACTCCTGTCTCACACAACACCATGCCATGGATTCCTTTCTCATACACCACCAAGTCATAGGCCTCCAATTCCATCACCATTCCTCAATCATTATTTCTTACTTTTCAATGTCTTATTTAAATTACCTTATGGATTCATTTGACAAATTTAACAAACATTTATTTTATAAATCCTAAAGACAAATCTTTAATGTATTTCTCTGGAAACACCCTCAAAAGAAATAGTTAACTGTTTATCTTATGGAAACTTTTGTTATCATAATCTTGTTGCTAAAGATTCTTCTACTGTTTTTCTGCCAATCTTCTTTTATTTCTCAACAACTTCCTTTCATTTTCAGAATCTACTTAAATAAATTTATGCTTTACAGAAATATTCAAAAACAGTTATCACCAGTGAGGTCATGAGAAGAGTGTTCAAGAGACAAACCCATGAGTCCTTAGAGAAGTTTTCTAACACTGCGTTCCCTAATTATCCTTTCTACTGGAAGCACAAGGCCTCAAATTTGGGGGAAGGGATTAAGTTAATTACATCGACTCCAGTGTGTAACTGGTACTTATTTAATCAAGCCTGAAAGGATGAAAGGCAAAGTCAACCTTGGAGGAATTTGAACTCAGAACAAAATACTGCGAAGCATTTTGTCCGGTGTGCTAACCATTCTGCCAGCCCCCTGCCTTATGGCATTCCCTAATAATAGTTAAGAGACGAAGTCACAGTTTCCACCATCTGAAACCACATCCTTCTGTAAAACTCTTTGTTGTGTTGCTGATATTGTTTCCTATTCACAAACAAAATGTTGTTTCAGCCATAACTCACTCTGAACAGACCTATCTTCAAATGTATTCCAACCATGGCGTTCACATTCATTAATCACACAATATGTCAAGGACTTCACTCTCTAGTAAGTCCTTCACAGGTTTAAGAGAATGAGGTGAGATATGAAGACGATTTAGTTGCTTTTTCTAACACGTTGGGTTATTACAAAGAAACTTCAATCAAGAAAATGTCCTTTGTTTAGGAGAGGATCCAACATTAGCCATGAAGGAAACTGTTTTTAATGAAATCTCTGTAAATAATTCCCCCACTTTATATATTTCACTCATTATGTCTTACAATGAGATAAAAACTGTTTTACTAAGTCACCTTGCAATATCTATGGTCTGACTGTCCGTATGCAATATCACAGCCACCAGTGTAGTTGCCATACTTTAGCACGACATCTTGCAATACCGATGTCCTGGCTGAAGTTACACTGTCTTATTTTGTTCACATTTAACATCCCAGGTATAACTCTAGTTACAAGGGTTTCCTATATAAACAAACAACACCTGGACTTTGTCTTGGAGGTAGTTCACATATAGTGTTGTCTAGGATTCCTGTAGATGACATTTGTATATTGGAGATAGTACAGGTGTGGTGTGCCTATGTTTCATATCAATGACTCCCATAAACACAAACTCTACACCTTTTACTGTGTATTGTTCTTTGTTCCTTCCATCAAAAAAACAAGACTTTCGTGTTACAAATGATTCCAGCCATGACCACACTGTCTTTCATTCAGTATTAATACAATTATATTATTCAATGCGTCAGTCTTCGAGATGGGTAAATATAATTTATGGAGAATCAGCTGCCATTTCTAGCAGGTGCAGTGACCACATGGATCCACTATTTTCTCAATGGCCAATCACTGAATGTGAAAGCTAAACAAAGGCCACTTAGATCCGTAACAAATGAGAATCCATGACATCTCCCTCACCCCGACCCTAACTCTGTTCTGTGTAAAGAATATTGTGTGTTAAGTGAGGTTGTCTTGTGTAATAATAAACAGCAGACATCAGTTGTGGAACGGTGAGATGTTTCACTCTCATCACGAGTGACAGCATCCTCGCTGCTGCTGCGGCTGCTGCTGCTGCTTCCACAGTAGATTGTCTCCATCAAACTCGAACAACATCGTCGTAGAACGACAGAGTAAAAAAAATATCAGTTTTATGGAGACTCTTTACTACATCACAGTTGAAGGTTATCGGGAATAAATCAAATTTGATCATTATACTTAAAAGGAATTCCTCCCACTCTTCCTCCACCCTTCTCTCTCGCATATGTGTGTGTGTGTATACGCACACACATACATACATACATACATATAAGTGTGAAGGTGTGTGTGTATATGCATATATACATGTGTGTGTGTGTGTATATATACATATATGTATGTATGTGCATTTGTATTATTTTTAATCAGCAGAAACTTCCAAAAGTGACTCTCGGGCTGAGCTCTTTGCTTGGTATTTATTATTATGAAACTGACTTCAAATCTGGGATTGTATTTCCTTACGTGGAGTGGCTGACAATTCCTTCTGGAAGATTCATTTCAAAATTTTGAAATGGAACATTATGTGAAAATGAATATTTTTTTGTGTCATCTGCGTGTGAAACAGAAAGAAGACTTACGAAGAGATAAAATCCAGTCATAAAAAAAAAGGCATATGCATACATAGATATATATTATCACACATACACACACACACGTGTGCACATAAGCATATAAGCACACACGCACGCACACACGCACACACACACCGCATGACATTCAGGTTTCCATAAGCATCGCATTACTTACTCGAACATAAGGAATGTATTAACATGCAAATATACAAAAGCATTGCCGATAGAAATGTAATTATATACTAATTTTCTGACATACGCAGAAAGTGAATATATTAATGCAGATGTTCATCTATATATGTACACGCATGCACACACACACATATATATATATAATACATTTATAAATATGCACTTACGTACATGTATACACACATTTTTTTTAAAAAAACTACCACTTTGTCAGTTACGCAACAAGTATCCCAGTCGATCTTAACAAAACAGCTCGCTTGTGAAATTTACACGGAAGGGGCTGAGTACTCCACGGACGCGTACCTTTAACATTGTTTTCGAGAAGAATCTGCCAACCTGACACAGAGTGTGACAAGGCTGCCCCCCTCCCCCACTGAATTACAGGTACAACCCATTTTTTGGCAGCTGAGTGGACGGGAGCAACGTAAAATAAAGTCCCTTGCTCGAGGAGAGAACGTGCTGTTGGGTATCAAACTCCTGGAGACCTTACAATCCCTAACCACGAATCCATTCACCTTCACAACACACACACACAACTATGTCATCATCTTCATTTCACATTCATCTTCCATGCTGGATTAGGTTGGATGGTTCAACGGGATCCAATGAATCCAAAGACCACACCAAGCTCCAGTGTCTACTTTGGTATGGTTACTATTTGGGCCAAAATGGTCTTCCTAACACCAACAACTTTACAGAATGTACTGGGGGCTTTTTCATGGTACAAGTGAAGTTACTAAGTAAGTTGCAAGACAAGTCCTCCTCCGCCCTCAACTCAGTGGAGTTCTAGTAAAAGGAGGCAGTGTTTTGTTTTTTATGGCAGGTGTCAAGAGGTTAAAATTGGGGTTAGGATTAGGGTGGGTGAGAGATGCTGGAAAGAGAAATAAAGATGAATATCACGGTATTCGAACATATTCTCAACGTACAAGATGGTGAGTATAAGAGAAAATATGAGGAGAAAATCAGAAATAGTGGGAGGAGAGTGAGAGATAGAAATAGAGATAGAGATGATCGAACCGTCCAACCCATGCTAGCACGGAAAACGGATGCTAAACGATGATGATGATGATGAATGCAGTGAATAACTGTGCCGGTGGCATGTAAAAAGCACCAACTGAACATGGCCGTTGCCAGCCTCACCTGGCACCTGTGCCAGTGGCACGTAAAAGGCACCCACTACACTCACGGAGTGGTTGGCGTTAGGAAGGGCATCCAGCTGTAGAAACACTGCCAGATCAGATTGGAACCTGGTGCAGCCTCCTGGCTTCCCAGACCCCAGTTGAACCCGTGCTAGCATGGAAAACGGACGTTAAACGATGATGATGAATGCAGTGAATGGGGAAGAAGTGTAGAGGTATGGTCAATGGCGAATCTCAGTTTGGTATACATGATGAAAGAAATAGGAGTGGCTCAAAGAAGAGATGAAGGTCATATGTGGCAGTACAGAAGGGGGTGGATAGCATCAGTTTTATAAAACTGTTGACAGATAAGAAATAGGGGAATGATGTGCAGTTTGTAAGAGTGAGAGAGAGAGACATACAGTGTCAGAGATGGAAGTTAGAGAAACAAAAGGGGTGAATGGACCGAGGACTGGCAGCATTGATGGCAGACATGAGAGGATATTAAAGATGAGATGTGGTGGTCATAAGATGCAAATCAGAAAGATGAGGATCAATGGACAATAAAGTGGGAAGGTATTCTATTGAGAATGAAGGATGAAATAGTTGCAGGGAAAGGGGTAATTGGTTGCATTAAAGGGGATAAAATATATGCGGTTCTTCTCTGATTACAGCAGCTGAACAGAAGAGGGGATGGAGAGATAGATATTAGTAAGATGAGAGATGGGGAAGGTTTGACAGTGGACAGATAGGGTGCAGGGCAGGATTCAGCAGCTGTATAGACATAACACTTTTAGGGCCTCACTTTCATAGTGATGGAAGGATCTTCTGATGGACAACAAATCACCAATCATTTCAGTTCTTTATCTTATTCTTGAGGTTCAACATCTTGAAAGCAACCTTCATTACTTTATCCCATGTTTTCCTCTTCCACAGCTTCCATCTGCATTGAGGGATTGGTATTTCTTTATGCAGCTGCCCTCACCTCTGTGCATTATATGACAATGCCCGCAGCACAATCTTCTTTCTTGTATACCGTATCTGATATCTTGCTCAGTTTTTCTTTAAACACATTTGCACTCTGTCATACTGACATTGCACATCCAACAAAGCATACTAGCTTCAACCCTTTCTAGTTTTTACATGTCCTCCGCATTCAGGGCCCACGTCTTGCTACTATATATTGCTCCTTTCCCAACTTCCTGGCGCTTCCACTTCTACCCATCCTTTGTAGTATTCTTGGTGTGTCTAATTTTCTCAACCTCAAATAATAGTGCTTTACTGACTGATCTTACTTTGGTACCTTTGAACTCTTCAACCACTGATGGAATTGGTAGGCAACACTTAGAAGTCTGGTTGTATGGGTTGAATGAGCTGATAGTTGGGGGAACATCCAGTCACCTTCATGCAAATTAACTGCAAAACCACTTCATTGTCTCTACCCAAGTCTGGTAAAGTCATAAAGCAAGAACAACCACTGTAATCTGGGTATGATGTCATCCTGGAAACATTTGACTTTGAACTTTCCAAGTAGCTGGCTGTTGTCAAATGCCCTAGGCTAGTTTTTTTTTTTTTTTTTACCTTTGGCATTGCAATAGTCCTTCAGGATACTGTCATAATTCTTCCTGTGAAATTCAATTCCTTTTTCTTGGGTTGTCAGAATTTCAGACTGCTGAATGCTGAAAATTTTATTTGTCAGCTTTCATTTCAGGATACTCAAGCTTCAAGATTTTACTACATTGAACTTCATATGTGACCGACTTTTCCAGCAAGCCTGCCATATCATGAAGACCCTTCAGACTGGATACCTTATAATGTTACTGGCTTCTGGACTCCTCAACTGTTTCCCTCCCTCCCTCCTCCTCATGGCCTCCATGAATAGGACCACAGATGTCTTGCACCTTGACATAATGTCCTCTACCATTGAGTGGTGAAATTTTCCACAATGAAACTCATTTTCATTGAACCCATGTGACGTTACAAGCTCAACTACTGTTATTGGTACTCAGTAGTATTCAGGGCAAACTTCGATTGACTTCAGTCAGATCTAACCACACAATTGGAAGTTTGTTGGCTGATTGCTGAAGCATGTTGAAGACATTCAGACTAGCTTGCGACTCCCTTTTCAGGTACTCATGTTGATGCAATCATTCACCAGTAAATTTATTGTTAATCTTTTGGCAGTGATGAACCAAAAGATCTTTGACTCTAACAGAGAAAGATCTCTGAAATGGGTGAAGCCTGCTGTGTTTTCTTCTTTCATTGGACAAAACAGCTTTCAGCTAGTGTCCAGAGCCAAGGTTTCTGCTTTCTTTTGCCCAGATCAAACATAAAAGTCTTGCTACCCTCCTCGGCAATATTGAACAGTTTTGTAAATCTTATAAATGGTACCAGGTGGTCCTGGAATAGATTCTATCTGAGCTTTTGCCACCACAGCCCTCACTTGTTGCAAAGTGAAGTTTGCCATGTTGAAAGGAGTATGGAATTTGAATGATGAGAGTGGGAAGGGACAGTCTCCCATTGAAATATTTCTTCTGGGGTCACCATGCACTGCTGCTACTCTGCTCTCCATCTTTTCCCTCGAACATATCAGTCTTCTGCTTTTTAGCTTTCCAAGAAGGTCAACTGTGAACTAGAAGAGGTTGCCAAAAAAAAAAGCTTTCTTTTGCCTTCATCTCCTTCTCTCTAACTCTTCCTTACAAAGTTGAAGCAAGTTCCCTCATAATTCTGAGCTTAGCTCATTTAAGACCACTTTTTCTTCATCTTCTGCTTCTTTTCACCTTTTCTTCAGCTGCCTTAGCACTATTTTTAATTTTGTGATCTGGTGCTGTCTCCTAGTGGGACAATATTAATTCTAAAATTGTTAAGAGAGAAGACAAAGATTTTTTTAAATGTCTTGGAGGAATTAGTTAAGAAGTGATGGAAGGAGAAAGTAAAGTTTATGAAGGAAGAAATGTTTTTATAAAACAGTAAATATTTCTTATGAGGAGAGAATGTATAAAAGGGAGCTTTAATTATTCAACTTACTTATAGAACATAAAATGGTTGATTTTTCTTCATTTCAAACAGGATGGGGTGGAATTGGGTGGGGAATGGTAAGTTTTCCTTTTATCTAATATGATGTAATAAATTAAAATGTGAGGATATACAATAGATATGTATTACAATATAATATTAGGTTGTCAAAAAAGTTCTTGTGCAATTTTAAATTTTGGTTTTAAACGATGTATTTTCAAATTAATTTTTGTTAAATTACTTTGATTTTATATATCATTTTAAAGCCTGTTTTTTGCTCTATCTAATCATGTTACTCTTTTTCTTTTAGAATAATTAGGCCATTTTTTCCGGAACATAGAATGCAACATGGACAAAAAGCAAATTCACACAATTTTCTTATTCCGGTTCAAGCTAGGCCAAAAAGCTGTTGAAACAGCTTGCAATATCAACGATGTGTTTGGCCCAGGAATCACTAATGAACGTATAGCACAATGGTGGTTCAAGAAATTTCGTAGCGGTAACAAGAGTCTGGAAGATGATAAGCATAGTGGTCAGCCATTGGATGTTGACAATGATCGATTAAGAGCCTTAGTCGAAGCCAATCCACGCACAACTGTTCGAGGGCTTGCTTCTGAATTAGGCATAATGTATACGACACTTTCCAACCACTCGAAAGAGATTGGAAAAACAAAAATACTTGAGAAATGGGTGCCACACGAATTGAATGACAATAAAAAAAAAACGTTGTGTTGAAGGGTTGTCTTCCCTTCTTTTACGCAACAAGAATGACCCATTTCTCGACTGAATTGTGACTTGCAATGAAAAGCAGATTGTTTACAACAACCGGAAACACTCAGCTCAGTGGTTGGATGCCAACAAAGCTCCACAACACTTCCCAAAGCCAAAGTTGCACCAAAAGAAGGTCATGGTGACGGTTTGGTGGTCTGCAGCTGATCTCATCCATCACAGCTTTTTGGATCCAGGTGAAACCATTATAGCAGAGAAATACTGTCAGCAAATGGATGAAATGCATAAGAAACTCCAACAGCAACTGCCAGCATTGGTCAATAGAAAAGAACCAATTCTTCCCCACGACAATGCTCAGCCGCACATCACACAACTGACCCTGCAGAAGTTAAACAAATTAAGCTCCAAAACTCTGCCTCATCCGCCATACTCACCAGACCTCTCACCTACCAACTACCACTTATTCAAGCATCTCGACAACTTCCTGCATGGGAAATGCTTCAAAAACCAAGACAATGCCAAACATGTCTTCAACAACTTCATCGCCACCAGAACACAGGATTTTTACACTATTGGCATAAATAAAGTTGTTTCACGTTGGCAAAAGCATGTTGATTCTGATGGTGTTTATTTCAATTAATAAAGTGTTGTTTGAGCCGAGATATGTGCATTTGAATTTAACGGTTAAAAACCGCAAGAACTTTCTTGACAACCTAATATATTGGTTTCAAATTTTCACACAAGGCCAGCAATTTCAGGGGAAGGGCTAAGCCAATTACATCAATAGATTACAACAGACATGTATTCATTTATTATAGATATATATTTAGATTACAATATTACATAATGATATCTATTTAGAATATATATAGACTATACATTACCATATTATACATTATAAGATAATGATAGGTGAATTACATATTACAATATCAGCTATATAATGACATGATGAATATAACACAATAACATAATAAGATATCATACAATATACATTAATAATTTATTTAGTAATTTATCAGTCTTTTAGACAAACTGAACCCAGTTCTTTTTAGAATGTATTTTCCTCTCTCTCTCTCTCTCTCTCTCTCTCTCTCTCTCTCTCTATTATATCTCTTCCTCTCTTTTCTGACTCCCCAGGTGGACCAGGATCAAAGAAAGGCGCTATTGTTAATGAGTTAATGTGCACATTCGGATTTACTTTAATTAATGCAGAAAGAATCATTTTACAAAGACTTATGAAGAACCTGGATGATCAGCAAGATTCCCTTGATTGTTCAGCAGCTGTAAAAAGACTTTTAAAGGTAAGACAATCCAACTCTTGGCTTATGTAAACCTTCCAATACCAACCCCCTCTTCACTTCATCTTACCATCCCACCCCAACACTATCTGTTTTAAATAATTCATGGAACCACAACACCATTTTACACCAATGATAAAATCAGATTTCTCTTGCTCAAGAATATTATCTGAAGACTACTGAATATATTGACCAGTTAGCTGTCTTGTTTTTGACTTTCTGGTGTCAATTCAATAAATACCAAACATATATTGAAGTTGATATCATCAAACACCCAACTCACTTTCAATATTTGTGGTCCTCTCTCAGAACAGGAGAGGGGTCATCAATGACAATGTTGATATTAGAACAGGGAACATCAAGATAGATAGATCTATCTGCAGCAACCTCTACCTCATTCAATACACCACAAAGAAGACAGGTGATAAATCTGGCTTTGGTTGGGGTACTGGCATATCTGAACCAATCCAAAGACCTTTGATAAAGTCAACCATCATACCTGGAAATAGTTCCATTCTGTCTTCAAAAGACAGGTTACTGAGAAGTGGAATTTACAGAGCACTCAGATGAAATGGCAACTCATTGAATAGTTTTGAATTACAAAGTGCCCTGCATCGTGCCCCTGTACATTTAGGCTATCAAACCATTGATGAGGAAGCTACAAGTCTTGAGAGACATTTTGCTCGAACTACAATACAGGAAGACTGTGTCACATAACAGGTACATAATGTTACAGGGTGATTAGTACTGCACAGATGAAGATATTAAGTTTTAACAAAAACATACATTAATCAGGACAAATCAGTGAGCTTACAACTCAGCACCTGGAGAGGTGAGTCCACACAGTTGAGTGGTGTAATTTGCTTGATTACTAGTCCTATTAAGATGCTTAGAATTTGATTTAGGCCAGATCTTCAGTTGATGAATATGGCTATCTCTGAAAGGTTGGGTAGAGTTGATGAAAAGATATTTTCCCTCTATTACTTAACAGTGTCTGACCATTGTGCTTTGTCATGGGGTACCTGCTTACTTGTTTTGTAGGGGCACTCCAAAAGGGGTCTCAGGACGTAGTGTTCCTGCTTTCTTGACCTAGTTTTCTACCACATTTCTTAAAAATGCATCTCATCTAGTTTAATTTTATTTCTAACCAATTGAGCTATAACCCTCTCAGTAACTTTCATGACTTGGTCTAGCTATTTATTATTATTATTATTATTATTATTATTCAGTAGTTTTATTTTTATAGCGTGCTTTCACTTCACTACCGAGCGCAGCTCTGTGTGCCTTGGGTATGTGCTGTCATTTGTTGTGATGCTCTGATGGTTATTGTATGGAAAGTGTTCTGCGTAGGATGTGTGCAGTGCCTAGTAGTGCAATTATTATTATTATTGTTATTATTATTATTATTGTTATTATTATTATTAATATTATTATTATTATTATTATTATTATTATTATTACTATTATTATTATGTTTTTTCCTTCTTTCTTCAAATTTTCTTCCGTTTCTCACCGATATTATTATAATTATTATTATTATTATTATTATTATTATTTGATGAAAACTCTCAGTTTATTTTGCTGGGTATGATGGAAAGCATCAGCTGTCCACAGCCAGCAGACCAAGTTGACACTTTTTTACTGGTCATACTTCAAGAACCCTGCAAAGAAAACTTATCAATTCCAAGCAATGCTGATTTTTGTAGATATTCTACCTTCACACTTGCACCAATCTTTTTCAGCCATGCTGGTAGTTGAGTGCTGATACTTCCAAGTGCACCAATTACTATTGCTATCACATCTACTCTCTTCATTGACCACAACCATCGTATTTCCCATTTCAAATCGTCATAGTTGTTTATTTTTTCTTCTTCTTTCACGTTGATCCTGTTGTCATCTGGGCATGCTATGTCAATTATCATACATGTTCTTTATTATTCACCACAACAATGTCCAGTTTCCGATATCTGGTCAGGCGATCACACTGGATTATTGCATCTCACAGGATTTGGCAATTCTCATTTTCGGTGACTCCTGGGGTTTGCTGACACCATGTCTTTGCTCTTTGTAGACCATGATTTCCAGAGTTCCCAATGGATCGTTCTTGCCACATTGTCATGGCATTTTTTGTATTCGCATTGTGCCAATTTTGGGTATTCGCTAACGATATGCCATACCGTTTCACCCTTCTCACCACACATTCTGCATTTGTTGCTATCAGTAGTGTTGTCTATTCTGCACTTCATATAATTAGTCCTTAACACTTGTTCTTGAGCTGCGCATATGAGTGCTTTTGTCTCTATCTACAGATCATTCCTCCTCATCCATAGTCACCGGTCTTCTGCATCTGTCTTGGTGCTCACATCTCTTGCAAACTGATCGTACATTTTCTTTTCCTTCCATGCTTTTTCTTTTCTTTTGTTCATTTCTTGTTTAAATTTTTCTTTAGTTACACAATTTTCAGTTTTGATGATACCAGCCTTCTTCAGGTGTTTCAACAGTGGTGCCACAGCATTTTTTGTATAACACCTTAAGCTGTTTTCCTCTACTTCTATACAGTCCTAGCAACTGATCAAGACCTACCTACCCTTCCTTCTGGACAACCTATCAGTATCACTCTTAGTGTGGAAAGCTCTGTGTATTGTCAACATTTTTCTGGTCTTGGTATCCATTTTCTTCATTTCTCTCTTTTACCATTTTATAATTCCCTCTCCATACTGAAGTGAGGATCACCCATGTATCAACTGCTTGGATTTTATTCCATCTAGTCAATTTTAGCACAACACCAACCTCAGTCTTCAGAAATACTCCATCCTCAGTTGCTCTTTCTTTTCCATTTCCATTATCTTGTTGACCTCTAGTACACCAAGGTATTTGTATCCTTCCATTTCAATTTGCTTAATCAAGTCTCTATTCAATAATTCTATCCCTGCTGGGGAATGTATCTTACCCCTTTTTAAGTCCAAATTCCATTCTAATACCAGTGCTAAAACAGTGGATCCTGTTCACCAAGGATCTCACTTGTGTTTCATCTTTGTTAGAAAAAAAATAGAGAGGAGGAAGGGTTAGTAACTAAATTAGATGAGGCCATTTGTAGATGAGGCATTGCAACTGACATGCTAGCAGTGAGAACGGCACTCGACCAGTTCTTCAATACGAAACATGAAGGCTGCATTGCCAGAGCTAAGGCGCATGCTCTAAGAGATGAGGAGATCAAAACTGTTCGATGGTCTTGTGTGACAGAGGCACGGTGTGGTAACAAAACCACAATTCAGTCTTTGACAGACCAAGACATGAACTGAATGATTCCAGGCAGATGTATGAGGCCTTTTACCAGCACTTTGCTCAGTTGTTCAGTGAGAATGGTAGGGTGGACATCAGTCTCTACCTTGACAGCTTGCCGTGTCTCTAAACAGCCAATGCTGAGCTGTGAAAAGCAGATAACTTCAGCCAAAATTAAGGATGCCCTTGTCAGCTGCACAAAGTGCAAGTCACCTGATGTAAATGGTCTGCCCTATGAGCTTTACATAAATATGCCAGACTTGTTCTCTGATCTCTTCAAAGCGCTCTACTGTAATTGGGAGCAGAACAAGAGTATTCCCAGTTCTGTGAGCTGTCCTCAAGGCAGCTGGCTTTGACCCCATCTTCAGAGGTTGGATCGCTGCAATCCACAGCAGCATTTGCTCAGTGGTCAAAGTTAATGGGCAACCACTCGGAACCATTTCAGATTTCCCAATCAGTCTGTTAAGGATGCCTTCTCTCTTCCCTTCTGTAAGCACTGACTCTTGGCATCCTGACTGAACCAGGACACAGAATGGTTGTGTCAGCATATGTGGATGACATCACTGTGATGGTGTTGGACACCTCAGAAATCGAGGTGGTTGGTACATCATTGGAGAAATATGAAAAGTTGACTGGAGCAAAATTTAACCCAGAAAAGTCAGTGGGCTCGCAACTTGGCACCTGCATCATTGAGTGCTGGACAGATGGACCATTACATTGCTTTGGGTTTGGCTTGAACCAGACATCCAGGTTGATAAAAATTGGGATGAGGTGATGAGTAGGGTAGCCAGTCACACCCAGAAATGGACTACAAGGAAGCCGTCACTGAAAGGTCGGGTGGAGATGGTGAATGCATACATTGCGTCCATCATCTACTGCTGCTTGACCATTGAGCCTTGTCCCTATTCGTGCCTCACCAAGTTCTCTTCAAATTCTTGCGGAGGGTACAGGTTCCATTGGTGAGACAGTCCATCTGCTGGCAACACCCTCTACACAGAGGGCTGGGCATGCCATGGCTAATGATGTATCGACATGCACTATGGCTGCAGCATCTACAGAAATTCTGCCTAAATGGTAAACAAGTGTGGTTGCAATTTGTCAAACAGGCCTTTCCCCAGCTCATCTCCTTGACTGAGCTGCTGTCCTGGGTCAAGACGAAACTGAGGCAGGGTGACTGGCATCTGGAATATTGCCAGGCACTCACTGCCCTCTACCAGTCAGGCAATGCTATTAGTTCTACAGAGAGTTAGTAAAGGGAAAGAGCAATGACACACCTGGAGAGATGCTAGACATTGATGAAGTTGAACTGACCAGTCTGTTCAGGAGGACAATGGATAACTTCTAGAGATCCCAAGTTTGGCAGTGCTACTGGGGGACACTGCTGGTTTGAGATAAAGTCTACAGGCATGGAAGTGCTGTCAGATGGACCTGAGCGAGATACAGAGTGACAAAACCGTTCTGCATGCACTTGTCCAGTGTCCTTGCATTACTGACTTGTGGAGTTATGTTATCATAACAGAACAGCTGTTATCACATGTAGGACAGATCCAGCTATCGGCCAAGTCCATAGTGAAGATCAATCCGTTGCCTTCCATTAGTCTGGAAGGGCAGGGAATTTTCCTCTGTCTGATAAAAGTAGCGAAAGAGGTTGTATGGTGGACCAGGTTGAAAGGACTGAAGACACTTTTCTTTTTCGCCAATCTTTCATCAACCTTTTCAAGTTTCACTTAGAAAGGAAGATGAGGGTGGAGAGAGAAGTGCTGCCTCGCAGCACATTTACTGGAAGGTGGGTGAATGTAGCGAACATGGCGTGTGGGAGCAGACTTGCTCTAATCATGCACCTATAGGCTAGTGAATTTGAAAGGAAGAAGGGTGCTCCCAGATGCTTTCAAAGCGTTGAGTGGTCCAGGAATGGTGGGATACCTGAGCCAACTCCAGGTGGTTACCCTCCATTGGGGAAATTTCATTGTTTTTGTTTGATATTATTGTTATTGTTTTAATTGTGTACTCACTGTTTTGTGTAAAATCCCCCACTTCTATGTCTACAGAATTGTCCCCTATATGTCAGACCTGGTGGCCAATAAATGAAATATTATTCTTATAATTATTATCATTATTATTATTATCATTATTATTATTATTATCATTATTATTATTATCATTATTATTATCATCATTATTATTATCATTATTATTATCATTATTATTTCATTATTATTATTATCATTATATTATCATCATTATTATTATCATTATTATTATTATTTCATTATTATTATCATTATTATATTATCATTATTATTATTATATTATCATTATCATTATTATTATTATTATTATTCATTATTATTATTATCATTATTATTATCATTATTATTATTATCATTATTATATTATTATCATTATTATTATTATATTATTATCATTATATTATTATTATTATTATCTTATTATTATTATTATTTATTATTATTATCATTATTATTATTATTATTATTATTATTATCATTATTATTATATTATCATTATCGTTATTATTATTATTATTATTATTATTATTATTTTATCATTATCGTTATTATTATTATATTATCATTATTATTATCATTATCGTATTATTATTATTATTATCATTATTATTATCATTATCGTTATTATTATCATTATTATCATTATCATTATTATTATTATCATTATTATTATTGTCATTATCATTATTATTATCATTATTATTATTATTATCATTATCATTATTATCATTATTATTATCATTATTATTATTATCATTATTATCATTATTATTATCATCATTATCATCATCATTATTATTATTATTATTATTATATTATCATTATCATTATTATTATTATTATTATTATTATTATTAGTATAATCTTTGTCACTTCCAGGACCAACCAGAACTGGTATGTCTTGACTGGGTTATGCAAGAAATTATAAAACAACTAGATAAAAGACCAAAGGGATTTTATTTGGTTGATGTTCTTCCAAACCTAAAAGTCCTCTTAAAGTTGGATGGACTTCTCAAAAATACGGGCGAGGAATTAAGCAAACTTGAAGCTAAGGTAAATTTCTCTCTTTCTCCTTATATGGATTTGTATGTGTTCTTACGTCTGTTTTACTTTTTATATTTATGTTTATTTTATGTATACAGATACATATACATAATACTTACATACATACATGCATACAGCCATACAAATACACACACACATACATACACACACATACATAGATACACACATAGATAAACACACACATACACACCTACATACATACACATACATGCATGCATACATACATACATACATATATACAGTACAAATATGCAAGACTTTTCTCAAGTTCCAAATGTGAATTTGTCTGTGTTAACTACATCCCAAAGATGGAGCCTTGTATCATTGTTGGAAACTGGTTCCTTCCTCAGTGGAAAACTTATAATAATTAAAAATTTGAAGGGACATACATACATCCTGGCAGATTAACGCAAGTATATATATGTTTTGTCTATTACTGCAAAGCAGTGCATGAATGACATTCAAAAAGTGAACAAAACTGAAGGCAAAGAAAATACCATCATGGGTTTTGAAGACAGACAAAAAGATAGCTTTCTATGGAAGACCATCAGCCATGTGATGATGCTTATTGCATGCAAGCAAGCAAATCATTATACATCTCACCAACAAAACGTGAAGAAGGAGACAGAAGTGATATTTGGAGATAGCAAAAAGAGGACACTCACTTGCAAACTGATTACCTCAAGTAGGAAGTAAAATCTGTGAGTGAAAAACTCTGACATCAGAAGAGAAGAACTGAGAGAAGAACAATAAATAAAAAATTTGACCAGAACCAGTCAATGGTATGCAGAGACATGAGAGGAGAATCAGTGAACATCACAGAAGCTCCCCCATGAGAAAACATGGACTCGTTCTGGAGGAAAATCTGGAGTGAGGAGAAGGAGTTTAACCAAGATGCTCTGTGACTGGGAGAAACCTGAAGAAGTTATTGCCCCTACATTACACCCAAGGTATACAGCATTGATGGTGATACCCTTGTAACTGTGATCCAGAAACTTCAGGATAGAAAAGCACCTGCAAGAGACTTGATTGTTGGATATTGGTACAAGAAGCTAACCTTCTACTGACCATATCTTATCAATCTGGACCAACAAGCTCTCATTGGGAACAGTAGCAAACCACACTGGTTAGCTCTGGCAGAGAAATGCAAATTGATCCCCCATGGCAAAAAAAACTACTGGCCAATTGCATGCCAGAACTTAATAAGATATATAAAGCATGCTGAAACCTCTTTCTGCAAGGCCATTGGGAAACCAATAACATCATTACAGGTAGATGGGAAGATGAGAGTCCTAGTATGTGCCAAGCAATTGTTAATTAACAAAACTGAGATATCAGAGGTGCAGGAGCATAGAAGGAACTTAGTTTCAATTTGGCTAGACTACAAGAAAGCCTTTGACTCTGTTCCCCTCTTATGAATACTAGAAGCCCTTCAACTTGCTGAAGTTCCACTAACCATAGTCAAAGCCATAGCTAACCTGACTTCATCATGGCCCACTATCTTGAAATTAAACACAAAGAGTGATTGTATTATCACTAATAGAATATATACATACATATGCAAAAAAGACTGTCTTGAAATAAACTTAGAGAATCCCTCTGTTATGGGATACATTCATAAACACCAACTCAAGTATTACTAATGGAATATTCCCATCAAAACTTCTGTCAAATGTAAACATAACAGGGTGGATATTGTCATTTGGGACAGAGGGACAAAGGTATGTATCATCATAGTGGTCAGCTGTCCTGCAGATATAAATATCCCTTTGAAAATCAACTAAGAATGCCACTTTACCTATTCTGACTGTCTTCCCATCCTTCTTTTGGTGTTGTTCACTGCACAAGAGACACCTACTTTCCATATCCTCCACCTGAACACTCATTATTCAACCCCTCCACTCCATCTTATACCCCATATACTTTGAACCTCTTGTGTCCAGTTCACTCCTCCTTCACCTCCTCTTCCTCCTATATTGCTTGTCATTACCCCATATCGCTTGACAATATATTCTAGTTCCCTTTTTCCTACACATCTTTGACCTCAGTCACATCCCTGTTCCCTGGGTTACACAGACCACTATTGTATGCAGCTATCTCAGTCACATTGCTTTGAATATAAATACCTGTCTCAGAACATTGACTGCACCCATCACTCCAGTTCCCCCATCACATATCTCTCTATCACTCATACTTTTCACTAAATAAAAATGCTTGTGAGCAAGCAGAAATGTGGGGCTCTGAACTTCCTTTAGTTGTGCCAAGGGCATAGTTACCTTTCTAGTGCTAGAGTCCAAAAAGAGTACCCAGTACCTCCTGAGGTTATGAGAGCCCTTAAGTCTTGTCAACATGACTATCTCACTAGCATTGGTGCCATGAAAACATCCACTCGGTCCAGTCTGTCAAGTGGCTGAAATTAGGAAGCAAATCCAACCATAAAAAAAACCCATAAAAACCAAGCCAAAAATTCAAAAAGATGAGGTTCTTTGACCCATTTATGTGAAAACAAGCACCAACTATTTGTTCACTCCAAGCATGACAATCCATCTTATCCATGCCAGCAGGGAATGTAGACATAAAATGATGATGATGGTATACATACATACACACACACATGTGTGTATATATATATATATAATATATATATATATAGGTTAAATAAATGAGACAATAAAGCCAAGGCAGTGTGAAATTTCTAGAACATTTTACAAAGTGGTCTTACAACTGTTTTCTAGAACATTTTACAAAGTGGTCTTACAACTGTTTTCCATCATCAGAAACGATGAGGAAATTAAATAGAAGGAAGTATAAAGGGAAATATGAGAATAAAAAAAAAATATTCTTATATTTCCCTTTTTAATCATATATCTCTCCCTTTCCAAAATAACTTCTTATATTGAACTCTAAATTTTCCTTCTATTCAACTCTCTCATATTGTCTCTGATGATGGGATAACTTTTATAACCCTGAAACAGCTATACGACTACCTTTCTCTTTATAAATGTCCTAGGAATTTCACACTACCTTGGCTTTGTTGTCTCATTTTATTTAGCTCACACACAACCCGCATTAGACTCCTCATTCATACTATTATCGAACCGGGAGTCTAACAGCAGTTCTTCTATAGCACTTACATAGCCTTAACTGCTTTTGGATCTTATGGATACCAAAACCTCTCATATTATTTATATATATAATATATATATATATTATATATATATATATATATATATCATCATCATCATCATCATCATATATAGATAGTTAGATAGATATACATACATCGGGCGATATGATATGCTTGAGAAGACCTGTTGAATCAAGTAAAACCAATATCATAGCTGTGACCAGTGACCCCCGACTGGCTCCCATGCCAGTGGCATATAAAAAGCACCATCCAAATGTGGTCAATGCCAGGTCTGCCTGACTAGCTCCTGTGTCGTGGCATGTAAAAAGCACCATCCGAACATGGCTGATGCCAGTACCCCTTGATTGGCTCCCATGCTGGTGGCACATAAAAAGCACTATCTGAATGTGATTCATGCCAGGACCACGTAAAAAACACCATCAGAATGTGGCCAATGCCAGTAACCCCTGACTGGTTCCTGTACCGGTGGCACATAAGCAGCACCAACCGAATGTGGCCAATGCCAGTACCCTCTGACTGGCTCCCATGCCGGTGGCATGTAAAAAGCACTATCTGAACATGATTGATGTCAGGCCTACCTGATGGGCTCCTGTGCCGGTGGCCCATAAAAAGCACCTACTACACTCTCAGAGTGGTCAGTGTTAGGAAGGGCATCCAGCTGTATTAACTTTTGCAGATCAGATTAGAGCCTGGTGCAGCCACTGGCTCTCCAGACTTCAGTCAAACCATCCAACCCATGCCACACACACACACGTCCATTTCATGTAGACGTACATACATCTTTCACTTTCTTTCTCTGTTCTTTTTGCTTTATCTTCTTTCGATTTCTGCTCTCTTGAAATAAAATTTTTATGGATACAACTGCTTACAAAAATAGAGATTAATGCATAATTTCTTTCTATGTTCATAACTTTTTGTTTACAATATTGAGAAATTATGCCACCAAAGAAAATATGTAATCTCTCCAGAAACAAGTATAAAGCAAGGAGGATTGTAGAAAACTGAAGGTGAGAGTCTGAAGAGAGAAGCTAGATGAGATTTTCTCAACATCAGCAAATGCATGTTGCATCACTTAATGTTGGATCATTAAATTAATGTTAAGCTCTCAGAAACAGACTACCTACAAATTCGTTCTTCACAACTCCTGAAGCTCTTTTCAGATATGATCCATCCCATTCTTATAAAAACGATAACTCTGTCCAAATTGGTGTGCTAAACACAAATTATCTTTTTCTGTAGAGCTTTCAAATTTTCAAATGAAACAAATGGCATGTGCTGCTCATGCGGTCAGGTAAGATTGCCAGCACTACCAGCTCCTTCTCAACCTTTTATGGATCTTCTAGAAGGCATTTCCATCTAGTCAAAGGATTTTCTGAACAATATCAGACAATACAACTCTGTAAATGACATTGTTTGATGCATCTAAGAAGATAGATAAACATGAATTTACGACGACGTCAAAGTTCAAGGGCAAGTCTATCACCTCATTGGTTCCTTGTCACCCACAAATGAACAACCACAGTTTCTCCAAATTTACTTTATGAGTGATGTAGAAAAAACAAACCCAAAGGAGGTGTCATCATTTCAGATGATGAGTTGTGTTAGACACAGCGCCAACTGCTGCAAAAGAGAGTATATCCACTGACAGCTTCGCGGTGCATTCAAAAATCACATAACCCCGACAGGTTAGGGCCTGAAATACTCCAAACAGACGCATAGCATGTTGCTTAGTCGAATTGGCCCATCATTTACTCCACAAATGTTTTGTTGTCAATGCTGCACTTTCCCATATCACCTGTTTCACCATAGCTGTTATTATATATTACATACAAACTATGCTATTTTAATCCCGAGCAACGGCGGGTGTCTCTGCTAGTATTGGTATAAACTTTGGCCAGCGGGTAATAAGTTGTATAATCGTAATAATTGGTAAATAAAGGTTAGATTGTGAGCTACAGTAAAAATAGTATCAAATGAATGAGAGGATAAATTAGTGATTCCTTTTATAATTTGTTTAAGAAATTGATTGACTTGCTATAAAAAATAGATAACGTATAAAATAATCATAGTCAGAAAGGACCTCAATCTTATATATACACAGTGCACATATATACATACGTACGTACGTATGTATATATGTGCATATATATATAAATGTGTGTGTATGTATGTATACACACACACACATGTACTTACATACACATACACTTATATATGCATGCATACATATTCAAGATATACACTTATAAGTAATAATATATACATATAAGTAACAATATATGCATATATGTAAACATACATACGCATATACACACGTAAGATACACGTACACAAATAGTGGCTATAGATATGTATGTATACAGTATGTTCACATAATTTTTTTTAATATATGTATATATGTATATATATATATACATACACATATACACATACTCATTCATGTATCTACACACATGCTTATGCATTAATACATAATTTTAAGAAAACAATTACATTTACTGTAGTTTCCTATATACTTATACACGTACATACTATATACACAAACTTATTCATATATTTATAATCAAGAATTACATGTATGGAAACAAAATATACGTAAATTGTAAAACATAATTCTTTCACCCCAATCAAAAAATTGGTATCGATTGAGAAGAGACAAAATATTTTCTGGATTTTAATTTGAATATTTATAAACGAAAATTTATACTTAAACCCATCATTTTAGGAATATTGCTAGTCACAACAAAATGATAGCTAACAAACCAGTAATTCATTACATATTTTCTATCCCTTAAGGTGGTTATTTTAACCTCTATATATATATATATATATATATATATATATATATATATATATAGACAGATAGATAGATATAAATACAGGGTGCAATGGGTAAACTGTTGCTATTTCATATTTTTTTAATTTTGCACATACACACTGTTTTTGATTTTGCTGACTACACTGTATAGTAGAGTGAGTTGGGTCCTATCTGTGAGAAAAACAGTTCCATGACACCATTCATTCTGCCAGAAATTTGGAAAGCATGTGCTGTAGCGCTTGGCATTTATGCTGGAAGCTCCAATACGGACATTTCAGAATGTTTGGGTGTGAATCTAAGGAGAGGGCAGACGATTCAGAAAGAGTTGGATGAATCTAATGGTGATTATGAAGGTAGGGCAGCTCGGAAAACTCACTCTGATCATTCTAAAAAGAACTCCTGAATTTATTGGTGAGATCCAGGCCATGATTGACAACCATCCCTCCCAAGTCAATCAGGGACATGGAAGTGTCTGGCTCTTTTATCAGGCAGGTAGTACATGAAGACATTTGGTATTCCTCATACAAGTTGAGAAAAGGCCGGTTTTTATCCTAAGCCATCAAGGACCCTGAGGAGGGGAGGAGAGAGAACCGTACTACAAAGCTTTTGAACAAACTCAAGCATCCCCGCCAACCGAACATGCTTTAGTTTTTCTCGGATGAGAATAATATCTGCTAGGATCAGATGGTGAACACACAGAACAACTGTTGGCTTGGTATGTCCTCGAAACATGGACTGAGAGTGATAAAAATCGAACATCCAGTCAGCATCATGATGTTTGGAGTGATCGTTAGTAATGGCGATGTTATGCCTCCATTCATCTTCCCACACGGCCTCAGATTCAATACGGGAGCCTACATCAAGTGGCTGGAGGAGGTAGTGCTGTCCTAGGTCAAGAAGGTGGCTGCTGGAAGACCCTATGTCTGGCAACAGGACTCTGCACCATGCCACACAAGCAGGAAAACCCAAGTATGGCTGTCAGACAATTTCTGCAACCACATCACCCCTAACATCTGGCCACTTAACACCCTCGACTGCAAATGTGTGGGGTACATTTGAGTGAGAAATCAACAAAACTCCTTGTAATACCAAAGATGAACTGAAGGCAAGAGTTATTGGCAGCATTCACCAACTTAAACAAGGAGACTTTCTAGAAAAGTTGCAGGAGATTCCGAAGTCGTCTGGAGACCATGGTTGAAGCCAATGGCGATTTTATTGAATAAATTTACTCTTTAATATTTCGAGATCCTTTTATTATATAATTTTGGTAAATATATCTGTTAAAATGAGATGTTAGTGTTATTTTCATTTTTGCATAATTTAGACGACAATTTATTCACCACACCCTGTTTGTATATGTATGTATGTATATATGTATACATATACGACAAGAAATAATTTTTGTCTCTTTTTATGGAAAAAGAAAGGTTTATAGGACTACAAAAAAGAATTGCTCAAATGTAATTGAGACAGAGATAAAGAAACATTGATCATAGAACAAACATCAACTCCCAAACATTTGATCGTATATAAATACTACCATGGTTCTTAAACATATAACAAATATACATTGACAAAAAACACAGAAGGTAAAAATATATATGCAAAAAATATAAACACAAATATACAGAACGGCTGATCAAAAAGCTAAATGAAATCCAACTCTTACTGAATCCTCTATCCGTCGGTTGACTCCCAAACACTCTGAAAGGTTCGCATCGAAACTTCCGGCGTGAATAAATAAAGGCATTTACACATGCGTTATGGCTAAACAGCCCTTACCGTTTGTTTTCTCTGTCCTGTTTTTGTTACCAACTTTCACCCTCTGCAACAACTGTTTTGACGAAGACGCATCTTGTCCTAATGTTCGAAATGCGGAGTAGATAAAACAGCCGACAACAGATGAAGGGATTGATCTTTATGATGCTTGTCTTGTTTTTCCATTTGTTTCTTTCGTTCTTCGCAAAAAAAAAGTTCGTTTTCCATGTTTTTGTATTTCATGTTCTCATTTTTCATGTTGTTTACATTTTTTTTTCAAGTCCTGTACCCATATATGCATGTGTATATACATATATATGTATGTATGTATGCATGTATGTATATATGCATATATATATGTGTGTGTGTGTGTATGTATGTATGTATGCATGTATATGGTGAACTCTCTTGTCATAGATGACAGATGAGTGCTCCACAGCCTCCTGCTGAACAATGTGCACGAATGATTTGTTTATAGTGACCAATGGATTATGCTGTGTACCAGCTCACATCCGCCATCAAATCAATATTGCCTTTACAGGAACACAGAGTGCCACATGTCAGATGTCAATGTAGTCACAGAGTAATGTGAAACGAACTGCTATTCCCAAAAGCACAATGCACCTCTTAGTCCAAGAATCAAAAGCCTATACGTGTCTCCGCATACATATATTAATCTACTGCTCGTCTCATCTTCTTTCAGCCATCTCTTTATCACTTACAGTATCCCTCACGTCTCTCTACTACCTGTGCTGACCATATCATCTACTTCATTCTGAAGTAGTCATCCATTATATAGGAGGCAACATTGGATCACCTACATCCTTTTACACTCCAGCTTTCTCCTGCTCTGCTGCCAGCCATCACCCCCTCTCCTCTGCACCACTTCTGTTGCCCATCATTCTTCACTGTAGTCTGTGATATTTGATTGATAAGTCTTTATTGTGGTCTGTGATATGTGATTGATTTGACTGACCAAGTTTTTATTGTGGTCTGTGATATTTGACTGACTTGACTGATCAAGTCTTCACTGTAGTCTGTGATACTTGATTATTTTGAATAAAGGAAGCAAAAGAAGGCACGAAGAGGCAGTGAGTCGTAGAAAAGAACCAATCTGTCGTTGTAGCAGGAGGCTTTCAGGAACAAAAAAAATCAATATTTGCCAGGAATACAGTTGTGAAAAATAGTTAACTCAAACAGCTTTATTATTTTATGTCATAAATAATGGCAAGCTAAGTCAATCAGTCAGGAAAATAGCAGAGAATAGAGGCAAGTGGTGGTGATGGTGGTGTGGCAGAGAATGTAGAGAAAGAGGGAGACAGAGAGAGTTACAGAAAGGAAGATGAAGTGTGTGTGTGAGAGGGAGAGAGAGAGAGAGAATTGGGATTTGTGTGGTAAAATATGGGTTGGATGTGGGTGAAGATGGCTGAAACTAATTCAAAATCTTGAACATGATGGACTTAGGCATAACAAAACTGAAATTAATAAGATGAAAGACATTTGATAAGAGAAATATATCTCAGGTTGTTCCATAAATAATATTTAGTTTACCATTTTGTGAGTTCTTCCTACACAAATATTGTGGAAGCAATCAGACAATTTTTTTGCTGCTGTTTCTGCAACAGATACAGATCGAATTTAAAGTCTGTCTAATATATCATGTATGTATGTATGTATGTATGTATGTATGTATGTATGTGTGTATGTGTGTGTGTATGTATGTATGTATGTATGTATGTATGTATGTATGTGTGTATGTATGTATGTATGTGTGTGTGTTTGTGTGTATGTATGTATGTATGTGTATGTATGTGTGTATGTATGTATGTATGTGTGTATGTGTGTGTGTGTATGTGTGTGTATACATATATATATACATATACATACATACATACATATATATATATATCTATATGTATATATAAAGGTGTGGGTAGAAACTCTATAAGATCCACCAAGTGTAAGCTATGGACACATAAGAGGTGCAGCAATGTCAAAGGAAGGCTAACTAGGTAGATAGTTTTTGTATGTGGCAGATGCTCAGGAGCAATAAACACTGAAAATGCTCTGAGACCAACTTCCGCCACATTCCAGGGAGAAAAACTAGAAATAGTTGATAGCTTCTGTTACCTAAGTGACCAAGTCAGTAGCGGAGGCGGGTGTGCTGAAAGTGTAACTGCTAGAGTAAGAATAGCCTGGGCAAAGTTCAGAGAGCTCTTACCTCAGCTGGTGACAAAAGGCCTCTCGTTCAGAGTAAAAGGCAGACTGTATGACGCATGTGTACGAACAGCCATGCTACATGGCAGTGAAACATGGGCCGTGACTGCTGAGGATATGCGTAAGCTTGCAAGAAATGAAGCCAGTATGCTCCGATGGATGTGTAATGTCAGTGTTCATACTCGACAGAGTGTAAGTACCTTGAGAGAAAAGTTGGACCTAAGAAGCATCAGTTGTGATGTGCGAGAGAGACGTTTGTGCTGGTATGGTCATGTGGCGAAAACGTAAGGATTAATATTATACAAAGGTTGGAAAATATTCAGATAAAGTTTATAAGAGGGATATAAACTCAGCACACACATTTACAATAACTAGGGTAAAGAAAAAATACGTTATTTGCGGAAGGTACATAATTAAAAATTACACTGAATATACCGTAAAACACCAAAACACTACAAAACCGACCAGATATCAACATCTACAAGTATGAGCTTGCTCAAACCACAATTCTGTATAAACCCTATCCTAGCAAACCACACATCCATATACAAAACAAATATAAGGCTACCAATTAATAAAAAACCGGAGTCATTTACCACCACAACCATGTACTGTTTTGTCCTGTATTATTGTGTTTGATCTGGATGTTCCAATGTAGTTGGTTAATAAATTATGTGAATAGGTATTATCTGGTAGTTGATGATTGATTAAAGTATATTCCTCCATTTTCTTATTTTGTATTATGAATTTGAGGTAAAACATTTTACCTTCGCCCACATAATACAATAAATGAATTAATTGCATTGCAATTCTTAGCATTTATGTATTATCATTTCTGGGTGCTTTACTGGCAGTATATTGGATATATGTTATCCCATAGAGGGTTACACTCACAACCCCTATCTCACTCTGTAATATATATATATATATAAAACTTATAAATATATATATATATATAACTTATAAATATATATATATATAAAAGAAAAAAATTCTTATGCCAAATATGGTGAGAATAGACTTTAAATCATCAATAACCACATATAATTCATCACTAAAAGCACATGTCTCGAAGCACGCTGACAGAAATTTCTAAAAAATTCTGTTATTTTTAAATATGCTGCCCACTGATAAAATTTTTTGAAAATTTTATCCTATATTAGATATATATGTATACTTTTGCGAAGTATATATATTATTATTATTGCTATATATATCATCATCATTTAACATCTGCTTTCCATGCTGCAAGCCAGAAGGCTGTACAAGGCTCCAATCTGATCTGGCAAGGTTTCTACAGTTGGATGCCCTTCCTAATGCCAACCACTCCAAGAGTGTAGTGGGTGCTTTTTACATGCCACTGGCATGAAGGCCAGTCAGGCAGTACTGGCATTGACCACACTTGAATGGTGCCTTTTACATGCCATGAGCACAGGAGCCAGTCAGGTGGCACTGGCATCAACCATGCTCAAATGGTGATTTTCACATGCCACCAGTACAGTTGCCAATCAGGCAGTAATGGCATTGGCCACAACAATGACTTCACTTGACTCAACAGGTCTTTGCAAGTATAGTTTATTGCCCAATGATTGAAAGTGACTCTTAAATGGGCCGGTTATGCTGCACTGGCATAGGCCATGGCTACGTCTCACTTGGCTTGCTGGGTCTTCTCAAGCACAGCATATCTCCAAAGGTCTCAGTCACTTGTCATTGCCTCCATGAGGCCCAACGTTCAGGGGTCATGCTTCACCACCTCATCCCAGGTCTTCCTGGGTCTGCCTCTTCCACAGGTTCCCTCTACTGCTAGGGTGTGACACTTTTTCACACAGCTGTCCTCATCCATACACAACACATGACCATAACCAGAGTAGTTATCTTTCTTGCACACCACATCTGATGCTTCTTATGTCTAACTTTTCTCTTAGGGCACTTACACTCTGCTCGATTTGTTTCATTATCTTTTTCACAGCAACCACAAACTGAAAGCAGTTACTATACTTCATTCCATAACAGTTACCTCTGAAGAACAAAGTTACAAATCAGATTGTTACCTATCATTCTGTTGAACCCCTGGTATGAAACTGATTGGTAAAATCAGCCATAATGGATATATAATGCTGTACACTTTGATTAATATACATGTATATATATATATATACACATGTATTTTAAACTTTAGATATATCCTCGTATATTCTTTGTTCATTTTCAATTTTATTGATTTATTTGTACTATTTCTTTGGATTAAGGACAATGTGTGTGTGCGTGTGTGTGTGTTGTAGATGGATGGATGGATCCTCTGCTATATGTGTATATATATATATATAATATATATATATATATATCCACCACTGCTCTATATATTCCGTACCCTTCTTTTATTCCAGTACCCAGTGTCATTTGCAATAAACATGGACAAACCTTCAGTGAAAAAACCAAGTCATTCAGAAAATTCTAATTCCAAGAAAAATAAGAGTTCTGGAAGTAATACTCACACAGATGAAGCAGATTATTCTAGAACAGAGGTAAATTCTCTCCTTCTCTTTCTCACTCTCACTCCCTCCTTCCCCTTCTCTCTCCCCCTCTCTCTCTAAACATGTAAATATCTCACCACCTTCTCTCTTTCCACCTTCATCATAAACTCTCCCCATAATATGCAATTTTACAGCTTGACACTGTGAGGGTGGGCTGAAAAGTTCATAGGCTGACTATGAAGGAGTGATACTAGAGCTGTGAAATGTTGCATGTATTAATTTCAACACCTCTTACTAATAACAACATTGTTTCTTACTAGGTAAACTGACATCTGACTCCGAAGTTACTGTCAATACTAATCTTGTTACAGAATAATAAAATTGTACTCTACAAAAGCATGGAGTACACCTTCAGATTTATGCAAATTTTTTTTATTGTAACTGAACATAAGAACAAATGTTTACATGATCATGGCCAACTTGTCTCTGATTGGTTGTAACAAAAACCACAACCATCTTCAGACTGCCCGCTTTGACTGGAATAAAGTAGACTAGAGCTCTTATTGTACTGAGCTACAATGCCCAAACTGGCTCGAATTTTATGCCTCTGGAGATGTGGACACTATACTCCAGAACATTCTGAATTCAATATGGGCGGCATGTGCAGCATCAGTACCATGCAAGCACAAAAAACCACCCAATAGTGCAATTTAGGAGACTGCAGCAGATCGACTTGCCAGGAAAGAATGCCATAATGCTGAACAGGAATACAAATTGCACAAATCAGAGATCAACAGGAAAAAGTGCAATAGGTCAGCCAACCACCTCAAGCAGGTGACAAAAAAGGCAGTGCTTGAATTTGAACAACGCATTGCAACTAACCCTGACAGCAAAGTGTTCTGGAAGTATGTGCACTCAAAGCAGAGACCTCACTCTCCAGTTGGTCCCCTTCGCAATCCCCACACAGGACAGATTACTGGCAATCCTGAAGAATGTGCAGAAATCATTGCTGGATGCTATGCCAGCATCTTTACTGTCGAAGACCAAAATGTTCCATCTTCATCACCACTGACATCAGACTCTATATCTACTATGCAATTTACACCAGCAATGCTACAATGCCACCTTAAGAATAAGCGCAACTATGCCTCTCCTGGTCTCGATGGTGTTACATACCTACTTCTCAAACGTGGTGGGTACTTTCTTCTAAGCCAACTTTCTCTATTCTTCCAATTCTGTCTTGACAATGGTGTTACTCCAGAGCAGTGGAAAACTGCCAATGCTATCCCTCTGTTAAAAAAAGGTGACCGCACATCGCCTGTCAACTATCGCCCCATTAGTCTTACTAGCTGCATCGCCAAACTGATGGAATCCTGTATCAGGGAAACCCTCTGGAACTTCTGGAAGTCTCACAGCCTCATCCAGCCGTCACAATTTGGATTTATTCCCAACTCCAGCTGCTGTAATCAACTCATCAAGTTTCTTGAGGACGTTACCCAAATTACTGATCGCGGATCCTGGGTGGATGTTGTTTACCTGGACTTTGCTAAGGCTTTTAACTCTGTGCCACACAAAAGACTTATGGTGAAGCTCTCTGCGTTGGGCGTAAGAGACAAACTCTATAACTGGTTGAAGTCCTTTATTTTCAGCCGGAAAGAGGTTGTCACAGTTCTAGGACAGCACTCTTCACCCTATGAGATGACATCTAGTGTACCACAGGGATCTGTTCTTGGCCCCCTTTTATTTGTTGCATATGTTAATGACATAGATGCCAACTTAAAGAATGCCACAGTGCTGAAATATGCAGATGACATCAAGCTGTACCTCGAAATAAAGAGGTCAGATCCTGTACACTATAGATCTCTATTGCAAGCAGACCTGGACACAATGCAGCAGTGGATCATGGACTAGCAACTCAAGCTGACTGTGGACAAATGTACCACCATGCATTTTGGGAGGAGAAACCCAGTATCCACCTACTCCCTCCACAACACTAATCTCAAAAAGTTTTCATGTGAACATGACCTGGGTGTTATTGTCGACAGTGATTTGCGTTGGACAAAACACATCGCTAAAATTGTCAAGAAGGCTGAGGGTGTCTTGGCATCACTCACCAAATCCTTTGTGTCTATCTATCTGCGGCTTTATATAGCTATGATAAGACCTCACCTGGAATTTGCATCACCGGTCTGGAACCCCTATCTTGCCCAGGATATCAATCATGTGGAAGCTGTTCAGCAACGTGCAACCAAAAGAATACCCTCCATCAGGCATTTGCCATATTCTGAACGCCTTACTTCCCTGGGCATGGACACATTGAAACTCCGACGTCAGGCAGCTGACTTGGCAGACACCCATAAAATTATCAACCATCTTACAAACAATAACTCTGAGCACCTTTTCAAACTCCACCCGTCTAACACCCGTGGACATATTTACAAAGTCAGAAAACAGCACAGCTCCCATGACTTTAGGAAACATTTTTTCATGCTGAGAGTTGCTGAAGCATGGAACAAACTGCTGACATCAGTTGTTAGTTGTCGGAGCACTGCATCCTTCAAAACTTCCATGCTTTCTAAGATTCGCCAACATTACACCTGATTTCCTCCCCTCCATACACACACAAGCATGTATCTGACTCATACATTGTTTGCTTTCCAGACATTTCTACATTACTGCATGTACTTTATATGCATTTTCTGACAAGTTGTGGTGCACCTGAGCACTGTATACAATAATTTCATTATTATTTATATTATTTTATATATATATATATATATATTATATATATATATATATATTATATATATATATATATATATAGTACTTTATTTGTTGAATTTTCATTATGTTTCAATCAACTGTTAAGATCATGTCACTTTAATCAGAGTATATATATTATTATATAGTTATTATTGTATATACACTGTATATATATATATATATATATATATATATAGGCAAAAAATAGATAATGGCCATATATATATATACAGGATGTGTTGAACCTGTGTATTTTCTTTATTTCTTGTGCAATTGAAAATCTAGTTTTTATGTAAACAGTTAATCGCTCTCTCTTATCATTTTTCCTCTTTTCCCCTTCTCTTGTTCCTCTCCTTCTCTCTCTTTTTTCTCTCTCCCTTTCTATCTCTCTCTCTTGCTCCTTCTCTCTCTTCTTCTCTCTATTTATTTCCTTTCAAAATATTTATAAAAAGTCTTGCCAAAAACAAGCATTTGATTTCTGTCAACATAATGTAATAAATTATTTCCCTGAAGAACTGTTGTGGATTTGTATCTGAATTGTACACTGAATATGCACTGCAAGGGAGACAAATAATCACAATCAGGAAACGTGTGTAGGGATAAACTGCATCTTGTATTTATCATACTTTTTCTTGTGTGTGTGTGTGTGAGAGAGAGAGAGAGAGAGAGAGAGAGTGAGAGAGAGAGATAGTGTGTGTGTGTGTGTGTATATGATTATTCTTCAGACCCTTGCACCTCTAATGTAATCTTCAAATAGTATCAGCTTTTGTTACTTTGTGTATGACTAGCTTGGCCCTTTGAACTCCAGTCACAACAGCCATCAAATGGACTTCCATACAGTTTCCATCTACCAAGTTTCACTCATAAGTCTTCTATCAGCCCAAAACTATAATCGATTCCCTCAGCTGAAGCGGCACACAATGGAATTAACCCAGGCACACAAGAGAGTGAAAACCCTTCTTAACTATCGGTTCATGCTGCATAGAGAGAATACCATTGGGATATTAGTGAATGAGAGTATGTATGTAGTTCTTTATCAATAAATTATATCCATGTTGTGGATAAGAAGGTAGAGGTGTGTTCTATGGCTGTTATGAAATGGATGGAGGCAAACAAAGTGACTACTGCCTATAGTAACTCATCTCAACTAACGCTGATCTTCACCAACCAACAGAGGATGAAGAGAAAGATTCCCAGTCTCAGAGACCCAGTTATTCCTCCTCTTTCTTCAACTCTCTTCATTGCAGTATTCTGTCAGATAAAGACCTGCAACCTCCACCCATACACACACACTTCTAACAATATCATTCTACTGTATTCCATGTCAAAGATCCAAAAATATTTAGGAAGTCCCTGAATGATCCACAATTATCTATCTCTCAATAAAAAAACCTTCACCTAACTTCACAAGAGTTATGTCAATTAGAAATATTGATCGGAACTGATTTATTTCCAATATAATTAATTATTCTACCAATGTCTCACCTCCAAGTATTTCTTTGACTTGTTTTAATTTCCTTTTTTTTTTTGTTTTAGAAACGGTTAACACTCTATGGAAATGCTGTGAAACCTTTCTTGGAATATTTCCGTAAATCAGAGAAAATGATTTCAATAGATTCTTCATCGGGTAAAATTGACACAATTTGTTCAATTCTCACAGACTTTATGACCTCCTTGAATATGCAAAGTCAGAAAGCAATCAGTACTGTGATATACTTTGCATTTAGTAAGTAAAACAGTTTACTTATTACCTACCCACCGCCCCATCTCTCTCTCTCTCTCTCTCTCTCTTTCTCTCTCACTCTTTATCTCTCTCTCTCTTTCTGTGTGAGAATATGCACTTAAGACATTACAATTAAATTAATGAAAGAGGTGAGTGTTCAGAGAAGCACACCTTGATGTCTGTGAGTAGAAGGAGCGAGACACAGAGATGTTTAACATTCTAGACAACTGGTAGTTTCACCAAGAAAGTTGTGGTCGGGGTGAGGGTCGTGATGGTGGTGGTGAGGAGGAGGCAGATGAGGACGAGGAGGAGCCAATTTTCTTGAAAGTTGGCCTAAATCCATGGAACTCTCACAGAACTGTCAGAAGCTTTATAGCATCTATTACGTACATACCCTACATCACCTATTACATACACCCTCAAACAATTCTTGTGAATCACTGAGTTTCCCTAATTAAACTTTAAATTCTGTCTTTTCCAGCTGCAGAAGAGTGTAACTCAATCAGAGACACATACCTTGTAAATTATATTTGTTTAAAGGACCATAACGAACTTGATGATTCATCACCAGTAAGTAATTAGCAATCACAGTCCACACATTCTCATTTGTTCTCTCTCTTTCCACAATATTTGTTCTCAGTCTTTCTGAAACTGTTTCCACTTTGAAACCCCACAACATTCTTTCTCTGATATTAAGTCGTCAAGAATGAAATTTGTAGTGAGGTATGTGGTAAACTTTTGACAGCTGCTCATTTTGCGTCATCATTATATTTTGAAAATCTTTATTTTTCGATAGAAAGCTGACACATCTATTTCTTTATTCTAACTCATTTTGCACTTTAGAAAGTATTTATAAATTGTTTTTTGCTATTTTTGTTTAGAGATGGATAAGTCAGAAATTCATACAGTTTTGAAATATGAGTTCTTTCTTGGAAATACAGCATCACAGACAGCTCAGAATATTAATGGAGTATTTCATTCTAATGTTATTACGCAGCAGACAGTATCAAATTGGTTTTCAAAATTTCGTTCTGGTAACTTTGACCTAACAAATGACCAATGTGGTCGACTAGAAACAAAGGTGGATAATGACGAACTGAAAGTCACCATCGATTCAGATCCATCTCAAAGTACCTGTGAATTATCGTTGTTGTTTGGTGTTAGCAAGCAAACAATATTGACTCATCTAGTTCAAATCGGTAAAGCGGAAAAGTTGGATAAGTGGGTTCCACATGAACTCAATGAAAATCAGAAACAGCAACGTTTGGAAGCCTGCATTTTGCTATTTTCTTGTCACAAAAATGAATTCTTTTTGAATCAAATTGTAACTGGTGATGAGAAATGGATCCAATACAACAACCATAAACATTCAGTACAATGACAAACCACGAAAACACAATCCAAAAAGCAAAATTCATCAAAAGAAGCTGATGGTGTATGTTTGGTGGTCTGGCACATGTGTGATCCATTATGATTTCATTAAACCTGGCTCATCAATCATGGCTGAAGTATACTGCAGCCTACTGGACTGAATGATGCAGAAACTTACAAAAAAACAGCCTAGATTAGTTGACAGATCCACTTATAGTGGTGTCAGGGTTATCCATTTTTGGTGGTAACATCGACTTAATGACACACTATAATTTAGTCAGTATGAGAGAAAAGGAAGTCCTTGTATTTGCTCATAACAGCAAGAAAATAGAATTCATGAGGTGCTTGTAATAAGTCATAACTTTTATTACTGGAGGTAATGCGTTAACATACAAGGTTAATTGAAGGAAAGCTTATGATATTACATGAATATGTTCTGTTTTGCAGTCACATGTCTCCAAGTAAGAAAGGCGAATGGGTGCATGAGTGGGCATGGAATGTGGCAGTTTGACCCAATGCATGTTGAAGAACCAACAGGCCCTGAATGGCACGAATTTAGAATTTCTTTCCTTTATATAAAGGATGGACTGGAAGTCCCCAACTTCCATGTAAAACTGGAAGCTTCCAGAAAGATCTCAAACATTCTAGAAGCTCAAAGGAGATTACTCTTGTTACATCCCTTTTCTGTTTTGCTTGCCATTGTAACCACAAGGATCACTACACACTCCTATTTTATTGCAAGACAATGCCAGACCACACATCGCAAAAATGACATTGGCAAAACTACAGGAGTCGGAGTTGGAAGTTCTCCATCATCCACCATACTCACCTGATCTTGCACCCACTGACTACCACTTCTTCCAGAATTTGGAAAACTTTTTGATAGGAAAAAAATTTAATTCTGATGATGCAGTAAAACAAACCTTCCAAGATTTTATTGACTCTTGATTGCCAGGCTTTTACAGTTCCGAACCAGACAAGCTACCGCTGAAATGGCAGAAGTATATTAGCAATATGGGTGCATAGTTTGATGAATAAAACTATGCCTTGTATTTATAAAACATTAGCAAAACTTTTTTTTCTTTTCTACAAATTTCATACTTGACAACCTAATAACTTTAATAGTAATCTGGAGGATAACATACTTGATGTAATAATTCAAGAAATTATAATCAATTTTAATTACACCCTTACTGATGAGGATAATCATTATCTAAATGACTAATTCTGGTAAGAAAAAAACTATAGAGATTATAACCCTAACCCTAAAATTTCTTAGTTCACTACAATAAGGAACTAGTTTATTGTTAAGTTTTTATGCAGAAGACGTCCTTGAGTAAGTACTCCCAGTCATTGTTGTGAAGTTCTCATTCCCTAAAAGACTATATCCTCTCTTAGCTCTTCATATTTGGGAGCTGTACTGCCCTGATAAGTGCTAATAATACAGAAATACGTACACAGTTATCCTCACACTATCAAACTTACTGTAGTTTATTTTTCGATTATTTTTAATGAATTGCAACTCCAGTTTGTCTCCTTTCCCCTTTTTATTTTAGAATTATTTAATTACTAAGACAATGCTTTTCCTTCATCAGTGCATGCTTCCCTGGGCATGGACACATTAAAACACTAATGTGTATCAACTGACTTGGTAGACACCCACAAGATTATCCACTTCTTTCCAACAATAACCTTGGGCACATTTTAACTCTCATACGTCTAACATTCATGGACATGCTTACAAAATCAAAAAATAGCACAGTGCCTATGACTTTTGGAAACATTTTTTGATGCTCAGAATAGCATGTTAGCCATCAGGACACTACATCCTTCAAAACTTCAATGCTTCCTGAAATTTGTCAACTGCATTCCTGATAAAACACCCACACACATTTTATTAAACAACTCATTTGCTGTTCATTTTTTGTGCATTTTCTATGTCCTGTGCATGCATTTTTATCTACCTTTTCTAATGAGTTGAAGCACACCTGAGCACTGTATACAATAACATCATTATCATTTTTATAAAATTCATGCAAGAAATGTTTATTCCTCTCTGCCTCTACTTCTACTCCTTCCCCAACCTTGTCTCTAGTTCAAGAAACAATGCAATCTTTTACCATATCCATTTTCAGGAGAAGCTCTTCCAATGGTTGTGTTGTTACATTGCCGAAAATCAGTATGAGAATCGGAACTTCCTTATTAATATGGTTGGAATTGATATCAATTCTAATTCCTTTAATCAAACAGTGAGTTTTATTTTTTTCCTTTCTCTATCCCTCTCTCTTTTTCTCTCTCTCTCTCCTTCTCATACACACACAAACATTTGTTTTTATATATTTTTCAGTTGATTTCTAAAAAACAAAACAACTTTACATTAAACTGAATGGTTTCTCAATATTGTTTGTAGAGTACATATTAATCATACATTTGCAAAGAAGAGTGGTGACAATGACTGCCAAGTTTTGGCCTGCACAGCCTTCATCTAACTTTTCTGATGAAAGCCAAGCAGGCTGAAACTTCGAAGTCACTGTCAGTACTATTCTTGTTAATGAATAATATACATCTATGTAGATATCTATTTCTCTCTCTCTCTCTCTCTCTCTCTCTCTCTCTCTCTCTATCTCTATCTATAGTTTCCATCCGGATATTGTACGATGGGTTGGTGCCTTCCTCTCAGATCGCTCCTTCCAAGTCCAAGTTAATGGTTCGCGGTCCGACGTCTCCAGTGCAAGCAGTGGCGTGCCTCAAGGTTCAGTGCTTGGGCCCTTGTTGTTCTTAGTCTTCATAAATGACTTGCCCGACGACCTCACGCAACACACCCTTCTATTTGCTGACGATATCAAACTGGTCGCTCCTCGCGGTAATATAGAGGATCTTCGTCGATGCCTCCACCAAATTTGGAAGTGGTCTAACGATTGGGACCTGTGTCTGAACATGTCAAAGTGCTGTCATCTGCCTGTCGGCTCTACTCCTGCAACTCAACTTGATTTCGAGCCGGGTCGTCTGCTGCTGGAGAGGACCGATCAGGTAAAGGACCTGGGTATCTTGGTGGATTCCTCCTTTTCGCCTTCAGCCCAGTGCGTCCATGTTGCCAACAAAGCACGCAGAATTCTGTTCTTGATTCGACGGTCATTTGGAATGCTCACGGCAGCCATATTCCTACCACTCTATGTCACACTGGTGAGACCCATATTGGAGTATGGGATTCAAGCCTCTTCTCCTTATCTCCTCAAAGACATACAGCATCTCGAAAGAGTCCAGAAGCTGGCTACCCGCATGGTTCATGGTCTCAAAAATTTGTCCTACGAAGAAAGGCTGAGGACGCTCGACCTTTATTCTCTTGAAAAACGCCGCCGCCGTGGTGATCTCATTCTCGCCCACAACATCATAAGCGGAAAGTGTAACCTCTCGAAAGAGCTGTTCTTCACTCCTGCTCCAGAGCGTCGGCTGCGGGGTCATTCCGAAAAGCTCTACCTGCGACGATTTCATCTCAATCGAAGGAGAGGAGCTTTCTCCGTCCGGGTTGCGGATCCGTGGAACAAGCTGCCAGACGAGATGGTGAAGATGCCGACGACTGCTTTGTTCAAAGCCTCCCTGGACCTCAAGTGGCCTGAACTCTTTACATGAACACCACCCTGTACTTAACTCCATGTCCCCCTACATGGCCTTGCTATTTGCTTTTGAGCCAAATTAACTAACTAACTAACTAACTAACTATCTCTATCAATCTATCTATCCCTCTCTTTCCCTATCTCCCTCTCTCTCCCTATATGTGCACACACACGTACACACACACACACACACACACACACACACACACACACACACACACACACACACACACACAGTTACTTTATACCAAACCTAAAATCCTGACAATATTTATGACCAGACCCGGCTATGTGCTGTCAACTCACTCCTGCCCTCCATTCTACACAGACACAGTCCTCTAGTCTTAGATTGAGTAGTTGATAAAAAAAGACTAATAAATTAAAAATGAACCACAATCCTTTACAAGTTATGACCCCTACAAACTTCATACAGTCTTAGAAGTGTAGTATATTCTTAGCTACATTAGTGGCAACATGGACACTTTCCCTATTCTTGCTCTATTTGAGCATTTGAATAAAATTATATTTATTTCTTTATTGCCCACAGGGGGCTAAGCATAGAGGGGACAAACAAGGACAGACAAAGAGATTAAGTCAATTACATCGACCCTAGTGTGTAACTGGTACTTATTTAATCGACCCTGAAAGGATGAAAGGCAAAGTTGACCTCAGCGGAATTTGAACTCAGAACGTAACAGCAGATGAAATATTGCTAAGCATTTCACCCGGTATGCTAACAATTCTGCCAGCTCAAGTAAAATTATATGAATGTGTCCAAGTAATTAAGAAATTCTATCTATTTATTTATGCAGCTGAAGATAGCCCTACAGTTAAATTGATGTAATGATTGCATTGTTCAATTAAACGGAGTCGCTTGAAACGGCCGTACTGCTTTACCTCTTGATATCCTGTTGCTTATTTTGATTATATATATATATATATATATATATATATATATCATTTGTAGATATACATAAATCCGGAGAAGAAGCACAATCTAAGATGTAGAGCAGTTAAAATTATAGTGGGGTTGGCTGGTTTATGGGGTTACTCTGGGTTACTCTTATGGCATATCTTCAGAGCCCAAACCCTGCTGGCCTGAGACCTCTATGGAGTGGGGGAAAAGCCTTGTTTTAAAGGCAAAACCTTAGGTGATTATCTCCCTTTGCCATTGGCCATCAGGTTTTGGCTGTGCTGCCATCTTGCAGTCACCAAAGCACCACGAAGGTAAACGATTGTCTCCCTTCAGCCTTGGCTCTTGGTTTCCAGCTGTAGCTCCACTCTGCTGATTCTAAAAAGCCAGCAGGAATTTTCTAAAATGCAAGCATAGCTTGAAAATCTCTGTCCTGGAGTTCAGGATTCCCCCTGGTACAAGTGAATCTTTAAGGATCCTCATGTGTTCAGCCCATTGATGTAGGGGCCTATGTTCTCAAGTATTTTCCATGTGATTGAGTATGGAATCTCTTCATCTCTTAGTTGCCAGATATGGCTGGCCAATGATGTCACATATCTCATTTCCAGGACTTTGAAAGAGGACAAATGATTCGAAATATGCTACTTGAGAGAATTCTGTGTGCACCCCACGTACTTCTGTGGGTGCGTGATATCGTTGTGTCTGTTACTGCTGTTGTGGCTGCTGTTGTGGCTACCATTGCCACTGATGCCACTGGTGGTGTTGTCACTGCTGCTGTTGGTACTGCTGGGGGTGGCATTGGTGCTAGTCGTATTCTCACCCCCATGTGTGTGCTGTTGCTTATGCTGCAGTCGTTGTTGTTGCTGCAGCCATTGCTGTTGTTGTTGTTGATGGAGTTGGAGCTGGGGTTGCTGGTGTTGGCAATGATGGAGGCTGTGGTGGTGGCCACGGTAGTGCTATTGCCACTGGCAGTTATGGAGGCGCTGCTGCTGATGATGCCATTATCGCCAGTGATGGAACTGGATCTGTTGCTTCTGCTACTACTACTACTATGGGGGCTAATAGGTCTGGCATCGTGGATATTGGGGAAGCTATTGGTAAGGCCGATGATGATGGCAATGTTGCTGCTGTTGTTGTTAACAATGCTGCCATCCATTGAGGCAGTGGTAGTGTTGGTGGCTCTCAAGCAGCATATTTCCAATCCTCTGTCCTCCTTCAAAGTGCTGAAAAGAAGATACGTGACATCGCTGGCCAGCCAGATCTGGCAGCTAAGAGACAAAGAGATCCATACTTGATCATATGGAAAATATTCGAGAACCCAGGCCTCTACATCAATGGGACGAACCAATGCAAGCTATGCATTGCTGAATGCATGAGGGTCCTTAAAGACTTGCTCATGCTGGGGGGCCATCCTGAACTCCAGAATGGAGATTTTTTGGGCCATGCTTGCATTTAAAAAAATTCCTTCTGGCTTTTTGAAATTTGCAAGGTGGAGCTACAGTCAGAAACCAATTGCTAAGACTGAAGGGAGACAATCATTTACCTTTGTGGTGCTTTGGTAACCTCAAGATGGCTGCACAGCCAAAGATCGATGGCAAAGGGAGATAATCATCTTGGGTTTTACCTTTAAAACAAGGTTTTTTCCCCTCCATATTTTGAAGAGGTCTCAGACCAGCAGGGTTTGGGGTGTGAAGATACGCCATAAGGCTAAACCTCTTGTGAACAAAAAGCCCAGGGTAACCCCATAAACCAGCCTACCCCACTATAATATATATATATACACACACACACACATGCACACACACACATATTCATTCATTTATTTCTAGTTTTTTCTCTATTTTTCCCTTCGCAGTCTAACAAGAAACCAGTGCTCTTCTTTGAAGTCAATAATTCTGTATTGAAGAAATACATGGAATGTCGCACACGAGACGTGAAACAGCAGCTGAAGGAAGTGAAAACAGTCATCTCAACTGAAAATGAAGTTTACTTGTTCTCTCCAGACACAGATTCAGAACTTTGCAAGCACATAGCATGGTGCTTCACTGAGTACCGTGAAAGTATATAAGGACTTGAGCTGCTCAATGACTCATTATCAACATTTCCTGCTCGTCATTGCTGCCATTCTATAATTCCTGGACATTTTAACCAATGTTTTCCTAATTCCAAACCCATTGACTCTTCCTTCCCTCCTTCACCTTGTTTCATCTCTTAAATATTTTATTTTTGGTTATTTTTGTAGCATAATTATTGAAAAATGAGCTGATATATCATCGTGAATAACATATATAAATATACATACATACATACGTAAATATATACACATATATATGCATATATGAAATACATAGATACATACACACACATATATGTATGTGCAGCGAAGAAGGCATCATTCAAAAGCTAAACCAATAACAAAGTGCATTGTGATCAGTGATGTGTAACACGATCCAATAGTCTGGTCAATACTGTGGTGTATACGTGTGTATGTGTGTATATGTGTGTGTGTGTGTGTGTGTGTCTGTGTGTATAACATACATATAAGAGGGATGACCAGTAAGTGGACATCCATATGCTAGAAGCTGACCCCCTGTGGTCTTACCACTAAGAAAGGAATGTTCTCAAGAAACTTTAGCAAACGCCAAAATGTAAGCGAGCAAGACAAATGAAAAGATACAAAATGGATGTCCACTTAGTGGTCATCCCTCTTATATGGATGTAATATAATTTTTCTGAATCTTCAGATTTTTCAATATGCTAGACCACTGCTTTTAAATTGATATTAATCAAATTAATATTCAATTTTTCGCCCTTAGTATTTTAAATTTTACACACACACACACACACACACATATATATATCATCATCATCATCATCATCATCATATATATATATATATATATAATATATATATATATATATATATATATATATATATATATTTATATATATAAACATACTCTGTGTTCTGGTATCAAAGAAATTTGTTCTCATGGATGCATCTTTGGAACTATAAATGCATGGAGTTCTAAACATGGATTATATACTGCACAACACGAGAGCTATTTAGGTGTAGATATATACAACACACACACACACACACACATATGTGCATATGTGTGTCTATATATACATATGTATGTATGTATTTATATGATGCACATAAATATGCATATATGTATATATGTATGTATATATATTTATGTATATGTTTGTATATATATTTATACAAATGTGAGTGCGTGTGTGTGCATGCACACAGACACACACATACACATGCACACGCATGCATGTGTAAGTTGAGAATTCTTTATTGGTCAAGTTAAAATTCAGTGTCCATTGCTGGGCCACTTTTTTTTTTGGCAGAGATTAAGATATTCTGGAAGGTTTGTTTGTCACGGAAATCAATAGAATATGCTAAAAAAAATATCGTTAATGTTAAATGAGAACAGTATATAGATTTCAAATGCACAAATATGCAATTGGTTATTATGTGAAAAGGAATGTGTGTGTGTGTGTGTGTGTGTGTGGTGTGTGTGTGTGTGTGTTCGTGTGTGTGTGTGTGTGGGTGTGTGTGTAGAATGTTTACCTGCATTCATTTACACACGTACACATAAAAACATAAGTGCTTGCATTTAAAAATCCACACACAAAAATTAAACATAGATATACATGTATGTACCTCAACATTTTCCATGTACATATTTTCTGTTTGATAGAAAGATTAATTACATCTGTGAGTTTTCAAATTTATGTCTTGTAATCTTGTGCCATTAACAGTATTTTCAAGAGTATTTTCTTAATTTCCATCACAAATTTATAAAGACAGAACATGGAATATTTTAATCTCAGTTTGAAAAATATTTTAATGCAATACTTTTGATCTCTGAACTATTCGCAAATAATCTGTGTGTATGTGCATGCATGTACAATATATACATACATACATGCATATTATACACACACACATACATACATATATATATCCCAAAAAGAAGCACGCTCTAAATCATGGAGCAGTAATGTATTTATAAGAGGTTAGGTCTTTGTCTGGTCACAGAGTGACCAATAATTTTGCATCCACAAAGGGCTTAGCCCTATGAACATCTTGTCAGACTCTAAAACTGAAAACAAATGTAACTCTGGGAGGCAGGAATCTGTTATGATCATTTGGTCAAGAAGTCACCAAGAATATATAGTCTGAGGTCAGTGAGGACAGGTTATCCCCTTTAGACCAGTTCTTGTGGGACAAACAAAAAGGGGGAACGGGATTTTTTTCCTCTGGGTCTAATCATAGAACAGGAAATACCATGCTTGCAGTAGGCAGCATTTGAAATGGATGCAAGGACTGTAGATTTCCTGGCGAGTGTTCTGTGATTCAGACTTCAGGGAGTTTTTGAGTATCCTTGCTTGCTCGGCTATATAGAACTGGTAGCATTCACCCTCATTAAGCAAGCAAGGATACTCAGAGACTCCCGGTAACCTGAGTCACTGAAGACTTGCCAGGAAATTTACAATCCTTGCATCCATTTCAGATGCTACTTCCTGCAAATATGGGATTCTCTGATTAAACCCAAAAGGGACCTAACAATCTAGAAGCAGCCCAAAGAAAACAATCCCCTGTTCTTTTGGCCCACAAGCCACAAGAACTAGTCTAAGGGAGATAACGCATCCTCACTGACTGGACTATTTATTCTTTGGAGAGTATCTGACCAAATGACCATAAGGGATTCCTGCCTTCCAGAAGGGAAGAGTTACATTTGTCTTGCTTTAGGATCTGACAAGATGTCCACGAGGCCAAGCCCTTTGTGGATGTGAAACCAATGGTCACTCTATAACTGGACATAGTCTGAAATACTTATAAATATATATGTGTGTGTGTATCTACATATACATACACACACATACATATATATATGTATATATATGCACATATACATACATGAATATATACAATGTGTGTGTGTGTGTGTGTATATATATATATATATATATATATTGGGAGGTGACCCTATATATATATATATATATATATATATATATATATAATGTAAGTCTGTAATTTGTCTAAGAGTCCATAAGTCAGGAAAAATGTACTCGTATATCCATCAATAGAGTGGGTGTGTTATCCAAAATATACAGAATAATATATCTATTTATGGATGACCTTACCAATCGGTTTCACACAAAGGATTCAACAGAG